>NW_027187282.1:4373485-4397635 GCF_028583685.1 Petaurus breviceps papuanus | reverse complement strand
GGGGGGGGGGGGGGGGGGGGGGGGGGGGGGGGTATGATTTTACAAACTGGTTTTACAGACTGATGTTACAAAGTGGTATTACAAACATAGATCCCAAGCACCCCATCAGCTATGCCCCCCGAGGATTATGGGTCACATGCCTAAATCATGATCAAATGGTCAAATGGGGAAACTAGACATTTAATGAGTCTCCCAGACACCAGTGCACAGGTGACTATAGTACCAGGGGCCCCACATGTGAGAGGCAATAGGACTCTGTTTAGTGCCTTTGGCCCAGGTTCTACCTTGGGGGGCACCCAAGTGACTGCCATAATTTCCATGGGCCTATTCCAGCCTATCAAATGGACTTTAGTGACAACTCCCACTGAAGACTATAGCATAGCTCTAATGAGCTGCTTTACAGAGGCAGACCAACATTCCAGCTGAATACAATCATCCATGACTGCCCATTTCTTCCCACTAACAATGGGGTGAGTAGCAGCTTATGACACTCCTCCCCTCCCTCAGTTGCCTTCCCTCACCAAGGTAGGTCAAGTCAAGTAATATAGAATTCTAGGTAAGGAGAGAGAGAGAGAGAGAGAGAGAGAGAGAGAGAGAGAGAGAGAGAGATCATTGCCCTAGTATAAGAACTATTAGTTTATTAGTTGCTAGTGCTGCACTCTGGACCATTTGCTGGTTCAACAGCCTGAAGCTGCCAGTGAGGAAGGCCAGCGGTAATTGGTGATTAATTATAGACCCCTGGGAATTAAACCAAGTTGTGGACACAAGTGTCAGATATATTGACTGTGACTGAAATGGAAATGACTGAACCACATTGACTCCATCTTGTGACTCAATTCTGGAGCTAGCTCAATTCCCTTTCTATTCAGTTGTGGGTCTGGTCCAATTTCTGTCTTGTGAGAAAACTTTATTCAGTCATGGGAATTGTGAGAAAACTTTATTGCATTGTTTGAACCTAGCCATGCATGGCTGGGAAACTGGACAACCTCTACTGGACGTACGGGTGTCAGGAGAAGCCTATTACCTCTGGGGTGAGGCCCTTTTCAAGCCTGCTCATACACCTTAGGTGTCCACTGGCCACCCAACTCTCACCTGTGGCTCCAAGAAGCTATAGCTTGCACAGTGGCCACACCCAAGTACACTGTTTTGGCTAAACCAGGTTGAGGATAACCAACAGGCTTCAAACCTGTCGGTGATTTAAGGGAATGTCTACCCCAAGTATATGAAGACTGTATGGCTGAATGGAAGGAGAACAATTTGTTCCAATGGCCATGAAGGCAGCAGAAGCAGGCACTGTGGAGCACTTAGAGCTTGGTGAGACATTGAAGAGGCCAAGGTCACCCACTGCAACCCAAGCCATCACCATTCACCTTGACTTTTGTCTTGCCACTGGACTTTGATGACTGGCCTCACTTCAATCCAATTTATGATCAAGTTAAGACATTACCCATAACATTTTTGCCCAACAATTAGCACCAAGAAAGCAGAAGTTGTCCACCATCCATCCATACATGGAACTACCAGTTACAGCAAATGGAGAAATTCTGAATCCTGTGGATAAGTTCATTTATCTTGGCAGTATGCTTTCTAGGGAGGTTCACATAGATGATGAGGTTGATAAACACATTACCAGAGCTAACTCAGTGTTTGGGAGGCACCAAAGGAAAGTGTCTACAGAGAAGGCCTACAGAATCATTGTTCTGACTTCACTGTTGTATGACTATGATACCTGAACAGTCTATCAGTGCCATGCCAGAAAATTGAAACATTTCCCTTTGAACAGTCGTAGGAAAATTCTGAAAATCACTTGGCAAGATAAGGTACTGGACACTGAGGTCCTTTCTCAAACTAAACTGCCAAGCATTCAAACTCCACTGCAGAGAACACATCTCCAACGTCCATGTTGTTCAAATGACAAATGTACACTTGCCTAAAAGACTATTTTATGGAGAACTCTCACAAGGTAAGCAAGAGCTCACATGAAGGTCAAAAGAAGTAATATAAGTACACTCTCAAAGTCTCTCTAAAAACTCTGGAATTGTTTGAGAAACATGGGAGACACAGGCGCAAGACCATTCAGCACATCAAAGAAGGTGCTATACTCTATGAGCAAAGCAGATTGCAGTAGCTCAAATTTAGAGACACCTCCACTCCAAATGTTCATGTGGACTATTTATGCCTGACTTGTGGTAGAGCCTTTCAAACCTGTATTGGTCTGATCAGCCAGTCAGACACCCTGTGCCTTGACTCCAACATAGTAATGTCATTTTGGCCCTCTTTAAGAATGAAGAACAGGGGGCAGAGTCAAGATGGAGGACCTCCTCGATGCTCAGGCTTCCACCTTCCCCAATCCATGTAAAAAGGGGACTCTAAACAAACTTTGGAGCTGTAGAACCCACAAAATGACACAGAGAAGCTAACCTCCCACTGAGGACAGCCCGGCAGGCCGGCAGGAATCAGCCAGCACAGAGCTCTGGGAGCTGAGCCCAGCCCCACGCCAGGCCTGAACAGCCGCAGGCAGGAGGGCCTCCAGATCAGCAGCAGCTGTGGCCTTTCCAGATTTATCAACACATAGATGCGAAGGACAAAGTGAGAGGCCAGTGCAGTCTAGACTTTGGGACCAGTAACTGGGAGTGCGTCAGCTTTTGCCCCCAGGGCAAGAAGCTGCTGAGGGCTGTGGTGCAGCCACTGCCACATGGCAGCTTCAGCTCCTGGCCTGCAGACTGTAGGGGGACCAAGTGACCAGTCTGAGGGGTAATCGCTCTTGCTTTAACCTGCTTGTATCTGGATTGCAGTCTAGGGTGGAGGTCCTGGGGTGTGTGACCAGCTTGCCAGAGTGTGAGGAGGCTTCAGAAATTGCACCCAACTAATACCTCCGGCAGCTGAGAAAACCCCAGTATTTGGAACAAAGCTCCCCTGTCTGGTGGCAGAGTCCTACTGTGGCAAAAAGCCCAAAAATCAAGTAATTGAGTGGCAACATGACCAGGCAAAGGAAACAAAGCAAACAGAAGAATCCAACATTAGACTCCTATTTGGGGGACAAAAAGGATCAATGCATGGAACAGGAGGAAGACAGTGAAGTCAGAACTCCTGCACCAAAAGCTTCCAAGGAAAATATGAGCTGGTTATAGGCCACAGAGGACCTTAAGAAGCAGATAAGAGAAGTGGAGGAAAAATTGGGAAGAGAAATGAGAACTATGCAAGAAAATTACGAAATGAGAGTCAACAGCCTGACTGAGGAAAATAACACCTTAAAAAATAGACTAACTCAAATGGTGAAAGAGGCTCAAAAAGGCAATGAGGAGAAGAATGCCTTAAAAAGCCAAATTTGCCAGATGGAAAAAGAATCTCAAAAGCTGACTGAGGAGAATCATTCCTTCAGAATTAGATTGGAGCAAATGGAAGCTAATGACTATGAGAAATCAAGATGCTGTTAAACAGATCCAAACAAATGAAAGAATAGAAGGCAATGTGAAATATCTCATGGGAAAAACCACTGACCTAGAAAATAGATGCAGGAGAGATAATTTAAAAATTATTGGACGACCTGAAAGCCATGATCAAAGAAAGAACCTAGAAATCATCCTCCAAGAAATTCTCGAGGAAAACAGCCCTGATGTTTTAGTACCAGAGGGCAAAATAGATGTTGAAAGAATCCACTAATCACCTCCTGAAAAGGATCCCAAAAAGAAAACTCCTAGGAATATTATAGCCAGGTTCCAGAATTCCCAGATTAAGGAGAGGATATTACAAGCAGCCAGGAAGAAACAATTTGAATATTGTGGAAACACAATCAGGATAACCCAGGATCTGGCAGCTTCTACACTGAGGGATCAAAGGCCTTGGAATATGATATTCCACAGGTCAAAGGAGCTGGGGTTAAAACCAAGAGTCACCTACCCGGAAAAACTAAGTATCATGTTTCAGGGGAAAATATGGTCATTCAGTGAAATAGTGGAATAGAGGACTTTCAAGCATTCTTGATGAAAAAAACCAGAGTTGAATAGAAAATCTGACATTCAGATACAAGAAGCAAGAGAAGCATGAGAAGGTAAACAAGGAAAAGAATCATAAGGAACTTGTCAAAGTTGAACTAATAACATTCCTACATGGAAAAACAATAATTGTAACTGATGAAACTTTTCTCAGTATGAAAATAGTTGAAGGGTATAGAAATATATATACATATATATAGAGAGGAAGGTATACAGGTGTATGAATACGTATGTGAATGTGTGTATATATGTTTACAGGTATACATAGATAGAGGGCCCAGGACCAATTTAACAGGAAGGGATGATACTTAAAAGGTGAAATTAAGAGGTGAGAGAGGAATATAATGAGAGGATATGGGGAGAGACAGAATGGGGTAAACTATCTCATATAGAAGAGGCAAGGGAAAATGGTTACAATGGAGGGGAAGAACAGGAAGGCAAAAGGGAATGGGTCAACCTTATTCCCATTGAATTTGGCTCAGGGAGGGAGCTCAGTGAGTAGGGTATCTCACCCTCCAGGAGAGTAGGGGGGGAAGGGGATGAGAGGGGGAATGATGGAAAGGAGGGCAGGCTGGAGGGGAGGGAAGTTGGAAGCACCCACTTTTGAAAAGGATCAAAGTAGAGAATAGAACAAGTGGGAGGTGGGATAGGAGGGAGGGACATATAGTAAGTCTTTTATAATATATCTACTATGTTAATGTTTTGCATTAGCTACACATGTACAACCTATACTGAACTGCTTATCTTCCCAGTAAGTGTGGGTGACAAGGGAGGAAGGGAATGAATCTGGGATTCAAAGTTTTAAAATCAAATGTTTAAATATATATATACTATAAAAAAAATAAAATGCTATGAATTTATGACATTGAAAAAAAAAGAAGAAGCTCCTTTTCACCCTACCTGCCAAGAAGCCGGTGAATGCCACCCTAGAAGAATATGTAGCCTCCCAGTAAAACTGCATGATTGCATTCAAGACAGATGCCATTGGTGAACTGGTGTTCACATTCCAGGAGTTCTTTGACATGGTTCTGGCCAGGCAGCTTCTCTACCGGTTTGAGAAGCCGTAGCACTGAGAGATCTTGGCCCTCCATCCCCTGGCCTGCATGGCCCACCTCTATGGGGGCGTACACCTGCTGCGTCTCTTCCCACAGCTGGGGCCCATGCTGTCCTGTGCTCCCCTGGGGGCTGGAAGTCTGCATGTGCTGCTGAGCTATCTGCAAGATTTCCTGAAATATTTTGCCAACAATCCTTCCCTGCTGTTCAAGGCTGCCACTGACTACCAGGCAGCCTCTGCTGAGTACCAGCACAAAGCGGGTTGAGGCCTTGGCAGTCCTCACTTGTCAGATTTGCTTTTCTCCCAGCATAATCTGGCTAGTTATTGGTGTGAATCTTACAAAAATGATCTCTTCTAACATTGTGCTCTGTATTTCAGGGTCCACGTTTTTTCTGTTTGCTTTTTACTTCCACTGAGGAAGCCCCTTTCCTCCTTGCAAGGAGGGGGAATCCACATTGTTTGCTCAGTTTTTGTGGCCTTCTGGGGCCAGCCTCAGCACCTATGTTAATATTGCTGATTTGGGGGTGCTTGGACTGGGGGCCTATGTTTAGTTATCTGGTCCATGGTGGCTTGTTGAAATGTGACTGCCCATCTTCCCCATAAGGTGTCACTCTTTGGCCATTTACTGAACCAGGGTTGGGTTGTTTTCTGTGTTGATTCCAATGCACACTTAGGTGATAAGATAAATATACTCTTCTGTTTTGACAGTTGTCTAGAAATATTGCTCCTTCAGAGTTGTTTTATAAGTGTTGAAAATAAAGAGATCTTAACTGCTCTCAAAAGGTGTTGTGTGTCTTATTTCTTCATTCTGGAAATTCCAGTAGACCCAGGGGCTCATCTGGTTTGTAATCAATTAAAAGTAGCCTTCACTTTTGCCCTGCTTCACTCTGTCCCAATGAGAGCTGGGCCTCCCACAAAGGGGACAGGCTTGGAAATGGGCTTGGGGGAAGGAGGATGCTACATTCTCTCAAAGTGACGAGGCTTGTTCTCCATGTTGGTCCAAATTGTCAGTAGCAGCTCCTGGGTCCAGGCCGAGTCAAGTCAGCAAGCCGAAAGGCAACAGACCCTTCCTGTGGGGCTGCCTCCAGCAGGAAATTTTTTCTCTGTGTCACTTTGTGGGTTCTGTAGCTCTAAAATTTGTTTAGAGTCATATTTTTACCAGTATTGAAGGTGGTTGGAGCCAGAGCCCAGTGGAGTTCCTGTTTTTACTCTGCCATCTTGGCTCCCCCACCCCCCACCCCATATGGAATTTTTTTTTAAGTAATTGGTGTTAAGTAACTTGCCCAAGGTTACAGGCCAGTTTTTTTGTGTGGGTGTTAAGTATCTGAGGCCCCAACCAATCCCAGGTCCTCCCGACTCTGGGGCAGGCACTCTTACTCACTGCACCACCTAGCCACCCCACCATGTGGAATTTTTAATTTGGAAACATTCAAGTTTGTATCAACAATAGAAACACAAGTCCCACTTGGCTTCCTTTTCTTAAGTTATAATTTTGATGCACTTTGTATATTTAATATGAATGGATTGTTATTTTATTTTGAATCCTCTGAATCTTTAGGTTTTACAAAATCAGGGAACTAGGAAATATAAAGAGAGCATCAGCAGTCCATCCTCTGGTTTATTGGTGCTGCCAACCCAACAAACTATTAAAAAATAACCCACTTAAAACTGCAGCTGAGACATAGCATAAATGGTCCGTAAAGTTATCTGTTTTGGGCAAAGAAAGATGGTCCTTGGGGACCTCCACAAAGGGCCTTCTTCCAGAGAATGGGCTCAAACAGAGTTGGACATGGGCTGCCGGATACAAGAGCCATTTTCTTTTTTCTTGGATTGGGTGTCTTTGTTTAATGTACTCTAATGCCCAGATGCCAGCTACTGGGCTACAGTATCGAAAACACTCTCTGCAAATGAAGTTATGGATGCCTGCAGAGGGACTGCAACCCAGACAAGACCAGTCAACAGCATAAACCTGAGGTATCTGGCAAATAGTACTGCAAATGACAGGGAAGATGAGCAAGGGATTCACTCACTAACCTTTTGGGGTTTGCAGGCCAGAAAAAATCCTGATGTGAATGGTTGTGTGGACTCCAAGAGTGGACATATGGACAGTCATTTTGACTCTGTGGAGTTCAGGGTTTTATTTTTTTCTTTGAGGGGGGAAGGCAAGGCAATTGGGGTTAAATTACTTGTCCAAGGTCACATGGCTAGTTTTGTGTTAAGTGTCTGAGGCCAGATTTGAACTCAGGTCCTCCTGACTCCAGGCCGGTGCTCTATTCACTGTGCCACCTAGCCGCCCCTTCAAATTCCTTTTATTTTTTTGTTTGTTTGTTGCTTTTTTGGAGGAGGAAAGTAGGGCAATTGGAGTTAAGTGACTTGCCCAAGGTCACATGGCTAGTTTTTTTGTGTTAAGTGTCAGGCTGTATTTGAACTCAGGTCCTCCTGACTCCAGGGCCGGTGCTCTATTCACTGCGCCACCTAGCCACACCTCGGATCCCTTTTAAAGATAGTGAAGCCTCCAAATTTAGAAATGACTTTTATCTGAATTGGTCTTCCTTCAGTATGGTCACTGTTGGCTCAGACACCAGAATTTGCTGTCAGTAGAAGGAAATTCTGTGACCTCTGGGAGCCAGTATGAAGGAGGGGATTTTTCTGGGAGTTGGTGCACAAAACAGCTTTGGGATGCAGTTGTAGAGAAGAAAGTGACAAAGTTCTAGTCAATGCATTGGCCTGAAATGCAGGCCAGATTCCTTCTGGGATCAGTCATAAGAATGCTCCAGAGAAACATCTGGGCCCCCCACTGGAGTTTCAGTGGTAGCCACAAGCCCACAGAAGCAAGAGGCATATGTGCTGATGTAGTTCACATGTCACCACCAGCTCAGGTGGAGAGGAAAAGAAGCTATCCCAGTTTTATTCAGATTCAGCAATGTCTGAAGCATGTAACAGCTGTGACATTGTCATTGAATGGCCTGCCCACTAGCACAGTTCCTTAGCATTTGGGATGGAGAATTGGCCATTATTACAGCTTATCATTATTTTCTTTTCTACAATCTTCTTATGGGAAAACCCTTCCAACACAATGATACCAGTTCTCCAGTATGCCACCTAGTCCAAACACAACAAGGCGGGGCAACTAGGTGGTGCTTTAGTGAATAGAGCACTGACTCTGAAGTCAGGAAGACCTGAATTCTAATCTGGCCTCAGACACTTCACACTTACTAGCTGTGTGACCTTAGGCAAGTCATTTAACCTTAATTGCCCCGCCTTCCCCCTTCCAAAAAAAAGACCAAACACAACAAGGAGTTGGTGGGCACAAATAGATACTTAGAAAACCAGACCATTATCTGAAAATACCCCTCTCTGGCCCAAGTAGCCAAACTGTCAGGGCATTCCTACTAAGTTTTGTAACTGGTAGTGTCTCCCAATGGAGAAGCCATAGCTATAGGTGCTGGACACATGAGCTTAAGATTTTACCATTCAGGGGCAGCTAGGTGGTGCAGTAAATAGAGCACCCGGCCCTAGAGTCAGGAGGACCCACGTTCAAGTCCAGCCTCAGACACTTGACACTTAGTAGCTGTGTGACATTAGACAAGTCACTTAACCCCAATTTCCCTGCTTTCTTCCCTCCAAAAAAAGACCAAAAACAAACAAAAAAAGAGATTTTACCATTCAGCAAAGGCATCCAGATCTATCCTTCATCTCTTCTCTAGAATCTGGTGACTGCCTAGCTCCACACACCAGGACCCCAGTAGGACTTTAATTATAGTCCAGACTCTTGTGGAGAACCCCATTTTGTCAGCTGGAGAGGAAAGGATAGCCAGGTAGACCTGGGAAAACCTTTGAGATTCTTATCTGATCCCAGACTTTGAACATTATTTTGGGAGGGGAAACATCTGAGGGGAACAACTCAGAAGGTAGGAACCCATGCTTCACAAAGAGCAAACACCAAACTGGGGGGCATCTCCATTTCACCAATGGAAAAAGAATGATATGGCCAAGACTTGAAAACAAGGCTCCATCTTCTGCTCCCTCATCTCTGGGAAGAGACAAATACACTCCCTCCCTCTCTGGCCATTACTTTGTCTGGAGGGAAATGGCCAGAAGTTGTGAGGGGTGCCGGAAGGTTTCACATACTTTACTCAGGCTGTCCCCCTTCATTTAAACAGGATGCCCTGGAAGCTGAGGCCCCTTGGAGTCAATCTTTTCCATGTAATTGGGGAGGGAATTATGAAGCAGTGACCTTACAAGCTCCCATGGAGGGCCAAAGCTAGAAATGCCCATGCAGGAGGGAAGGCAGCAGAATGCCACGTTGCATGTTCTCCAGAGCAGGCCATAGCATATGTCCCAAAGACCAAACAGCTGTGTTGTGGTTCATTGCAGTGATTCACAGGGGATGTCTCATTTGATCCTAGAGGCAATAGGGAGCCATTGGAATTGATTGAGTAGGGTCAATCAGACCTTGTCTTTTTGGAGCCTAGAGTCTGGAGCTGAGAGAGAGAGAGAGAGAGAGAGAGAGAGAAATTTCGAGTCTGATACTTGGACAGAGAGAACTCTGGAGTCTGAGGCACAAACTGAGAGAGGTTCTTGTGTCTTAGTCTCTGACCAAAACAACCCAAGGTCCAAAGCTCAGACAGAGATAGGACTGAGGACTGAGATTGGATAATGGGAGGTCAGACTCTCAGATTTAGACAGAGGCCTAGAGTCTGAGGCTATAACAAAGCTAGGCCTTTTGACTGAGGTTCATAAAGATAGAAGAGAGGACTGGAGTCTAAAGCATGAAATCCATGAAACCCATGAAACCCAGCCTTGTTCCCGACCCTCAACCAGCCCTGTGCAGTTGTCAAAGGGGTTGCACAAGTTCAGAGAACCATTCAGAAATGGTATCTTGCTTGTTATGTGCATGTGTGTGGTTGGGGGCGGGAGCTATATGAATGCCTCTGTCTTCACTTAGAATGCCAAGTCATTGATTTGGTGAAGCAATTCAGAGTCTGCCAAATTCAATGCATTTTTGAGACTACAAAAAAAAGAGGAAAATCTTGTATTTGCCATGAATGATTAATGACATTATTAAGCTGTAAAGTTCGAGGGTGGTTTTGGGAAGAGTTGACAATTTCTTCCCCAGGAATTTATAGAAGCCTGTCCCCACAGTAGAAGACTTGTCTCACAGGTTGAATCAGAGAATGGTCTACATCACCTGTAAAATAAGATTCCTAGCTCCCCTGCACCTACTCCAGCAAAACCCTGAAATGCTCATCAGAACAAATGATGACGAAGAAACCCTGATAGAGACACTGTAATAAGTGGCTTCTTCTATGCCAGAGCTACGCAAAAAGTCAGTCAGCAGTCCAGGGGCCATCAGCATAACGAGGGCCAGATAAGCAAACCAGCCTGTAGCCTGACAATGCAGCCAGAGAAGGAGCAGAGATCCGTGTAACCTGTAGGGCTCTCTGTCTGGAGGCAGCAAGACTACAAGATTCCCCAGAGAGTTTCAGGGTGGTTACAAAGCCATAGAGAGAAGCTTGATAGCTGCTGTGGGGGTGGTAGGTTTGGAAGTATTAAGAGGGAGGATACCAGATAGGGAATGCTTACAGCAAAGCAAATTTCCTCATCCTCAAGGAGGACTGATTAAAAAGATAAAAAAAGAAAAGCAAAGAACTAGAATCTATCAAATGGGGAATGAATGGCTAAACCAATTGGGGTGTATTGATAATCATTTCGGATCATTTGAACTCCAATAAGGGCCAAAGCCTGAACTAATCAACCAGACATGCTTTGCTTTGCTCTAAAAATGCCTTTTCCTATGTCAGCAACTTTAAGACCAGATGAAGCTGATCAGGACCATTCTTCCTGTTTATAACCACTAAAGGATAGGATGTGTAGGACCAGACTTGAATAGTGGGACTTCTCTTATCTTGCTGTCTTATGGACATATGCTATACAGGGGAAACACAGATATCCTGGGATCGTAATTTCCAATTAATATTTTGTCAACTGTCTTGTCTTACTCTATTTACAACTCATTCAACCAAGAAACTTCCTTTCTTATGGTATGGTTAAACATATATGTGAGGCATCTAGATGGTGCAGTGAATAGAGCACTGGCCCTGTAGTCAGGAGGACCTGAGTTCAAATCCAGCCTCAGACACAACACAAAAACTAGCTGTGTGACCTTGGGCAAGTCACATTCAGGTTGACAGGTATGGTGCCAGTGACTTCAGATGGAACTGATGGAGTAGGAGAAACAGTAACCCACTCCAACAATGCTAGAGATTCAGGTGCCTCAGGATCCATTTTTTCCCCTGGAGTCTTAACCTTGATGGGGTTGGTTAATCTCTCCTATGCCAGCTTCCAAAAGACCCCCACTAGTTTGGCTAAAGTTCAAAATTCCCTTTAAGTTAGTTCTGGGTTCAGGGACCAAGTTGTGTTAAATCGCTCCTTATGAATTAGATCCCTCAAGGATTGATCTAGGAAAATTAGTGATGGGTCAATCAGAAAATAAAATTTAATTTAAAATCCAGCTAAGACAACCTCAAAAAACGAAAATTAAAAATATGGCTAACTAAGGTTTTAAGACAACTCCAAAAGACTCATGATCGAAAGAGATACCCACATCCAGAAAAAGAGATGTGGAGTCTGAATGCAGATTGAAACAAACTATTTGCTCTCTTTCCTTTTCTCGTTTTGTTTTGTTTCGTTTCCTCTTCCCACTGATCCTTCCATCAGTTATAATCCTTCTTTACAACTTGACTAATGATTAATGTGAAGATATTTGTAGATCCTATATTCGAGTGCATGTCACCATGATGGGGTGGGGAAGAGGGAGAGGGAGAAAATTTGAAACTCAAGGGACTGTGGGACTGAATGTTTACTGCCTCCAGCGCAGTTGGTGGGCTAGCAAGCGATGAGAATAACGGGAAGGGGCTGTAATCAATAGTCTGTTTATTACAGAACCATTTCATACAGAGGCTCACAGAGTTTTTACGCCCCCCCAAAAGAATGTAGACAATGTAGAAAGATCTTACATCAAAGGAATGCAGATAATATAGGAGCCTCCCTTAATCCTGTTCACTATTTACCCTTGCTTAAGGTTAGTTACTTACTAGGGTACTATTCTAGGACCATATCCGGAGGCATGCTTATCTGCCCGGTAACCTATGCAGATAACTGTATAGGTCAAGGGAATATACCTTAGCAAGGTCAAGGGACCCCAAAACATCCCCTACATAATACATCCTCCTGCTTGTCCACCCTGTAACCTTTCAGATAATAATATAGGGGAGGGGAACATTTCATTAGCGAAGCCGAGAAACTTCTGAAAGTTCTCTACAAATGTTGTAAAATAAAAGTAAATTAAAAAAAAAAAAGGAAAAGAAATCTGGCTAACAAGACCATCACCTCTTATGTGTACAAGTCTGATGAACACAAGTATTGCCAGCACTAGTGTCAGTTAACTAAAGATAGTCCCAAATTATGTTCTTTTGACCGGTCAAAGTTACTTTATCTTAAAAGCAAATTAAGTTTAAAATTCAACAAAACATCTTGCCAGGAGTGAGAATCTTTTCATCGTTGGTTTGCTGAGATGGCGGAGCAAGAACAAAAGGCAGAAGACTCACAAAGCTATTTCAGCATCACTCGGGCTAATGACCCTCCACTTCATTCTCCCCTCTTTCCCAACAACCCCAGGCTTTCTTTCTCTTCCAACCTCCGCTCCTCCTCTACCCTATTGCTTGCTTTCTCCCTCCCTCTCTCTTTCCCTTCAGGATTTCCCTCAGTTTATAGCTGAGTTTGCCTCCCAGCTTGCCCAGACATTAGCAACACAGGTTAAGGAGGGCCTTGAAGCAAAAAGGGAGCTTCAAACAGCTCCCATCCCAAACCCACACCCCATTCCTAATGTGATAAGGGACTGCAAACCTGGTATTTGTCACTATTGCAAGAGACCAGGGCATCAAAAATCTGAATGTAGGACCTGTCTCAAGGTTATGGAAAGTCAGAGACACTGGGGACACAAAGGCTCATCCCCAATGACCATAGAGGTGCTCCAAGCAAAGGTTGCAGGATCCAATCCAGCCCTACCCTGTCATGTCTTGAATCCTTGCAAATTGACCAACTCCCTTCCTCAGAATAATAATAGCCAATTCAAGATGGGGATTTTTAACAAGCTTCTAATTCCCCCTCTCCCTCATTAATTGTGAGCTCTATTTGTATTTGTCCTGTCAGTTTGTCTGTCAGTATTCGTCTTTGTATCTGTATGTTGTAAATGAGTCTATTACCTTGTAAGATGTAAAATGCAACCAGCCAGAGGCTTCTAAAGGCTGCAGCTAGAAAAGCAAACTAACAAACCTGTAAGATTCTTTTCCTTGTGGTTACTAATCTGGCCAGCAGGAGCTACAGTGAAAAGTTAGATGCGGCTAAAAACAGCTTAGCAGATTCTGGAGGTTTTGAGATTAATCATTAAGAAGGTTAGAAACTGATCATTTTGGGATTGCTGGAGAAAACTCCTGAGACTGGGGATAACTCCAGGAGCTCACCTGTGTTAAAACACCTCCTCCCAATCCTGATTGCTCAGCATTCCTCACTCCCTCCCCAGATCATATTAAGAGAAGAGAATGCAGGAGAATTGTGGGGAAAACTTAAATCACCCCTCCCCACCTGGCAGCAATTGTAGACTGACAGTAACCCTAACTGTCCTGTCCCCCTAGGCACCTTGCAGCCCACCCTTCTAGGCAAAGCTTGGAAATGTCACCTAGGTCCTACACATTGTACCCACCCTGCCCCAGCAGGTGCACACCGACCCAGGCTCAGGAAATTCTGCAGTTGTGGGTGAAGAGAGAGGTAGATAGATCTGGCCTGTGGCAAGCATTCCCTAAACCCTGACTCCAAGAGTTATCACCACTGGGAAGCCAGTCTCTGCTCCAAGTAAACTCCACATTTCTCTGTTCCAGTTGCAAAATGTATCAACTTCTGGCAAATTATTTTATCTCTGTTTGTCCTGTTTCCTGATTTGTAAAGAGAAAATAATGGTTGTTGTTATGGGATCAAAATGATAAAACGATTATAAAATGCTTAACACAATGACTAGCATATGTTAGATACAACATTATTATTATGTCTCTAATTTAATGTAATTGTTCCACACCTGCTAACTTTGAAGTAGTTTTTAAATACCAAAAGTAAGAAGATCAATAATTTCTATATGTGATCATTTGGAAATACAATTGATATCATTTGAAGTTTATTGTTTGTGTTATTATTGTATTTCTAAATTGTATTGTATTTCTAAAGTTCTCTTAGATTGTAAAATTTGAGAGACCATTGTGAGGAAGAAATGGTGTTAAAGCAAATTTTAATCTGGATTTTGTTACATGTGAATTGGGTCATTTATTTATTTATTTTTGGAGGGGGGAAGGCAAGGCAATTGGGGTTAAGTGACTTGCCCAAGGTCACATAGATAGTAAATATCTGAGGACAGATTTGAACTCAGGTCCTCCTGACTCCAGGGCCGGTGCTCTAGTCATTGAGCCACCTAGCTGCCCCTGAACTGGGCCTCTTTTATTTGATAATTTGAAGCTGTTATGTTTGGGTATAAAAAAAGTAATAATAATAATACTGCTGATATTTACTATGATAGCAGATTTTCCACTTGAAATCTTGGCTATTATGAAAATATATATGGTGGTTTAAAGTTATAGTTTCCACATATTAATGATGAAATGAATGATTCTTTGTGCAAGGTGATTTAGAAGTGCATTCACCTAAATTGATAATGGGTTATTTCAAGTTTTAAATACATAATAATGTTCAGGGAATTGCTACATTTCTAAATTGTGTAATGTATTAAAACAGTTTTATCAGCTATATTGTTGAAAAATCAATTCCTGGGGCAGCCAGGTGCTGCAGTGAATAAGAGCGCCAGCCCCAGTGGCAGGAGACCCAGGATCGGTTCTGGCCTCAGATACTTGGCACCCACACAAAAAATAACTGCTCGTGTAACCTTGAGCAAGTTACTTAACCCCAACTGCTTTTAAAAAAAGAAAAGAAAGAAAAATCAAGGAGTAGAAGCACGACCCTCCCGAGGCTCTGGCTTCCACCCTCCCCAATCCATGTAAAAAGGGGACTCTAAACAAACTTTGGAGCTGCAGAACCCACAAAATGACACAGAGAAGCTAACCTCCCTCTGAGGACAGCCTGGCAGGCCAGCAGGAATCGGCCAGCGCAACGCTCTGGGAGCCCAGCCCAGCCCCACACCAAGGCTTTAGCCCCAGGGCGGGCCTGACCAGCCGCCAGCCAGAGGGACTCCAGATCAGCAGCAGCTGTGGCAGTTTCCAGATTTATCAATACACAGATGCGAAGGACAAGTTCTAATAAGGAATAATAGCGGGCGACCGCGCGGTGGCCTGCGCGGGAAGGTGCGGCGGCGGCAGCGCAGAGGGCGCAGGCCGGGAAGGGGTCTGATCAACTCGGAGGGCAAGTTTTCCCACCAACCACAAGGTCCACTACCAGGCCTATCACCAAAGGGCTGGGACTGGAAAGAGCAAGGTAAGAAGCAAATACAGGGGCCCCCATACTGGACAGCAAACACTCCTGGGGCTACCACTTCATAGCCCAGAAATCTTTTTTTTTTAAGCCCCTTTCAGGACCTCCAAAGACAAGGATGGCAGAGTGAACCCCACTTGCTCCAACCCCCCCCCACCCTGAAAATATAGTAACTCTTGCCCCAGGGCAAAACCCTCTACAATAAAGGCTTGGGATCCTAGAGGAAGGGCGTGGCTAGGACACTCCCTCAAAATGGGTAGAAAGCAGACTACAAAGACAAAGACTCTAGAGTCCTACTATCCTCAGAGGGAAGAACCAACCTCAGAGGGAGACTCTGTGGACTCCACACCCACAGCTGAGACTTCAACAGGGAATGGATCCCAAGCACAGAAGGCTCTCCTAGATGAGATCAAAAGGAACTTTGAAAGCAAAATGAGAGAGATAGAAGACAAAATGAATAATTCTCTCAAAACGAAAATAGCAGAATTTGAAAAACATTATAATGAGGAAAACATCTCTCTAAAAAGAAAAGTGTATGATATGGAAAAGGAGCTTCAAAAATTAACCAAGGAAAATGATTTGCTAAAAACCAGAATTAAACAAATGGAAACAAATAACTCTATGAGGAACCAAGAATTAGCCAAGCAAAACAACAAAAATGAAAAATTAGAAAAAGAGGTAAAATACCTCAAAGAAAAAATAACTGACCTGGAAAACAGATCCAGGAGAGATAATCTGAGAATCATAGGCCTACCAGAAAATTATGATGAAAAAATGAGCCTGGACAACATTCTCCAAGAGCTCGTTAAGGAAAACTGCCCTGAGATACTAGAACCTGAGGGGAAAATAGAAATTGACAGAATCCACCGGACACCTGCTGTAAGAGATCCCAAACTGAAAAATCCTCGAAATGTTGTGGCCAAACTCCAGAACTACCAGAAAAAAGAGAAAATACTTCAAGCGGCCAGAAAGAAACAATTCAAATATCGAGGGTCCACAGTGAGGATTGCACAGGATTTGTCAGCCTCCACACTGAAAGATCGGAGGCAGTGGAATACAATTTTCAGGAAGGCAAAACAGCTTGGATTACAACCAAGGATCACATACCCAGTGAGACTGAGCATATTCTTCCAGGCAAAGAGATGGTCATTCAATGATATAACAGAGTTCCAGACCTTCTTGATAAAAAAGCCAGAACTCAATGGAAAATTCAACCTCCAATTACGAGAAGCAACAGTGACTTAGAAAGGTAAACGAGGAGAACACACATAATTTTAGAGGGAAAGAGGGGAGGGAGAGGAGCTTTGCATGAGATCTGTTCCTGTCATTCTTGATGCGAAGAAAAAATAGCATACCTCATTAAGTATAACAATATCCTACAGGCAGTAGGAGGGGGAAAAGGTTACAAAAGGGGGGTGGGAGTGATTTGTAGGGAGGGAAGTAGTAAGGGGAAAAGGGGAGGAAAAGGGAGGGGGGCCAAAAAGGGAACACTGAGGGAGGCAGTGGTCAAAAGGAAAACTATTAAGGGGGGGAAGGGAGAAGGGAGGGAAAATACGAACATTAACAGGGGCAGGAATAGGATGAGGGGAAAGAAACAGATAACAATCACAACTGTAAATGTGAATGGAATGAACTCTCCTATAAAACGGAGACGGATAGCAGAATGGATTAGAAATCATAATCCTACAATATGCTGTTTACAAGAAACACATTTGAAACAGAGGGATACACACAAGGTAAAGGTAAAAGGTTGGAGTAAAATATATCATGCCTCAGCTAAAGTAAAAAAAGCAGGGGTAGCAATCCTTATCTCAGATAAAGCAAATGCAAAAATTGACCTAATTAAAAGAGATAAGGAAGGAAACTATATCCTGTTAAAAGGCACTATCGAGAATGAAGCAATATCACTACTTAACATATATGCACCAAGTGGTATAGCATCCAAATTCCTAGAGGTGAAGGTAAAGGAATTAGAGGAAGAAATAGATAGCAAAACTATACTAGTGGGAGACCTTAATCTCCCCCTATCTGAACTTGATAAATCCAACCTCAAAATAAACAAGAAAGAAGTTAAGGAGGTGAACAGGATTTTAGAGAGGATAGGTATGATAGATCTCTGGAGAAAACTGAATGGGGATAAAAAGGAAAATACTTTCTTCTCAGCAGTTCATGGCACATATTCAAAAATTGACCATGTTCTAGGGCATAAAAACCTCACAATTCTATGCAGTAAGGCATAAATATTAAACGCATCATTCTCAGATCATGATGCAATAAAAATTATATGCAATAAAGGGCCAGGGAAAGACAGACTAAAAACTAACTGGAAATTAAACAATTTGATCCTAAAGAATGAGTGGGTCAAACAAGAAATTATAGAAACAATCAGTAATTTCATTCAAGAGAATGATAATAATGAGACAACATACCAAAATCTGTGGGATTCATTAAAGGCAGTTCTTAGGGGAAGTTTTATATCCCTGAGTGCATATGTGATTAAATTAGAGAAAAGGGAGCTCAAATAATTGGGCATGCAATTAAAAAACCTAGAAAAAGAACAAATTCAAAATCCCCAATTAAATACTAAACTAGAAATATTGAAGACTAAAGGAGAGATTAATAAAATCGAAATTAAGAAAACTATTGAACTAATAAATAAAACCAAGAGCTGGTTTTATGAAAAAACCAACAAAATTGATAGACCCTTAGTCAATATGATAAAAAAAGAGAAAGAAGAAAACCAAATTATGAGTATCAAAAATGAAAAGGGTGAATCTACCTCCAATGAAGAGGAAATCAAAACAATAATTAGGAATTATTTTTCCCAATTGTATGCACATAAAATTGACAATCTTAGGGAAATGGATGAACATTTACAAAAATACAAGTTGCCCAGATTAACTGAAGAGGAAGTAAATTACTTAAATAATCCCATCTCAGAAAAAGAAATTGAACAAGCCATCAGTCACCTCCCTAGGAAAAAATCTCCAGGGCCAGATGGATTCACTAGTGAATTCTATCAAACATTTAAAGAACAATTGATTCCAATACTCTACAAATTATTTGGGAAAATTAGTGAAGAAGGAGTCCTACCAAATTCTTTTTATGACACAAATATGGTACTGATACCTAAATCAGGAAGAGATAAAACAGAGAAAGAAAATTATAGACCAATCTCCCTCATGAATATAGATGCAAAAATTCTAAATAAAATACTAGCCAAAAGACTACAGCAACTTATCTCAAGAATAATACACTTTGATCAGGTAGGATTTATTCCAGGAATGCAAGGATGGTTTAATATTAGGAAAACCATCAGTATAATTGATCATATCAACAATAAAACTAGCAGAAACCACATGATCATCTCAATAGATGCAGAAAAGGCTTTTGGCAAAATACAACATCCATTCCTATTAAAAACATTAGAAAGTATAGGAATAAATGGAGCCTTCCTTAAAATAATAGGTAGCATCTATTTAAAGCCATCAGCAAGTATTATATGTAATGGGGAGAAACTGGAAGCATTTCCTATAAGATCAGGGGTGAAACAAGGGTGTCCACTATCACCCCTCTTATTCAATCTGGTACTAGAAATGTTAGCAGTAGCAATTAGAGAAGAAAAAGAAATCAAAGGAATCAAGTTAGGCAAAGAAGAGACCAAGCTATCACTCTTCGCAGATGATATGATGATATACTTAGAGAATCCTAGAGAATCAAGTAAAAAACTGCTTGAGACAATAAATAAATTTGGCAAAGTTGCAGGATATAAAATAAACCCACATAAATCCTCGGCATTCCTATATATTTCCAATGAAACTCAACAGCAAGAAGTAGAAAGAGAAATCCCATTTAAAGTTACTGTAGACATTATAAAATATTTGGGAATCTACCTGCCAAAACAAACCCAGGACCTGTATGATCATAACTACAAAACACTTTTCACACAAATAAAGTCAGATCTAACTAATTGGAAAAATATCAATTGCTCATGGCTGGGTCGAGCTAATATAATAAAAATGACAATTTTACCTAAATTAAATTATATATTTAGTGCCATACCAATTAATTTACCAAAAAACTACTTTATAGAGTTAGAAAAAATAGTAACAAAATTCATCTGGAAGAATAAACGGTCCAGAATATCAAGGGAATTAATGAAAAAAAAATGCTAGGGAAGGTGGACTAGCTTTACCAGATTTCAATCTGTACTATAAAGGAGCAGTCATCAAAACTACTTGGTACTGGCTGAGGAATAGAGGAGTGGATCAATGGAATAGATTAGGCACACGAGATTCAGAAGTCAACGACTACAGTAATGTATTGTTTGATAAACCCCCAGACCCTGGTTTTTGGGATAAGAACTCACTATTTGACAAAAACTGCTGGGAAAACTGGAATATAGTATGGCAGAAACTGGACATAGACCATTATCTAACACCATATACCAAAATCAAGTCTAAATGGGTTCATGATCTAGGTATAAAGGTTGATACTGTAAGCAGTCTGCTAAAACAAGGAATAGTTTACCTATCAGACTTGTGGAGAGGGAATGACTTTATGACGAAACAGGAATTAGAGAACATTATAAAATGTAAAATGGATAATTTTGACTACATGAAATTGAAAAGTTTCTGTACAAATAAAGCCAATGTAACCAAGATTAGGAGGGAGGTGGGAAATTGGGAAAGAATCTTTACAACCTATGTCTCTGACAAAGGACTCATCTCTAAAATATACAAAGAACTGAGTCAAATTTATAAGAATACAAGTCATTCCCCAATTGATAAATGGTCAAAGGATATGAACAGGCAGTTTTCAGAGAAAGAAATTAAAGCTATCTATAAGCACATGAAGAAATGCTCTAATTCACTATTGATTAGAGAAATGCAAATCAAAACAACTCTGAGGTACCACATCTCACCAGTTAGATTGGCTAAGATGACAAAACAGGAAAATGACAAATGCTGGAGAGGATGTGGGCAAACTGGAACACTAATGCATTGTTGGTGGAGTTGTGAACTGATCCAGCCTTTCTGGAAAGCAATCTGGAACTATGCCCAAAGGGCTATAAATACTTTCATACCCTTTGATCCAGCAATACCACTCCTAGGGTTATATCCCAAAGAGATCATAGAAATGGGAGAAAGACCCATATGTACAAAAATGTTTATAGCAGCTCTTTTTGTGGTGGCAAAGAATTGGAAATTAAGGGGGTGTCCATCAATTGGGGAATGGCTGAACAAGTTGTGGTATATGCATGTTATGGAATATTATTGCGCTATAAGAAACGGGGAGCAGGCGGTCTTCATATTTACCTGGAGAGGCTTAAAAGAACTGATGCTGAGTGAGAAGAGTAGAACCAGGAGGAATTTGTACACAATTACAGACACAACGTATGTGTGATGACCAACTTTGATAGACTGGACTCTTCTCAACAATGCAGGGATATAAGTCAATCCCAAAAGACGCATGATGGAGAGAAAAACATGCATCCAGAGAAAGAACTAGAAAGAACTAAATTTATATCCAGGTGGAAGCAAAATACCTGATCTTTTTCGTTCTCTTATTTGATTTTATGTCCTCTTTACCATTTTTCATTCCAGCTGGTACAATCCATCCTTATAACCTGACCATTGTATAATGTGAAAGTATTTACAGATCCTATACTTGATTATAAGACGCCATGGAGGGGGAGGGGAAGGAGTGGGACAAAATGTGAAATTCAAGGAATTGTGGAATTGAATCCTGTAAACTAAAAGGAAACAAACAAATTAATAAATTAAAAATTGAATTAAAAAAAAGAAAAATCAATTCCTCCTATAATCCAGATGATTAGATAAAGAATTGTACAAAAATTAGGGAAGAATGAATGAGCTAGGTTAAAACTTCCAAGCTTTGTCTATGTTTAAGAGGAAGTTTCATCTAAGGTTCTTATAAATTCTGTGCAAAAAGTTTCTTAGTGTAGAATTCCTATTGAGAAAATAAGAATCCTTGGTGGGGGGAGGAAATAGGGGTGTGATTTTAAAGCCTGTTTCATCTAAGGATATATTTATGTATGTTAATGGAGATTTATAGACTGCCACATTCATTATCTGTGTGAGATTCCAGAATGAAATTAATTTCTAGATATATATTTAAGGACAAAGGAAAGAAAAGATACTGAGTAAATTTTTAAAGGCCTGGTAAACTTTGCTATTGTGATGAGGCTAATTTAATTGGGTATGTTCTACTTGACTTGTAAAAACTAAATCTCCTTTCCATTACAAATACCTTTTTGACTAAGGAACTTTGTGATATCTAGGAATTCTGTAACAACTAGGAATTTAGTTTGTTATAATACTTTGGGAATTTATGTTACTTAAGGAAATTGTACATCAACTTAATTTTAATGAATTCCATTGTTTAAAGATTTATTTTTGCTTTAAGGAGGAAGAGATACCTATCATTTTAAAACTTTCCAATTGATTTTCCTCATAAAAGTTTAGTGATTATCCCTCTTAACATAAGGATACATTTTAAACTTTTTTTTAAAAAGGGGAAATATTTTTAGAAGAAATATTTTTGAAAATCTTGTGTGATCTTTAGAGAAGGCCTACTAAATTTTCAAGATGATTTATTGCTAAATTAATGTAATGAGCTATAAAACAGAGGAGATCTTGCTGTTTGATAGGAATTTGTGGTCATTCCATGGCCTAAACAAGAGTTAAATTAGTGTTTGAACTTATCATATGTATAAGTTTCAAATCCTAAAGTGTCTCATTATTCCAGACTGAGTATAATTAGCGAAGGATAAACATGCTTTAGAAACAAGGACATCATTCCATCAACCTGTTCCACCACCTTGGTAAACAAAAGATAGGAACCTTTTGTTTGATTAAGGAATTGAATTCCAGTACATCCAGCTAAGTTAGTGAAGAGTAATAACTTACGAGCTCTTTTGTGTTATCTTCATGGGAAATCTAATATTATTTTTGATCTGGCATTAGAACATTTATGCGAACTGCTTAAGGTTCACCTTTAGATGTTCCCATTATTTAAAGGAATTCTGAATGCAGTGGTATTTTTCTGTGATCGATCTCTTACTGTTACCAATGTGTGATTAAATTCTCATTATCTAGGATATGTAATCCTTGAGAGCCAAACTCACCTGAAGCCCTGATTATTAGAATTTGTGATTCAAGACTTTATGGAACTGTGGTTTACTATTGTTTTGAACTTTGATTACAGGGATAATTGTCTGAGTTGTCATGAAGTCAACAGTAGAAAATGGCATGCGTTGCAGGCTTAGAACTGCTAAAGATGGATGTCTGTGCCTGGGAAGAGTTCTGAGGACAATCTTGGACATGGCCTAGGCAGGATCTTCCTGACTCTATTGTGCTATTTCCTTTCTGAAAAGGAAAATTCTTCACCTGATTAATCCTGAGCCCTGCTTTTAACATCTAGTTACTACATGATTGGCTATCAGATATGACCATGCCTGGGATCAAACAGAGTTAAGGAAATTCTTTCTTTCTGTTATGATATATGACATTGTCCCTCCTTTTCTTTTATAGCAAATTTCTATAATCAAGAAGTTCTGTAAGTACAATACTAAATCTATTAAATAATAGTTGGATACTGGGATATCTCTGAGTCACTATAATAGGATGCAAGAATGAATAGCTTACAATTATAATCTATATTCGTGGTCAAATAAATATAATATAAAGATAACATCCTCCAAAGAAGGAAATAATTAGACCAAGTAATAAGGCAAAGATATAATGTGATAAATGTCTAATTAAAAAAGATAACAAATTTTGAGAAAAGCAACAGGATCAGACTGATTCCTCTAAGAATTACATACAGGGGCAGCCAGGTGGCTCAGCGAGTAAGAGCACTGGCTCCAGTGTTGGGATGACCTGGAGATCAAATCCTGGGCTCAGACACTCAGCACCACACCCAGAAATAACTGGCCGTATAACCTTGAGCAAGTTACTTAACCCCGATTGCTTTAAAAAAAAAAATTACATACAGATGTATATGATTGGCTTCCAAAATTTTTCTATCATGAAAATTCAAGCTTTAAGCATGTTTTGGTAAGATCTCAGATTTGGATTTTTTGAACAAAAATTATATAAGATAGTGGTAAAAGTACGTGAAATTATTTTTTCCTTTATTAAAGTATCTGTCTGATAATTTTAAAAGGCAGATGAGCTCATTTTATGATTAGACCCTCACATTTTTTAAAATTTTTTTCAGAGTTAAGTAACTTGCTCAAGGTTACATGGCCAGTTATTTTAGGGTGTGGTACTAAGTATGTGAGCCCAGATTTGAACGGTGCTCTTACTCACTGAGCCACCTGGCCGCCCCTAAGCAACTGGGGTTAACTAACTTGCTCAAGGTTACACAGCCAGGTGTTTCTGGGTGGGTGCTAAGTGTCTGAGCCTGGGATTCGATCCCCAGGTGTATCAGCAATGCCATATTCACAATGCCTATGGAGATTACAGATATGCTGATATAATTATCCATCACAAAATACGTCATGCTTGCCATATGGGGGAATAAACTAGAAAATTTATTAAGATA
>NW_027187282.1:4334354-4373475 GCF_028583685.1 Petaurus breviceps papuanus | reverse complement strand
TACCTCAGGCAAAGGTCCTCCTCTCCCCACTCACAGCAACCACCCAGCGTCCAGGAAGCGCGCTCCCAGAAGCTCCGGCCCCTGGCAGTCCTCAGCAGGAGTCCTTAGAAGAAATTCTGGCTGACTCAAAAAGGGCTTCGCGCTGTCGCTGCCTCTGCTGCTGCTGCCACCATCGCCACCACTGCCAGCCACTGCAGGAACTCTAGTTTGGCTTCCACTTCCTCTTGCTCCGCTCCTTCCTGCTATGTCAGCAAGTCCAATGGGGCATGGAAGATCTTTAAATCCCATAACCCTTACACCAGGTCATCCTGACTCTGGGGCCGGTGCTCTTACTCACTGTGCTACCTGGCCATCCCGACCCTCACATTTTAAAGGATTCTTATACCAGGTACAGGATTTAGATACAGACAGAAACAGCAAATAAAGATAAAATGAAATTCTCTGAAGTTTCAAAAATGGAGAAATAAATTTAAGTGATTGTACTAATTTATACTAATTCAGAACTATCTGGAAACTTCTAGATCTGAACCAAAGAAGAACTCCCTTTTTGAACTGTCCTAAGAATAAAACCTATTGTCCAAGAAGGGACATCTAGGGACCAAATAACTAGGAGACATCTGGGATTCAAAAGGTGCTGCTTGAATGGACATTGGGAACGGGTTATTGGGATACCAGGAGACTTGATGTTAGTTAACATTGGTAATAATGATTGCATTGATTTATATGGTTCATGTTTAAGTTTTCTTGGTTATCTTGGTGACATGTAAATCTCCTTTCTCAAAACTAGTCTATTGTGAGGTATCTAAGTAGTTTAATCTGTACCTGGCTTAATGTAATTGTGCAATTTTGTGAATTGTGAGAAAAACTTTATCGTACTGTTTGAACCTAGCCCTGTGTGGCTGGGAAACTGAACCATTTCTATGTGCCTTTAGATAAGGACCTATGTTGTGCTGTTTCCTCTCGATTATCAAATCATATGTTTTCTGAGAGCCCCTGTAAGGTCTGTCTTTCTACTCCCATAGCTGCCAGCTTGAGGATATGGACTCCTGGATACATCTGTCACGTCTAAAGATTGATTGCCCTGCTCCTCAGTGGACATCTGAGCCCAAGGAGACCTTGTCCTCTGGTTTCAAAGGGACCTGAAAAAGATGACATCAGACGCAGACAGGTTTCCCGAGTCTGGACCAGGCCTGCATGAAGAACGGCTCCCTCCTCACCTGAGAGTCTTACATACCTGAGACTGGTTACCATATTTTTGGTAGTTTTTGCTTATTTCACTTGGTTGCTCTATATCCCTGTTATGCTCGTCACTTTCCCTGCCTTGATCCCCTTTCAGCCTGCTCCTCCTTGCTTGTTTGCAATTGCCCTGCAGTGGCTGCCCATCTCTGAGGATATCCAACCACAGGGAAAAAGCAACCCCTTCTCCCATCTCCCCACTCACCCCAGGAGGCAGACTCCATCTGAAAAAGAGTTTTACCTTCTCCTGAGTGCCTCCTACTTTAGGAAGCCATTGGAGAAAACCCAAATTCACCTAGATTTGAATAGTTCTCAGAGCCCTGTCTTTTTTCAAAGGCCTCCACAGTCCCTCCTGCTGCTTTCTGCTATTTAACAAATCACTCCTCTGGTTCCCTTTAGGGAACCTTGACTCAGCCTGATGTAACTACACAATCTGGGTTCATCCTGGTGAGCTATCCTTGCTGTTATCCTACTAGGGGTCCAAAAAGGGTTGACTTTGACCAACAATTGTCCCACCACCTTGGAAAACAAAATAATGCTGTCCATAGTTGTTTTTCCTTGGTCTTTGGGTCCCACTCCTGACACAGAGATTAGTGCATCTCCCTGGTTAACAAGGGGATGATTTTAGAGCTTCCCTACCCACCCCCTGAAGAAGAGCAGCCTCCATCCTAAAGAACCACTGGCTTGCCTAGCAAGCAGAGTGCAGTGTCTTACACCTTTGCCATGTTGTACAGGCCTGTTGTCAGTCCTTTAGCCCCAAGCTTGCACACATCCAGACCTTGTCCCAGAGACAAAGGCATTGACACTGCACGGTCCTGGGACTTTCCAGGTGGTTTCACAAAGAGCAGATGACAATAGGAAATTCATGGCATGGGAAGCTGGAGCGTGGTCTGGTGTCTAGTTGCTTTCTGCAATGTGCATCCATTGACTAGCTCTAGACAGCAGACCATGCTCCAGCTCCCCGTGCACATGAATTTCCTTTCATTTGTCCCAGTCAGTGTCTTGCATGTCAGCTGAGCACCATCTGCTGAACAGTAAGCTACTTTACTCACTAGGAATTGAAATCCTCTGCCCTTAGTGGCCAGAGCATATCTTAGCCCCAAGCTGATGAAGCAGGTCATGAAATACCTGGCACCCTGTAAAGCTCTCTTCTGTGGATGTGGAGAGAGCCAGGACTCCTGATTGGCTGAGTCCAGAGTTTCCTGAGCCAAGCAAGACTCTGCATAAACTAAGGCAGGCACTTGGAATGCCATTCAGGAGAAACAGTCTAGAGAAGCCAGCAAAACGTTTGAATGCTGACTTGAGAGCTCTCCCCATGGCAGCAGAGGTGTGGGGGAGCCAGCCTCGACCATGTCCTTTCATTCCCAGGGCCTCTACCCCTAAAGACTACTCAAAACAGATTCCCCTTAGTGAGGCTATTCTGGCTCTACCTGGAATAGTTCTCTTACCTCATCCTCTGCCAAAGAGCTCATCTTCTCTCCTCTGGTCCAATCTGGTTTCCTTTTACAATTTAACTTGATAAAGAGGTTTAGTAGGCAGAGGTCGTTGTGTACCCCGCATGCCCAGCTCCCAGGAGGGAGCTAAGATAGCACTAGGTCATACAAGTGTTACTCTCCCCTTGAGAGTTAGGGGCAGCTAGGTGGTGCAGTAAATAGAGCACCAGCTCTGGAGTCAGGAGGACCTGAGTTCAAATTTGACCTCAGACACCTGAACTTAACTAGCTGTGTGACCTTGGGCAAGTCACTTAATCTCAATTGCCTCGCCTTTCCCCCTCCAAAAAAAAATAAAAGAGAGTTAGCTAGGAAAGGACCTTTTTTTCCCTAAACCTAGCATACCCCTGATGGGACTACTGATGGGTGATAGAGAGATAGAATTCTAGACTAATAGCTCTCTTAGAGACAGGAAAGTGGAGGAGAGGTCACCCATGAGAGACACCTATGCCAGGATGGAACTGAGTCTTGCCTGTCCCTCTCCCTCTAGGCCCTGCAGGGCCAGTACAGCCTCCTCCAACTCTCCACTAAGGTTGAAATTGAAGTCTCCCTTGGAGATAGGATGAGTCAGATCCTAGATCACCCACCTCTCTATGCTACACATGGGTCAGTTATCTTTCTATTAGACAGCTACCATCCATACATACTCTATTTACTTTTTCAGAGAGGTGTTTTGATATGCTGATAATGCTGCCCAACTCTTACAGGTTCACCTGGACTTCTGCCTCCCCTTTGGGTGGGGGGAGGGAGCATCTCCCCTTCTCATGCATGGCCAACCAACCTCATTCTTGAAGCCTAGATGGTTTCCTTTAAACGGCCATGAGGTTTATTGACATCTCAGATCACAGACCTATGTCTATGTCCTGAAGAGACCTCAGATACCATTAGTCCAATGAAGGTAGTCATCTCATATAGATGAAGACAATGAGACCCAGACAAGATGTGCCCAAGGTCACAGAAAGGACCAGTAACTTAGAGCTCAAAGGGACCTTCTCATTTTATAGATGAAGAAAATGAGGCCCAGGGTCTTTTTGACTCTGAGTAGTGATTTTTTCCCCACTCCTCCAAATAGCTGCTGCTGGTGGTGGTCCTTCATTCTTAAAGAGGACCAATGACTTCAGGAGGGTGATGCCTTGACTTGCAAGTGAATTGGATCTAAGTGAGACAGAGTTGTGAAAAGACAGAGAAGAGTGAGAGAAGAAAAAGGCAGCCTCACTCTCTCCTCAAGAGTCATCAGCATCCAGTGGCAAGGCATAGGTCAGTATTATTGGCAATGGCCCAGGATGCAATGGGAGACCTTGGTTTTTTTAAGCTAAGGTCTTTCCCAGGTCTGTCTGAGGCAACACCCATTCAGTGATTAAGGGCTAGGTGAGAATTGAGACAACAGATGGCCTAGTTTGCCTTCCCAAACAAACCATTCTGGGAGAGGAAGACCCTCAGAGTTTCTGGCCAGAACAGAAACAATCAGTATTTACACTCACTTTGGAGGATTCATAACCAGCAGGGGGTGTAGGATCTGTTTTGGCCGGCAGATGGTGCAGGGTCACACTTCTTGACAATGGAGGTGTTCCTCGCTGCTCACCAGATGGTGCCCAGATTCCATATAAGCCATGTAGCTTGTTCCCCACCCCCACACACCACGCCCATGTTCCTCTCATATATACCGATACCTCCTCCCTCTTTCTATCTCCAACTAAGGATAGGATGTGAAATGTACTCAGAAATCACAAAACACAAATGGAAAATATCTGTTGAAAGGTATTTTTTTTTAAAGAGGTCTGTTTAAGAGTTGGCATAACCAACTCCATCTTCTTCTGTATTTGCAGGGGTTGATTTATTTGGTCTTTGCTATGGGGTATCTCAGTATATGCTACAGGAACAGCTTGAAGCAAAACATCTTAATACTTCCCTTCCCCCTTTTGCTTTACAACTAGAAAAGAAAAAGTTATCCCCAACTACCTTTACCCGCTTGGGTTCTATCTGTTTTGGAAGAATGCTTCTCTTTGGTCACTTCTCTCTGGCTTCCAGTAGCTTTGGAGGGAAGAATACATGTACAGGGACACATACACCTACATATACACAAACATGCATGTATGTCATCTGCTGTCTAGTACATATTGATGATGTGGGCCACACTCTTGAATGAATGAACCACAAGCTACCTATCTGTAGTCTGGGCTGGCTTATTTTTGGGCACTCTCAAGGAGTCTGATAATTCTCCCAACAATTTGTGAGTAGGAAGGGCCTGCTGGCTCAGATTCTTTCAGACTGTCATCTCCGAGAGCATCCCCATGCTTGCATGCCAAAGGGGAGCTCACCAATCCAGAACCCTCTAAAGAAGAGGAACTGGGAGACCTGAGAAATGTACAGTCCAACACCTTTGTGCTACAAGTCAAGATGTGCACTTTGTGTATTTTGGTTCTATATTGTCTGTCTCATCTCTTGCATCTGAGAAAACTTCACGTTTCAATAGGAAGGCTTCCTCTATTTCTGAGTGAATACCTAGGCTACAATTAGGATATTTTTCCATATCTAGGTCCTCTTCACCTAATTTCTTACAAGCAAATAATCAAGAGATGTGTCTGTCTGATTGTGAGTCCGTCATTTGTGATAACTGTATTGTCTTGACCACCTTTCTCATCTAAATTTTCTGCTCAGTTACTAAGCTGATGTGAACGATTTGTCAGCATGATCCCTATCACTAAAGATATAAAGCTGACATAAATCTCAACTCCAACTTGAATAGTCAGTCTTCATTAGGGGATCCCCTGCAGATTTGTCCTTTAGGAAGATCAACTTAGCAACTGAATGGAGGATGGACTGGAGTGGGGAGAGACTTGGTGCAGGCAGACCCTCCAGCAGGCAATTGCCATAGTCCAGGTAGGAGGTGATGAGGGCCTGAACCAGGGAGGTGGCAGTGTCAGAGAGAAGAGGGTGTATTTGAGAGATTCTACAAAGATGAATCAATAGACCTTGGCAAGACCTTGGATATGGGGAGTGAGAAATAGTGAGGAATCCAGGTTGTTTCGGAGGTTATGAGCTTGGGGAACTAGGAGGATGGTGGTATTCTCCATAGTAATAGGGAAGGTGGAGGGGGTGGTTTAGGGGGAGAAGATAATCAGTTCTGTTTGGGATATGTTGACTTTAAGATGTCTACTCAACATCTAGTTGAGATTTCTGAAAGGTGGAAGGAGATGGGAGCTTGGAGGTCAGCAGAGAGGTTGGAGCAAGACCTAGGTAGATTTGAGAAGCATTAGCATAGAGATGGTAATCAAATCCATGGGACCTGGTGTGATCAGCAAGTGAAGTAGGACAGAGGGAGAAAAGAAGAGGGTCTAGGACAGAGCCCTGGAGGACAGCCAGAGTTAGCAGTTTCCACTAACAACATGTTCAAGTACCAATTTTGCCAGTCCAAGGGGTTTGAGGCAGAACCTCAAAATTGCTTTCATTTGCATTTATCAAATTATTAGTAGTTTAGAGAATTTTTCATATGGTTGTTGATGGCTTAGATTGCTTCCTTTGATAACTATACGTACCTGTCTTTGAACTATTTATCTTTTGGGGAATGATTTTCGTTCTTATGAATTCGAATCAGCTCCTTATCATTCTTGGATAGAAGACCTTTTTGGAGAGAAACATACTACAAAGATTTTTTTTCTCAGTTTTCTGTTTCCCATCTAATTTTTACTACATTCAATTTGTTTTTACAAAAACATTTTAATTTTATAGAATCAAAATTGTCCATTTTATCTCGTGATCTTTTGTACATGATTCATGTACTCTTCCCTTATTCATGGATCAGAAAGGTAATTTCTTTCTTGCTTAGTTTGTTTATGATGTTACCATTTATATCTAGGTCTTGTATCTTGGTGTATAATGTGAGGCATGAGTCTGAATAAAATTTCTGCCAGACTGCTGTCCAATCTTATGAGAAATTTTTGACAAATAGTGAGTCCTTCCCCCAGCAAATGAAGTCTTTGGGTTTCTCAAACACTAGGCTACCATGTTTATTTCTGTATGCCATGTACTTAATGTGCTCCACTGATCAACCTTTCTTTTTCTTAGTCCGTAACAAACTGTTTTAACAATTACTGATTTGTTTGAGATTTGAAACTAATAAACCATCCTTCTTTCCCACCATTTTTCATTACTACCCTTGAAATTCTCTTTTTTTACAATAGCACTATTATTTTGTACACAGTATATTTCACTTTTCATCAGTTCTTTTTTTTAGATTATTTTTTTTATTTTTTAGTTTACCTCATTCATATCCACAAGAATTTGAGTTACAAATTTTCTCCCCATTTTTGCCCTAACCACCCCCCAAAACAGTGATCCCACTGAATATTCCCTCCCCCAATCTGCTCTCTATCTTCTCCCTTCTCCCTCTGACTTTCCAGTAGGGCACGGTGGATCTCTATGCCCAAGTGTCTGTACATCATATTTCCCAGTTACATGTAAAATAATAATAATAATAATATATTCTTTAAACATTTTATTTTAAACCTTTGAATTCCAGATTCTTTCCCTACCTCCCTTGTCACCCACCCTTACTGGGAAGATAAGCAATTCAATGGAGGTTGTACATGTGTAGCTATGCAAAACGTTTCCATAGTGGATATATTGCAAAAGACTGACTATATTTTCCTCCATCCCATACAACCCCCCACTTGTTTTGTTCTCTACTTTGATCCTGTCCCTTTTCAAAAGTGGGTGCTTCCAACTTCCCTACCCCCCCAGCCTGCCCTCATTTCCATCATCCCCCCCTCATCCCCTTCCCCCTACACTCCTGTAGGATGAGATACCCTAGTGTGTATGTCATTCCCTCCCTAAGCCAAATTCATTGACAATAAGGTCGACGAATTTCTTTTTGCCTTCCTGATTTCCCCTCCATTGTAACAGTTTTCCCTTGCCTCTTCTATAGGAGATAATTTACCCCATTCTGTATCTCCCCATCTCCTCTCATTATATTCCTCTCTCACCTCTTAATTTCACCTTTTAAGTATCATCCCTTCCTATTCAACTGGTCCTGTACCCTCTATGTGTACATGTAAACATATATACACATACTCACATGTTTTCATACGCCCATATGCCCTCCTATATAGACATATATATGTATGTATACATACATATGTATATATATACATATATATACATTTCTATTCCCTTCAACTATTCTCATACTGAGAAAAGTTTCATAAGTTACAATTATTGTTTTTCCATGTAGGAATGTTAATAGTTCAACTTTGATAAGTTCCTTATGATTTCTTTTCCCTGTTCACCTTCTCATTCTTCTCTTGCTTCTTGTATCTCAAGGTCAAATTTTCTATTCAACTCTGGTTTTTTCATCAAGAATGCTTAAAAGTCCTCCATTCCATTGAATTACTATATTTTTCCCTGAAACATGATATTCAGTTTTGCTGGGTAGGTGATTCTTGGTTTTAATCCCAGCTCCTTTCACCTCTAGAATATCAAATTCCAAGCCCTTTGATCCCTCAGTGTAGAAACTGCCAGATCCTGGGTTATCCTGATTGTGTTTCCACAGTATTCAAATAGTTTCTTCCTGTATAATATTTTCTCCTTGATCTGGAAACTCCTGAACCTAGCTATAATATTCCTAGAGGGGATGGCTAGGTGGTGCAGTGAATAGAGCACTGGCCCTGGAGTCAGGAGGATCTGAGTTCAAATCCAGCCTCAGACACATAACAGAAAAACTAGCCGTGTGACCTTGGGCAAATCACTTAACCCCAACCGCCCTCCAAAAAACAAAAAACAACAAAAAAATAACATTCCTAGGAGTTTTCTTTTTGGGATCTTTTTCAGGAGGTGACAGGTGAATTCTTTCAACCTTTATTTTTCCCTCTGGTTCTAAAACATCAGGGCAATTTTCCTTGAGAATTTCTTGAAGGATGATTTCTAGGTTCTTTTTTTGATCATGGCTTTCAGGTAGTCCAATAATTTTTAAATTCTGTCCTGGATCTATTTTCCAGGTCAGTGGTTTTTTCAACGAGCAGTTTTTCCACATTGCCTTCTATTTTTTCATTTCTTTGGATCTGTTTAATAGTATCTCGATTTTTCATAAAGTCATTAGCTTCCATTTGCTCCAATATAATTCTGAAGAAATTATTCTCTTCAGTGAGCTTTTTTTTTTTTTTTGCTTTTTGGAAGGCAAGTGGGGTTAAGTGACTTGCCTAAGGTCACATAGCCAGTTTTTGTGTTAAGTGTCTGAGGCTGGATATGAAACCAGGTCCTCCTGACTCTAGGGCCAGTGCTCTATTCACTGCACCACCTAGCTGCCCCCCTCAGTGAGCTTTTGAGATTCTTTTTCCATCTGGCAAATTCAACTTTTTAAGGCATTCTTCTCCTCATTGCCTTTTTGAGCATCTTTTGCCATTTGAGTTAGTATATTTTTTAGGTTTTTATTTCCTTCAGTCAGGTTGCTGACTGGCTTTTCATGATTTTCTTGCATCATTCTCATTACTCTTCCCATTTTTTCCCTCCACTTCTCTTATTTGGTTTTCAAAATCCTTCTTAAGCTTCTCTATGGCCTGTAAGCAGCTTATTCTTTTCTTGGAAGCTTCTGGTACAGGAGTTCTGACTTTGCTGTCTTCCTCCTGTTCAATGCCCCTATCCTTTTTGTCCCCAAAAAAGGAATCCAGAGTTGGACCACTGTGCTTGCCTTGCTTCCCTCATTTGCTCACGTTGCCACTCAGTTACTTGACTTTTGAGCTTTTTGCCACAGTAGAACTCTGCTACCAGAGGGGGGAGCTTTGTCCCAAATTGCTGGGATTTTCACAGCTGCTGGAACTATTAGTTGGGTGCCCTTTCTGAAGCCTCCACATGCTCTGGCAAATGATCACGCACCCCAGGACCTCCACCCTAGACCACAATCCACATCCAAGCACATTAAAGCAAGAGTGATTACCCCTCAGACTGGTCACTTGGTCTCCCTACAATCTGCAGCCACGTGGTGGCTGCTGCACGGCTGCAGTGTCTCAGCCACTTCTCCTTCCAGGGCTAAAGGCCTGACCACACTCCTGAACTCCCGATTCACAAAGTCCACACTGAACTGACCTCTCACTTTGTCCTTAGCATCTATAGGTTGATAATTCTGGAAACTGCCACAGCTGCTGGTGATCTGAAGTCCCTCCAACCAGTGGCTGGTTGTGGCCGCCCTGAGGCTAAAACCTCGGGCTTGAGTGGGGCTGGGTTCAGCAACCAACACGCTACACTGGCTACTTCCTGCCAGCCTGCCAGGCTGTCCTCAGCAGGAGGTTAGCTTCTCTGTGTCATTTTGTGGGTTCTGTAGCTCCAAAGTTTGTTTACAGTCACCTTTTACATGAATTGGAGGAGGTGGAAGCAAGGAGCCCCACGGAAGTCCTGTTTCTACTCTGCCATATTGACTCTGCCCCTGAAATTCTTTTTTTTTTCTTTTTGTCTTTTTGGAGGGGGGAAGGCAGGGCAATTGGGGTTAAGTGACTTGCCCAAGGTCACATGGCTAGTAAGTGTTAAGTGTCTGAGGCCAGATTTGAAGTCAGGTCCTCCTGACTCCAGGGCTGATACTCTATTCCCTGTGACACCTAGCTGCCCCTACCCTTGAAATTATTGACCCTTAGTTCTCCAGTATGACTTTCATTATTATTTTTTCTAGTTCTATAAAGTAATGCTTCAAACTTTTTTTTATTGGTATGACACTGAATAAGTAAATTAATTTAGGTAGTATTGTCATTTTAATTATATTGGTTCAACCTACCCTGAGCAATTAATGTTTCTCCACTTATTGAAGTCTGTCTTTATTTCTACAAAGAGTGTTACATGCATATAGTTCCTAGATGAATCTTGGTAGATACACTCCCAAATATTTTATAGCTTTTGTAGGTATTTTTCTAGCTCTTCCTATAAGATTTTGTTCGTTATATACAGTAATATAGATGATTAAGGTGAATTAATCCTATATCCTGCAACTTGCCTGAAGTTATTAATAGTTTCAATTAATTTTTTAGTTGCCACTCTAAGATTCTTTAAGTATTCCACCATGTCACCTGCAAAAAGTGATCATTTTGTTTCTTCTTTATCTATCTTTTTCTTGTCTTGTTGCTATATATAGCATTTCTAGTAATAGTGACAATGGGTATCCTTGCTTTACCCATGATCTTGCTGGGAAGACCTCTGCCTTTTCTCCATTACATATAACATTTGCTCCTAGATTTAGAGAAATGCTGTTTACCTTATTAAAAAAAAGTCCACTTATTTTTGTGCTTTCTAGAATTTTTAATTGAAATAAATGGAGGTTTTGTCAAAAAGTCTTTTTAGCATCTAATGATATAATCATATGGTTTTTATTATTTACATTATTAATATAATTTATTATATTTATAATCTTCCTTATGTTGAACTAACCTGGCATTGCTGATATAAACCCAACCTGGTGAATTAACAATAGTCCATAGTTAATAAGATTGTGAGTTCACTCTGTCCTTTGTATGACCTGAACTTGTATCACGTGACTTAGAAGCATATCCCAGGAACTAGCCCCTCCTGGAATAGACAGTACTGTGAGAACTGGCTATTCTCTCAAGGACTGTTACTTGATAACACCTATGAAAAACACATGCTGCTCATCCCGGTTGCACAAACACCCGAAAGAATTAAGCAATATCTGGCAAGGAACCAATTATCTTGGTCAAGCCTTCTTTGTTCTTCTCCCATAAAAATCCCCAATCCCCTGAGCCTCTTCAGAATCTCACCCATGGAGAGGACGCTCTGCCTGGGACCTTCCCATTCGGGACTCAGAGGCTGTACCCCGGGATTCCCAGCCATGTTGATCGAGAGTTGGTGCTCCCCCGAATTGGTGATGTTTTCTTTCTCTCCTCTTACTAGTCTTATTTCTTATTTTAGTTATGCTTGCTTTAATTGTGCTAGGAATATTGTATTGCTGGTGCCGATTTAAGCTTCCTTGTTTCTGTGTTCAATAAAACTCCTTCCCCTCTTAAGACTGTGTCGTTTGTGGGAGTGAATCCAAACCAAAACCAAAATCACCATAACACCTGGTCATAATGCATAATCTTACTAATGTGTTATAGAATAGCATATTTGCTAATATTTTATTTTTAAAATGTTACATCAAGACAAGTATTAGGCAGAGCCAAGATAGCAACAAAGAAACAGGAAAATTCTGTGAGCTCCCCCCATAACCACCTCAAATACCTCTAAACAAATTTTAGAGCTACAGAACCCACAAAGTGCTAGAGAGATACAAATCTCCCACTGAAGGCAACCCGGTGGGTCTATGGGAAGGGTCCATCAATGCACTCTGGGAGCAGAGCCCAGCCCAAAGCAAGCCACAGTTTTAGCCTCAGAGTGGCCTGGACCAGCAGTGGCAAGAGCAGACTTTGGGAGAGTGAATCACCAGCAGCTATGGTGGTTTCCAGACTTATCAACCCATAAATGCCAAAGAGTAAGTAAAAGTCAGTGTGGAACTCTGTTGGAACTGGGGAGGTGGGGTGGGCAGAGGAGCATGGTCCAGTCACTGCCCCCAGAATGAGGAGTGGTGGAGGCTGTACAGCCACCACGTGGCTGCTTCCAGAGCTCCTGGCCTGCAGAGTGTAGGGGGACCAAGCAACCATTCAGAGGGTAATTGCTCTTGCTTTAACCTGCTTGGATCTGGATTGCGGTCTTGGGTGGAGGTCCTGGGGTGTGTGGACAGTGTGTCAGAGCTTGTGGGGGCTTCAGAGAGGGCACCCAACTAATAGCTCCAGCAGCTGTGAAAACCCCAGCGATTTTGGACAAAGCTCCCTTTCTGGTAGCAGAGTTCTACTGTGACAAAGAGCTCAAAAGTCAAGTAATTGAGTGGCAACATGAGCAAGCAGAGGAAGCAAAGCAAGCACAGTAATCAAACCTTATATTCCTTTTTGGGGGGACAAAAAAGATCAAAGCATGGAACAGGAGGAAGACAACAAAGTCAGAACTCCTGCACCAAAAGCTTCCAAGAGAAATATGAATTGGTTACAGGCCATGAAAGAGCTCAAGAAGGATTTTGAAAATCAAATAAGAGAAGTAGAGGAAAAATTGGGAAGAGAAATGAGAATGATGCAAGAAAATCATGAAAAGTGAGTCAACAACCTTACTGAAGAAAATAACACCTTAAAAAATAGACTAACTCAAATGGCAAAAGAGGCCCAAAAAGCCAATGAGGAGAAGAATGCCTTAAAAAGCCGAATTTGCCACACGGAAAAGTAATTTCAAAAGCTCACTGGAGAGAATAATTCCTTCAGAATTAGATTGGAGAAAGTGGAAGCTAATGACCATATGAGAAATCTAGATACTATTAAACAGATCCAAACAAATGAAAAAATAGAAGGCAATGTGAAATATCTCATTGGAAAAACCACTGACCTGGAAAATAGATCCAGGAGAGATAATTTTAAAATGATTGGACTACCTGAAAGCCAAGATCAAAAAAAGAACCTAGAAATCATCCTTCAAGAAATTCTCAAGGAAAACTACCCTGATGTTTTAGAACCAGTGGGCAAAATAGAAGTTGAAAGAATCCACCAATCACCTCCTGAAAAAGATCCAAAAAAGAAAGCTCCTAGAAATATTATAGCTAAATTCCAGAGTTCCCAGGTCAAGGAGAAAATACTGCAAGCAGTCAGGAAGGAACAATTTGAGTATTATGGAAACACAATCAGGATAAGACCTAGCAGCTTCTACATTAAGGGATCAAAGGGCTTGGAATATGATATGCCAGAGGTCAAAGGAGCTAGGATTAAAACCAAGAATCACCTATCTAGCAAAACTGAGTATAATGTTTCAGGGGAAAATATGGTCATTCAATGAAACAGAGGACTTTCAAGCATTCTTGATGAAAAAACCAGAGTTGAATAGAAAATTTGACATTCATATACAAGAAGCAAGAGAAGCATGAGAAGGTAAACAGGGAAAAGTAATCATAAAGACCTTATTAAGATTGAACTATTTATGTTCTTTTTTTTTTTTTGCTTTTTTTTGGGAGGACAATTGTGGTTAAGTGACTTGCCCAAAGTCACATGGCTAGCTTTTGTGTTAAGTGTCTGAGGCCGGATTTGAACTCAGGTCCTCCTGATTCCAGGGCTGGTGCTCTATTCACTGTGCCACCTAACCACCCCGAACTATTTACATTCCTACATGGAAAAACAATAGTTGGAACTCATGAGATTTTTCTCAGTATGAGGATAGTTGAAGGGAATATAAATGTATATGTGTGTATGTATATATGTATACATACATATATATGTTTATACTGGAGGGTATATGTGCATATAAATACATGTGTGAGTGTGTGTATATATGTGTACATGTATACATAGAGGGCACAGGATCAGTTGAATAGGAAGGGATGATATCTAAAATATAAAATTATGAGGTGAGAGAGGATTATAATGAGAGGAGATAGGGAGAGACAAAATAGGGTAAATTATTGCATATAAAAGAGGCAAGAGAAAACTGTTACAATGGAGGGAAAGAACAGGAAGGTAAAAGAGAATGGGACAACCTTACTCTCATTGAATTTAGCTTAAGGCGGGAATGACATACACACCAAATTAGGCATCTTATCCTACAGGAAAGTAGGGGGGAAGGGGATGAGAGGGGGGATGATGGAGGGGAGGGTAGGTTAGGGGGGAGGGTAGTTAGAAGTATACACTTTTGAAAAGGGACAGGATCAAAGTTGAGAATAGAACAAGTGGGGGGCAGGATAGGATGGGGAGAAATATAGTCATTCTTTCACAATATATCCACTATGGAAATGTTTTGCATAACTATACATGTACAACCTATATTGAATTGCTTATCTTCCCAGTAAGGGTGGGTGACAAGGGAAGAAGGGAAAGAATCTGGAATTCAAAGTTTTAAAATCAAATATTAAAAAATTATTATTATTATTTTACATGCAATTGGGAAATGATATACAGGCACTGGAGTATGGAGATCCATCTTGCCCTACCGGAAACTCAGAGGGAGAATGGGGGAGCATATAGGAGAGAGCAGATTGGGGGAGGGGATATTCAGTGGGATGGTTGTTTTGGGGTTGTGGGTAGGGGAAAGACGGGGAGAAAATTTTTAACTCATCTTGTGAAAATGAATGTTGCAAACTAAAAATAAACCCCCAAAAAAGGGGAAAAAATAAAGTATAAAGTAAGGGAATGTGTTGTTATTCAGTCATTTTAGTCATGTACTATTCTTCATGACCCTATTTGGGGTTTTCTTGGCAGAGATACCAGATTGGGTTCCCATTGCCTTCTTCAGCTCATTTTTACAGATGAGGAAACAGAGGCAAACAGGGTTAACTGACTTGCTGAGAGTCACACAGTTAGTAAATGTCTGAGGCCGGACTCTTCTTCCTGAGTTCAAATGTGACCTCAGACACTTACTAGCTATACTAAAGATATTCCAGTATCTTCGCCAAGAGAACGCTAGATGGGGTCATGAAGAGTTGGACACAAATTAAATAATTGAATAGCAATACATGGTTGTTAAGAGGGGTTTGTTTTTCATTTTTTTCTCAATGGGGGTGGATAGGAGGAGTGAGAGAAGACAGATTTTTGTTGATTAAAAGAATAAAATTTAATTAAAAAATTAAAAATTTTATATCAATATTAACTAGGAGTATTGGTCTGCATGTTCCTTTCTCTGCTTTGCCTCTCTCTTACTTAGGTATGAAGAATATATATGTATTATAGAAAGATATTAGAAGGGCATATTCATTTATCATGAATAGTTTGTGTAGTATTAAAATTATTTTTTCTTTGTATATTTGATAGAATTCACTTGTAAAGTCATATGGTTCAGGAGCACCTGTTGTTCTTTAGAAGTTCATGTTTAGCTGGTCAATTTCTTTTTTTTCTTTCTGTTTTTGGGTTATTTGAATGTGATGGGTTTTTTCTTTTTTTTCTTAATAGTATTTTATTTTTTTCCAATTACATATAAAGATAGATCTTAACATTCATTTTTGTAAAATTTTGCGTTCCAAATTTTTCTCCCTCCCTTTCCTAACCTCTCCCCAAGACAGCATGTACAATCATATTAAACATATTTCCATATGAGTCATATTGTGAAAGAAGAATCAGAACAAAAGGGGAAAGCCACAAGAAAGAAAAAATTAAAAAAAAAAGTGAAAATAGTGTGCTTCAATCTGCCTTCAGATTCCATCAGTTCTTTCTCTGGATGTAGATAGCATGTTCCATCATAAGTCTTTTGGAATTGTTTTGGATCATTGTATTGCTGAGAAGAGCTAAGTCTATCATAGTTAATCATCTCACAATGTTACTGTTGCAGTGTACAGTGTTCTTCTGTTTCTGCTCACTTCACTCAGCATCAGTTCATGTAAGTCTTTTCAGGTTTTTCTGAAGTCTAACTTCTCATCATTTCTTATAGAACAATAATATTCCATTGAATCTATATACTACAACTTGTTCAGCCATTTCCCAATTGATGGGCATCCCCACAATTTCCAGTTCTTTGTCACCACAAAAAGACCTGCTATAAATATTTTTGTACACATCGGTCCTTTTCCCTTTTTTATGATCTCTTTGGGATGCAGACCTAGTACTGGGTATGCACAGTTTTATAGCCCTTTAGGCATAGTTCCAAATTGCTCTCCAGAATGGCTGGATCAGTTCACAACTCCACTACTAATGCATTAGTGTTCCACTTTTCCCACATCTACAACATTCATCATTTTCCTTTTCTGTTATTTAGCCAATCTGATAGGTATGAGGTGGTACCTCAGAGTTGTTTTAGTTTGCATTTCTCTAATCAATAGTGATTTAGAGCATTTTTTCATATGATTATAGATAGCTTTGATTTCTTCCTCTGAAAACTACCTATTCATTCCCTCTGACCATTTATCAATCAGGGAATGACTTGTATTCTTATAAATTTGACTTCATTCTCTATATATTTGTGACTGAGGCCTTTATCAGAAACACTGGCTGTAAAAATTGTTTCCCAGCTTTCTGCTTTCCTTCTAATTTTGGGTGTATTGGTTTTGTTTGTGCAAAACCTTTTTAATTTAACGTAATCAAAATTGTCCATTTTGCATTTCATAATATTCTCTATCTCTTGTTTGGTCATAAATTCTTCCCTTCTGCTTAGATCCGACACATAAACTATTCCTTGCTCTCCTAATTTGCTTATGGTATTATCCCTAATGTCTAAATCATGTATGGGGTGTTTTTTCCATTCCTAATCTGGCTATTTTCTATTTTTGTAAGCATTCATCTATTTCTTCTAAATTGTTACCAAATAATTGGGCAAAATGGTTAGCAAAGGGAGACATAGAGGTCTATGTACACTAGGGATGGGGTATGGCCAAGAACAGGATCCACAGAACATTCCAACACAAAGGACTGGGCCCAATGGCAAGGGTCCTCAATCTATATGATCACCCCAATTTCATGCAGGGTATGGGAACAGAGGCCAACTGGCAGCTTTGTTACCCGTTACCCAGTTCTGGGTCACAGATCCAGGGCAGACTAAGTGGTATTCCAGGATAAGGAATGTTCATGGGACCTAGCCCATGTTCTAAGCAAGGAAGAGGTACAAGAGCAAGCAGCAGAAGGGTGGCTCATACCACCAGGAACACAGCAGAGTCTCAGTTCCAGCTTATAGCCCAGTCTGAAGTCTATAAAGGAATAATAAGGGCAAAAATCCCAGAACAAAGGGAAGCCTTCAATTCTGTCACCCTGAATCAATAGAACTTGCCCGCCAACTGACTGGGGCTAAGTCTAACAGCATCTACTATAACTCAGACCCAAAGCCTGAGCTCAGACCAGGGGGGCAGTGATCAGACTTTGCCCTAGATCAGATCCCTTTGGAAACACTGAAAGTTTGAAGGTCCCCAGCCTGAGCTGTCGCTGGGAGCCTGGAATAACACAACATTCAATACACCATGAAAGCAGCAATCTAGGACCAGCCTAGATCTTCCCTCCAGAAGTGCACAGTTGTGTAGAACCTGGTGCTAACATTAAGTCTGAGGTCATGAAGTAGGCTGGAAGAATAAGCAAACAAAAAAAGAACTTCACCATGAAAAGCCATTATAGTTAAAGGACATTCAGGACACAGACCTGGAAGAAGAGAATGACTCCCAAAAATATAAAAGCAATGACTTAGAGAAAAGCACAGCTTAGGTACAAATTCAACTAGAATCTATGGAAGAGATGAAGCAAGAGTTTTTAAATACTTTTGTTCAATGAAATAAAGAGTGCTAGAGGTAAAAATTGGAAAAGAAATTAGAATTATGGAAGAAAGAAATACAAAACTGCCAAACAAGACTGACTGAAAATTAAATATATTTGTATGTGAACAGTATATAGTACTCATTCCCCTGGTCTTAGATGCTCCATTTGCTGCTCCCTGGGCTTCTCTAGTGACCTCAAGGGGTTTGGAGTATCTAAGCTCTCTACCAATGGCTCCAGCCCCCACCAATAGTGCCCCATCAATTGTACGGGATAAGCCCTCTACATTCCAGTGCTATTTAGCCATTGTAAGATTAGTAAGATTATCTTTTTTTTGTCTTTTTGGAGGGGGGAAGGCAGGGCAATTGGGGTTTAAGTGACTTGCCCAAGGTCACACAGTTAGTAAGTGTTAAGTGTCTGAGCCTGGATTTGAACTCAGGTCTTCCTGACTCCAGGGCCGGTGTTCTATTCACTGCACCACCTAGCTGCCCCCAAGATTATCTTTTACAAAGGAATATTGACTTCAAAAGGAATAACCACAAATATATAGACTTACTGCCCTAACACATTGGAGACATAATCCCCTCCATGCTCCCCCCCACACCTCACCCCCTCACACACACACAACTTGCACCACTGCAGAGCCTGGGAAGAAGGAGATTAGGTTCATAGCTTAGGCTGGTCCTGTAGAGGACAATCCCAGTTCCAAGTCCAAGCCCCCTTCCTCAGGCTCACATCCCAGCTATCCTGGTATCTCTGGACTTCCTGCCAGACTTGTTGGTACACTATCCTGTCCACAATCCTGGTTCTCAGGTTGTTACAGCTCAATCTCCCAGGTCCAATGGGGAGCACCAATGACATCTAAGACTGAGAAGGACAAAACACCACAGACAGAGACCCCAGGCCCATTTCCTGGAGTCAAGGTAGAAGAAAGCAGGGTGGGGAACAGAAGGCATTCCTTGAGCCCTCTCGGGTTCAGCTGATGGTGCCCATGCCGTGGATGAACTGTGATCTTCCCCCTCTGGATGCAGCACAAAGGAATGTGAAGGAAAGACTGAGAACTGGAAAGAGAGTGACTGTCTCAGTCTTGCCAGTTTTAAAGATGCAGCCTTTCTGACTATGCAGCCAAAAGGGGATTCACCCAACTGCATGGTAGGGGATGCAGAGCACTTCCATTTTAGGGAAACTAGGCATTCTTGAAAGGTAAACTCCTAGAGTCATTGGCTTCTAGTTTATTCAATCTAGGTAAATTTTGGCAAATTAATAAATTTGTAGTAAAATTAGTAAAACAAACTCAAAAGACTGGGGAAAAAAATCCATGAGAATATCTAAAATATCTCATAGCAACTGACCTAGAAAACATATCGAGGAGAAAAAATTTAAGAACAATCAAATTATCTGAACCCCATGACCAATTAAAAAAAAGCCTAAACATCGTATTTCAAGAAATCTTAAAAGAAAACTGCCCAGATGTCTTAGAACCAAAGGGCAAAGAGGAAATAGAAAGAGTCTACAACTACGTCCTGAAAGAAACTCCCATAAGAAAACTTCCAACAACACCATAGCCAAAATCCAGAACACTTAGGTCAAAGAAAAAATACTGCAAGCACCTAGAAAGAAATCATTCAAGTACCAAAGACCTACAGTCAGAATCACAAAAGATTTAGTAGCCACAATTATAAAGGATCAGAGAGCTTAGAATATGATATCCCAAAATGCAAAGGACATGGATTTATGGCTAATAATAACCTACCTAGCAAAACTGAGTATAATCCTACCAAAAAAATGATTTTTTTTTAATGAAATAGGAGGCTTTCAAGAATTACTGGTGAAAAGACCAGAGAATTGAGTAGAAATTAAGAAATCCAAACATTAAGAGTTAAGAGAAACATGGAAAGGTAAACCCAATCTCTCTCTCTCTCTCTCCCTCTCTTCTTTCTGTCTCTCCTCAATTTCTGTCACACACACACACACACACACACACACACACACACACACACACAAGCCCACACAAACAGAAGCTCCTCTAGGAGTGTTTTGCTATGTGCAAATGCAAGCAGCTGCTGTTTCTGCCAGGGTGTGGGAGGGTACTTGGGGCCTAAGCTTTGGAGGAACATGTGCAGAAACAGAGAGAGGAGAGGGTGAGGAGAGGAGAGGGGAGGAGAGACAGAGACAGAAAGAGGACAATGACAGATAGAGAGGAAGCTGTCTCTCTCTTTTTTAAATGGACATCTCTCCACCTTGTTGTGAAGTATATTTGTACATATACCACCTCTTCAATGGAGCTTGTACAAAAGCATTGAAAATTCCAAAACTCAACAACAGTACACTTCCCTAATTCCCAATTCACACATAAATATCCAAAAGACAAAAGATTTTTTTTCAACTACCAAGACACAATGGCATCAATTTACATAACAAATAACTCCTGATAAGCTTGGAGGAACTTAAGCTTTTGCCTTTTTCTCTTAGGGAAAAATAAATAACAACAAATAGGACCCATATCCAAGATTCAGTCCCTCCTTGCTGGTTCAAAGGGACATGAAATTCTGAGGAAATCCCTTGATGGGATTTTGAGGAGGGTTAAATCACCAGACTGGAAGGCCTAAGACCAACACAGCTAAATCCATTCCCACGAAGTGACTAAACTGTACAGATATCCTTGGACTCAGTGATATCACTACTAGATCTATATGCCCAAAGAGATCAAAGAAAGAAGAAAAGGACAGATATGAACAAAAATATTGATAGCAATTCTTTTTGCAGTGATAAAGAACTGGAAACAAAGAGGGGCCCCACCAATAGGGGAATGGCTACACAAATTATGGCACAGTAACATAACAGCATACTATTGTACCATAAGATATCATAAAAGAGATGGTTTCAGAGAAACTTAGGAAGGCTACTTTGAACTAATACAGAGCATAGTGAGTAGAACCAGGACAACTTACACCATGCCGTGGGCTGCTCAGTGTCCAGCACTTAGCATGATTCAGAGACGTGAATAAGAAATGACCAGGCCATGTGGGTAGTTCAAGGAAGAACGATGAACTCCATTTATTGATTCTGAGGACAAGGTTTTTATAGAGCAATGAGAAAAGGAAGGGGACTCAAGTATTCATATCATTATCTTAGTCTGTCATATCCTGGAAGTAGCATGGCAGGAAGGCTTTTTTTTCTCTAGGTGCCAGAAAGTCTTAGGAAAAGTCAGTTAACTCATTTCACATTACAAAGGATGCTCTGGAGAGCTGGCTTAAAGGGTGGAAATCAAAGCTGCATCATCAAGTACACCTGAATAGGAACTGACCACCTAAGAATTCAAATATTTTGGTTTTGAACAACTAAAGCCTTGGGGCAGAGCCTATTGGTCTCAGAACTCAAACAACATCCTTTTAAGTGTAACCCATATCAAAAGAACTCAGGAGCTAACTTGATGAAAAGTCAATATCAAAGAAGTCTTTGATATTGGGGTCCACTGATATCAAGGTAATTATCTGAGTCCTGGATCAAGCCTCTTTGGCTCCCAACAATACCATAACAACAATAAGGAAAAGAAAAATAATTTTGAAAGAATTAAGAACTCTGAGCAAGGTAATGACTATCCACAGTTCCTGAGGACCAGGGATAAAGCCCACGACATACCTCTAGAGGTATGTCCTGCAGTATAGTACATTAGGACTGTAGGTATTGGGAAGGTGTTCATTGCTTTGAATATATTCTTCCTCTTGAGCTTTGACTTCAAGATGTCCAGATGGGGAGGGGCATAGAGGGGAATCAACTGAGTACTTCCAACCCATCCAATGATGTTTCAGGATGTAACAGAGTTGATGAGATATGATGGTGTAAGATTATAGTGTAAATAACTGTTTAGATTTCTTTATCCCTTTTAATAAGTATAAAGAGAATTTTTAGGTAAGATGAGGAGCTATGTGAACTCTGTTTATCTCAGTTTCCTCATTTGTAAAAGAGATGATAACATCACCTACCTCCCAGGATCTGTGCTACAGAAATGCTAGTTATTAGAAATGCTAGCTAACAAGACAGCTAACAAAACAAGACAGTCTCAAAGATTTCAACTTGAATGTTTCAGATCCATTTTTGCTACCCATTGCTAGCCTGGGGAGTGCATCTGCACAAGTCCTATTTCTGCATAATCCAGGCTAGTTTATTTTTGGGTCTCCAGCTCTAAGTGGCCTGGGTATGTAAATTTGGCCCCTCAGCTCTCTTGGTCTCATCTACTCCATACTCCAAAGGCTAGCAGCACTTGTCTGGTGGTCATATTGGCATTAGCCTTCTGGATAGGGTATCAAACATGATTCTACAGAAACAGGTTTACCAGGGTAGTATTATTTACAGATGGTGGGGAGCAAATTTTCACAACAACAGAGGAGAAATCTAGAGAAAAAAATATAATTTCTTAATGTTACCGAGTTACTTAATGTTACTCCATTCCCACCCCCTTAGGCAATGTGTGCCACAGAGTGATAGCAACCACCAAAGTGGACAGAAGTAAACAAGGGATTATTGGGGGATTTCCAGAGGGAATATGGGGGAAGGGCTTCAGACTAGAGTTCTTTCTTGGCTTCCCATGCATTGTCCTAGAGTGGCAAGGCTAGAGAACAAAGGAAGAGAGTCAGGAAGGAGGGCAATTCAGGAGTGGGGCACCAAAATGGGGATGAGGAGCTAGAGGTAATGGTGACTTTTGCCATCGCAATCCCCATGGTGATTTCGTCACTACCATTGCAATTGGCTGAAATGCTAGGGACCCACTGCCTACAGAAATTCACAATGGGTCTACTATAAATTTGTGTTGTGTAAATCACAACTAGGCCCTCAATGCAGCAAAGCAATCCATGACATTTCCCTAATCAATTCACTGTCCCACTCTCCACAGAGGCTCTTCCAAACCTTCTCATCTGTCCTCAAGCCTCCTGCTTCCTTCTCCCCTCTCCACCCTCTCAGCTGGGAACCTTAACTCATATTTCACTAAAAAAAAACCTGAGGCTATTTGCAGGCTCCCTCTTCTCCCCTCCTCCTCAGCTCCTGTTACTCAGATGCTTTCCACTACTATCTTTTCATTGGGTGGCCCTTCTCCTTACCAAAGACCACACCCCCTACCCACTCAAGTGATAGATCCCATTGCATTCTCTTTTCCATTGATCCCTTGTCTTCTCTCCTCTCACCTTCAATCTCTCCCTGTCCCTATCTGCTTCCCAACCACCGACACACATGCCCATATTTCCTCCATCCTTTAAACAAAATCCAAAAACACAAAGACCCTTCTTACTAGATACTTATATCCTTGCAAACTGTCATGGGCTGCCTCTCTTCCCCTTCATTGCTAAACTCCTTGAGAAGGCTGTGGACAATAGGTGCCATTATTTCCCCTTTTCTCATTTGCTTCTTTGCCCCCTACAATTCCAGCTTCTGACCTTGTCATCCAACCAAAGCTGCTCTCTCCAAAGTGACCACGATTTACCAAATCTAATGGCCTTTTCTCAGTTCTTACTCTTCTTGCTCTGCAGTTTTTGACACTGTTGATCCCCTCTTCTCCTTGACATACTCTTCCCTGTAGGTATTTTTTCTATTTTTTCCCCCTCATGATTTTCATAACTTTTCTCTTCCTTCCAGTCTCAGTCTCAGCCTCCCTTGCTGGACCTTCATCTGGCTCACACCTACTCATTGGTCAGTATCCACCAAGGCTTTTCTCTATTCTATTTCCCTTCTCTGTCTCTTCATCACCAATGGAGTCAATGATCATCTCTATAAAGATGTTTCTCAGATCTATTTACATAGTCAATCTCTATCCTGTCTTCTAGTCTCTCATCTCCAACTGCTATTCAGACATCTCAAACAGGATCTTAAATTCAACATGTCCAAAACTGAACCCATCTTTTCCCCCAAATCATCCCCCCACACACATACCTTCTAAATTTCCCCATTGCTATCAAGGGCACTACCACCCTCCCAGTTACCCAGGCTGATAGCCTAGGCATCACCCTCCATACTGCACTCTCTCTCTCTCACCCCATCTAATCTCTAGTCAAGTCCAGTCAATTTGACCTTCATAATATCTACTGAATATGCCCCTTTCTCTCCCCTGACACTGCCACCCTCCTGGTACAGGCCCTCATTACCTCACACCTGAACTATTGCCATAGCTGCCTCAAGTCTCTCCCCATTCTAGTCCACCCTCTCACAGCTGTCAAAACCATCTTTCTCAAGCACACATCTGACATTTCACTCTCCAATTCAATAAACTCCAATGCCTCCCTCTTATCTCAAGGATCAAACCTAAAATGGTTCGGTTGACTTTTAAAGTCCTTCAGAACCTGGCCTCTGGGTGGGTAGGGGTAGGGAAGGAAGAGACTTTCAGCTTGTCTGGAGTCAGAGGGAGGAGCAAGGATGGAGCAGTGGCAGAGAAGGGCACACTATGAGAGGAGGAACTAAACTGAGGGAAATCCCAAGAGAAGGTCTGCTCTTCCTTCAACTCCCCTCCTGTCTCTCTCCTGGCCTATCAACAGCCACTATGACAGAATCTGTTGCTTTGGTTACTTCAGTCCCAAAGAGACCAGGGATCACGCAAAGTTAAGACCAGGCAGAGCTCAACTTCACCCTAAGTAGGTGTTGGGAATTTTCCTAACTGAAGTCATTGTGACTGAAGTCAGAACTTTTCATTGAAAATAAATCCTGTAGGGGCAGCTAGGTGGTGCAGTGAATAGAGTATTAGCCCTGGAGTTAGGAGGACCTGAGTTCAAATGTGGTGTCAGACACTTGACACTTAACTAGCTGTGTGACCTTGGGCAAGTCACTTGACCCCAAATTGCCTTGCCTTCCCCCCTCAAAAAAAAAAAAAGAAAATGGCAAGCAGTCTAATAATATGAACAGTGTTCATTGCATTTTTGTGTATAACCTGCTAGATGGATATAATCAACTTGGCCTGGGGGGTCATGCCTACAGAACTGCAATGAGGAGAGGAAGGCTTGTATCTTAGAGGCCATTGATCAATGAATCAATCAATAAACATTTACTAAGTGCTAATCACTGGGGATATAAAAAGAGGCAAAAGAGAATCCTTGCCCTCAAGGGGCTCACAATTTAACAAAAAGGACAACATATAAACAAATACATGCAAAGCAAGCTATATAGGGGATAAAAAGGGAATATTAAAAGAGGGAAGGCACTAGAATTAAGAGAGGTTGGGAAAGGCTTCCTATAGAAGATGGGATTTTAGTTGGGACTTCAAGGAAGCCAAGGAGGTCAGTAGTTGGAGCAAAGGAAGGAGAGCATTCCAGGCATGAGAGCTGGCCAGAGAGAATGCCCAGAGCTGAAAAGGAGTGTCTTGTTTATTGAAGAGCCAGAAGGTCAGTCTTACTGTATGGAAGAGTATGTGTCAGGGAATAAGCTGTGAGAAGACTGGAAATGTAGGACAGGGCTAGGCTCTGAAAGGGCTTTGAATACCAAACAGCATTTTGTATTTGATCCTGGAGGTGATAGGAGCCATTGTAACTTATTGAGTGTATGTGGGGTGGGGGTGGGGATACATGATCAGACCTGCATTTTAGGAAAATCACTTTGGTGGGCTAGATGGAGAATTGATTGTGATGAGGGATGGCTATTAGGTTCAGCAGGAACTCTGATCTTATCTTAAGACCAGAAAACCTGCAATAGCGTCTGGAAAGAATTCAAAGTCTCAGGCTTAATTGGAGTGAGAGTTGAAAAAGTGTATTCTACGCTTTACAGCGGGCAAGGATCCTTAAGGAACCTGCAAGAGAAAGGGGCACAGGCTTTTACTTTTAAAGGGTAGGGCTGCCATTGTCAGGGCTGACCTGATGGATGTAAGGGACTTCAGTGCATAGATAAAAGTCTGAGGAGTTTAACTTGGAGATGAGATTTGGGCCAGACAGGAGGAGACATGAGGAGATTAAGCATGGACAAAGGAGTCACAAGTTGTTGCCTAGGCAGAGTGCGGATGGGGGAAGGGGAAGAGTTTGAGGCTGGGAAAGGGATTTTACAGACCAATTTTACCATACAAATTGCAGTTACAATTGTACAAACTGGCTTTACAAATTGATGTTACAGACTGATGTTGCCGATTGGTTTTACAAATTGCTGTTACAGATATAGATCCCAAGCACCCCATCAATTGGGGTAAGGGGAGATGAGGCAGGCAGATCCACCAGCAGGCTATTGCAATTGTCCAGGCATGAGGTGATGAGGGCCTGGGGGGAGGGGGATTGGGAGGGGTGGCAGTGTCACAGAGAGAGGGACCTGAGTTGGATAGGCTTGGATTTGGGGCAAAGGTGGGGGCGGAGGTGAAAAGTAGTGAGAAGTGCAGAATGACTCCTATGTTTCAAGCCTTAGAGCTTGGGAGTGAGAAGATGATATTGCCCTTAGCAATATTAGAGAAAGTAGGAGGTTGGGTAGGTTTAGAGGGAGAGATAAGGAGTTCTGTTTTGGACATGTTGAGTTTAATATGCCTCCTGGACATACAGTTCAAGATGTCTGAAAGGAAGTTGGTAATGCAAGATTGTAAGTCAGCAGAGAGGCTAGGGCAGGATAGTTAGATGGGAGAATCATCAGCATAGAAATGGTCATTCAATCTGTAGGAGCTGATGAAATCTCCAAGTGAAGTAGGATACAGGGAGAAGAGAAGAGGCCCCAGGACAGAGCCCTGAGAGACACCTACAGTTAGAGGGAATGATCTGGAGGAGGATCCAGCAAAGGAGACAGAGGAATGGTCAGAGAGTTAGGAGGAGAACCAGGAGACAAGGGTGTCCCCAGGACCTAGAGAAGAGAGGAATGTCCAGGATGGGAGAGTGCCAAAGGTTGTAGAGAGATCAAGGAGAATGAGGACTGAGAAAAGGTCACTGGGTTTGGCAAATAAGAGATCATTGGTGATGTCAGGATCCCCATGCCAAGATCACCCCTCTCTTTCTATTATTAGGGGATACCCTGTTTTCCAGAGCTAAGGCCCAGCAAATAAGCTGTGCCCTGAACTTGGTATAACAACAATCCTTTGCACTCACCCTCTGGATAATTACTGCTGCAGCTAAATCACAAAAGTGATGGTCCCTGGGCCCAGACATGAAGCCCTGTTGTGAAGGGACTTTTTGTCACTAGGCAACCTTGCCTCGCTGCTGTTATACCTCACCATGGTAGCTACAGCACACTGTTTGATTCTTTGTCTAGCCAAAAATATATAAATCAAGGCTTAGCCTTGCTGCCTTGGGTCTCCTGCTAGAGGAGGACCTAACACATGTGCCTAGTTTCTCCCTCCCAGTGGAATAAAGAAAGCTTTTTGCTTACAACTGGTGTGAGTTCTTTGGTATTTTTGGAGTTAACAGAGGTTGCAAAACCTCTGTGATTGTTTGGTCATTTGTTACCAGAGTTAACAGTGACTTTGGAGAGAGCAGTTTTGGTGAGTTGATAATGTTAAAAGCAGTGTTATAAGGGGTTAAGAAGAGAGCAGGGCAGCTAGGTGGAGCAGTGGATAGAGCCCTGGGCCTGGAGTCAAGAAAACCTGAGTTCAAAGCAAGCCTTAGATACTTACTAGTTGTATAGCCTTGGGCAAGTCACTTCACCATGTTTGCCTCAGTTTTCTCATCTGTAAAATAATCTGGAGAAGGAAATGGCAAACCACTCCAGTATCTGTGCCAAGAAACCCCCAAATAGGGTCACAAAGGGCTGGAAATAACTGAAATGAGTGAACAACAACAGAGTGAGAAGAGAGAAAGTGAAGGCATCTATGGGTGGACTTTCCAAGGAATTTAGACCGCAAGGGTAGAGGAAATATAGTACAATAGTTATCAGGGGTAGAAGGAACAAGTGAAGACTTTTTTTCAGGATGGTGGAGATATGGCATTTTTACAGGCAGGAGAGAAGGAGCCAGCAGACAGGGAGAGTTTGAAAATAAGTGAAAAAGACATGGATCACATAAGCAACAAAATGGTGGATTAGACATTTTCTCTGATCCCCATAACCCCTCAAACCTCTCCAAAACAGAAATTACATGCCAAAGATAAAGCAAGTTCAGCTCTCTCCATGGCTTAGGACAGCCAGAATCCAAAAGAAGCTAAAAAAAAAAACCCAACCCCACACCCAGGAAGTGATGACCACTGAACTCATTCAGTACTCCTCCTGCTCCTCCCATGACAGTAGGTCATGGCCTAACTAAGCTGCACTAGCAGATTCAAGGACACAACACAGGCTTACATCAAAACCTAACCCTGAACTCATTTCTTCCCTCTCTCTTTCCAGTGCCGTGGAGACTCTAGCTCCAGGCTGAAGAAGTTTGTTCAGGCCTTGACAGCCAGTTTGACCACAGACTTTCAGGACCAAGAGCCCACTGAAGGCTATAACACAGAAGCACCAGTGCTGCAAAGTTCTTAACTGCCAGACTAGGCCAGAAAACTGAGGAACAGAGGGAATGGGACAGGTCATCAAGAAAGGACAATGTGTATGTAGGGGGCTTGTGCAGCACTCCACCAAGCCTGAGAGAAAGAGCACAGCATCCAGCTGGAACCAGCTCTGACCATTCAAAAGTCAGTGGGGGAAGAAACCTAGGCAGGTAAACTGTCAGTTACCCAGTATGGGAGGAAGCTGAAATGTTTTGAGATCAAGCCCCCAGGGAAACCACCATCACAAGTCAGGAAATGAATGACAAGGGAAAATAAGGTAGGGGGGGAGGGGAACTGAAAGTATCAAAGATTTTAGGAAGAAGAAATCTCAAAGATTTTGAACATAAATCAACAGGAAAAACAGGAAATGTAGCCTCCAGATCTAGTAAACAAGTTCAGACATCTATGAATAAATATTGCAAAACAAAGGAAAATGATCCAACACTTGATGAGACTGAGGATCCTGTGGAATTTGAGGGGAATGTGCAACTACAACATGCTGTTCCTGGGTGATTTGAGAAATGAGAACTATAAGAGCAGAATGTATGGTCTACACAACAAAAATAATGAGCAGAATAGGAAAAATTTCAGTCTGCAATGGCAAGCTTCACCAAAGAAACAAGAGAGAGAACAAGAGATTGAGAATGCAAGTACACAGACATGAAGTACAGCCTGGAAGAAAAGAGGCAAAAAACAAGGACATGAAAAGAAAATATGCTCGCAACGCAAGTAAAAAGTACCTCAGATACAGGATGTGTAGAGACAACCTAAGGATCATAGATCTTCCAGAAGAACACAAGGCAAAAGACCTTAAGATCATTAATATAGGAAATAACAGAATAGAATGGCCCAGAGATTCTGAACGTAGAAAATTAAATCCCAATTGAAAGAAGTCACAGTTCTCCTCCAAAAATAAAGAAGAAAACCCAAGGCTGTGAACTCTAAGACACACAGTGGTTCAATTTAACAATTCAATTCAGAAACAAGTTATACAACCTATCAGGAGAAAGACCTTCAGATCCAAAGGAAAGGACGGCAGAATAACATAAGAACAACTAGAAAAAGGAGGAGGAATGAATATTGTGTTCCAAAGAACACTGGAGCTCAAGATGCAGTCAACAGCGACCTATCAGGTAAACCTGAGGTTTGCCAACAGGACATTTAATAATGAAAAAGAGTCTGAGACATTTTTAGAAAGAAAGTCAGACCTGAAGAGATTCTTTGTTTCTCAAGTAGCCCCCAAAACAGAAATGTAGGAGTGAATAAATGCCACAGCCAAGGATAGCAACAGCAACAGCAGAGTGATGACAGGAAGACCAGTGAAAGCCTTCTTTCTAAATGGCCACAAGATGAGTGAAGGTGGAAATCTGGAAGAGGTCACAATAAAGAGGAGGATGGGGTCATTATGGATAGAGCCTAAGGACACTCTAACTACATGTAAATGCTTCTTTTGTGGGACTCCACCACCATATAGGAGAGTGCACAAAAACAGAGGGAGGGAAACAGTGAAATAGAGGAGAGTGATGTACCAGGGTTAAATTAAGGGCCAGCAGTGAGGGGAAGGTGACCTCTATGGTGTCTGAAAGGGATTGAAGAATATGGGAAAGGAAGGAGGCCACATTTTGGAGAGGGGAAAGGTTCCAGTGATGAATGCTCCTACTGGTAAAGGGAAATGAGTACCTTATACTGGATGAGACCTAGGGGACTTGGCGCCTAAGAAGTCTACTGGTCCTGGAAGAGGGGTAGTTGGGAACCCCCAGAGACAATGCCAGTTGGAGTGAGTCCTAGAGGAGTGAGAGAGCATGAACACATGGAGGAGATTTCCAGACAAAGGTATAAAGGGGGGGGGAAAGGTCAACAGGTGAGGGTCTAGATCAATGGTGGACAGCCCCTACCATGGGTTGGTGTGATAGTAATGGCAATTAAAGATTCCCCTGTATTGGCTTGGTTTTCAAATTGATTGTATTAAAACCCAGAGTTTGTTAATCCCACCTGTGGGATGGGCTTGTTGATGTGAAAAGAAAGTCCTGAAGTGGGAGGAGCTGGTGACGTAGATTTGGAGAGACACGGGAGAGAGGCGGAAGATCTTTTTTGGAAGCAGCACCTCGTGGAGAGAGAGAGAGAGACTAAGAGGATTGCTGGTGGCCGCTTTGAATTGCCCTGGACTTTTGAGACCTGCCCCCTGAGCTGCCAAGGACTGAGGAGACATGGCTGTTTTGCTGGTACTTTGTCTGTCTGTTTTGATGTTATTTTGCCAGATTTGTCCACTGGTGAAAGACTGTCCTGTTGAAGAAGTCCTGGAACCTGGCTGTTCACTAAGAAGCCCTGAGACTGTCCTGCAGACAGAGAGTGAATACTGTCCACTGGTGAGGGACAGTACTGTTGTTGCAGGGGTCTGGAGACTGTCCTGCAGACAGAATGAATACTGTCCACTGGTGAGGGACAGTACTGTTGTTGCAGGGGTCTGGGAGCCTTTCTGTTGGTTCAGAAGCCCTGAAGAAGGATTTTCTTGTTGTATGTTTACAGAAATCCTGGGAGAGGGCTTTGCTAATGTGTTCAGGGGTTCTAGGGCTGTTCTACAGACAGAGGATAAATTCATGAAGGGACTGGCAATGTATCTTATGGCCTTGCTAAGCCTTGTCTCTCCAGGAACTAAGATTGCTGAGAACTTGCCTCGTGTCAAGATGAAGAAAAGACCTCCATTTGGGTATTAAGTGCTGTGTTTAAACTTGATGTAACTCTGGGGTAGATTCAATTGTGATCCAGGGGTGGGGAACTTTTGACCTTTTTGTGTTCTATGGTTGAGCAAATGAATGTATTTTACTTATGTTTGGAAACTAATCTCCATTTGAGAAGAGGGGCTTTGTGGTGGACTTAATTAAGGTATAGCCTAGGGGTGGAGAAGTATTTGGAACAGAGACTTTGTAATTGATTGAATGATTGGAAAGTCCTGGGGTGGGGTAGGCCTTGGAGATTATTTAATCACACTTAGTAAATGCTGTATTTTGAATGATGTCATGTTTTGATCTTCTCTGTTCTGGGTTTGTTACTGAATAAAATAGAGAGCACCTATGCTGGTATTTTGAACCTGGGAAGTTGCCTTTCCTTGGCATTACATTACAGTTGGTGTCCTCTCTGACACCTGCAATAATTGCCACTGTTCTCAGAGGGAGGGACAAAGGAAAAGAATAATGCGTGGGTAAGCTCTACAAGGCAAGGGCAGCTCATACCTATAGAGCCCAGATTGTATACCTTGGCAGCTCTGATTGCATGCAGAATATAGGGAAAAAAGAGAGACCAGATGACTATAGGGGTCAGGAATCAGCATGAGAGTTGAGAAACATAAAGAGAAGATGGATAATGAAGAAAATGAGAGAAAGCCCTTTTAAAAACTATTGAACAAGACTAGCTCAAGAGGAGGGGAGGAAGGGGGAAAAGGGGGAACCTACTTGAATAAGAGGAAAAAGGGGGACGAAAATTATATAACCAGACAAAAGCAGGAGAAAAAAAGGAACTAACAAAGAAAATCCCAAAGGGAAAGGGGTAACAAAAATGAAAGGGGGATCAGGGGGAAAGGAAGAGAGCCAGTGGGAACAAGGACACTTAAAAAAATGAAAATAAAGTAACTAAAGGAACATGATATTGTGTTTACAGCAGAAGAGGGAAGAAAATCATAAGTTGAAAAAGAAATTTAGAGATATATGGAGGAAAATGTAAGCCTAACTCTTATAACTTTAAATGTGAATGGATTAAAGAACTAAATAAATTTTTTTAAAGAATGACAGATTGGATAAGAAAACAAAACCCAACAATCCGTTTCTTACAAGAAACATTAAAAAAAATAAAGACACACACAAAATAAAACTGAAGGGATGAAAAAAATTTTGTTGTGAATCACAAAAGGCAGGAGTTGCTATCATGTTAGCACATAAAACAAAAACAAACATTCAAGGGGGCGGCTAGGTGGCACCATGAATAGAGCAGCAGCCCTGGAGTCAGGAGGACCTGAGTTCAAATCTGGCCTCAGACACTTGACACACTCACTAAGCTGTGTGACTTTGGGCAAGTCACTTAACCCCAACTGCCCTCCAAAAAGCAAAAAATTTAAAAAAGGAACAATGGACAAGACAACAAACCAGTATCTATCTATCTGTCTATCTACACACACACATACACACACACACACTCCAAATGCCTTAGCATCTATATTCATAAAGGAAATGTTCTCTTCACTACAAGAATACATAGACCGCAAGTAATAAGACAGTGACTGGAGACTTCAATATCCCTGAACAGTCCTGGGTAAGTCTAACAGAAGGGAAAATATGGGACACAACAAATTGCTGGAGAAACTAAAATGAAAAGGCTTGAGGCATCTTCTAAATAAGACTGCAGAAAAGTAAAAATTTCTCTGTACCACAAGGAACTTTAAAAAAAAATTAAACAGTTGGGTTTTTTTCAAGTTCTAAATTTTTTCAAGTTCCAATGTCTTCCTCCTTTCAGTACCTTCCCCACCCACTGAGAAGGCAAGCAATATTGGTGCAGCTAGGTGGCTAGTGCAGTGAACAGAGCACCAGCCCTGGAGTCAGGAGGATCTGAGTTCAAACCCGGCCTCAGATACTTGACACTTAGTAGCTGTGTGACCTTGGGCAAGTCACTTAACCCCAACTGCCCCTCCAAAAAGCAAAAAAAAAAAAAATGAGAAGACAAGCAATATCATACCCATTATATAATCACATAGAATTTTTACAAAAATTGACCATGTATTAGGGCACAGAAATATTACAAACAAATAGAAAAAGGTAGAAATAGTCAATACATCCTTTACTAAAATAAGAATAGAAATTGGTTCAGGAGCCACAAACAAAAGATACAGACCCAAATTATTTAACAATAAAATCTTAAAATGATGAGTAAGTCAAAGAACAAATCATAGAAACAACAATGGCAAAAGAAAATGATAACAATGAAACAACATTCCAAAATTTCTGGGATGCAACTAAAATAGTCCTGGGGTGGGGGGGAGAGGAAATAATATCCTTACAATCATACATTAACAACATAGAAAAAGAGAATATTAATGAACTGAATATATATATATATTATATATATATTTTAAATTAGAAAATTAAATTAGAGAATCAACAAATAAATGAAACTAAAATCTAAAAATAAGTAAAAAAGAGGAGGTATTAAAAATTAAAGGAGGGGCGGTTAGGTGGTGCTGTAGTGAATAGAGCACTGGCCCTGGAGTCAGGAGGCCCTGAGTTCAAATTCAGCCTCAGACACGGAACATTTACTAGACATGTGACCTTGGGCAAGTCACTTAACCCCAATTGTCCTGCCTTCCCCCCTCCAAAAAAAAAATTAAAGGAGAAATAGATATGTAGGAAACAAAAAAACCATAGAAATGATCAATAAAACTAAAAACTGGTGCTCTGAAACAACTAATAAAATTAATAAACTCCTTAGCTAATCTGATAAAAAAAGAAGAGAGCAGAAAATCAAATCAATAAAATAGCAAATGAGCAAAGTAAAATCACATCAAGACCAGAAGAATTAAAAAGAATAATCAGAACATATCATGCATAGTTATATGCTAACAAAACTGAGAAAATAAAATAAAGGAATACCTTCAAATGGGTGGGGAGGCTTACAGCACCCAAACTATCAGAAGACCAGATGGAGAGCTTAAATAACCCAATCTCAGAAAAGGAAATAAATCTAGTTCTAAAGGAACTACCAAAGGATAAAAACTCCTCGTCCTGGTGGATTTGCAGAATTCTATCAAACTTTTAAAGAACAGATAGTACTCATACTTCACAAATCATTCTCAAAGATTGAGATTATTTCTCTACACACGCTAAACCCTACACACTCCTAAAAAGGAGACAAATGTAGTCCTAATATCTAAACCAGGGAAAAAGAAAATACTAAAATAAAACTCTGGACCAATATTATTAATGAACATCGACTCTAAAATATTAAACAAAATCCTGTCAAATAGACTACAGTGATTTATCCAAGAAATCATTCGTTATGATCAAGTAGGATTTATACCAGGGATGCAGAGATGGTTTTACATTAAGAAAAGAATCATCATTAGTCATATTAAAAATCAAAACAGCTAAAACCACATGATCATCTCAATAGATGCAGAAAAAGCTGTTGACAAAGTACAACACTCTTTTGTGCTAAAAGGCCTACAAAGGATAGGCATACAGACCTTCCCCCACTTTTTTAAACATTAAAAAGCACCTGTCTAAAGCCAAAAGTAAGCATTATATGCAATGGGGATAAACAAGCACCTCTTCCACTAAATATGTGAGTGAAGCAAGAATGCCCACTCTTCCAAGTATTATTTGATATAGTTCTAAAAATGTCCAAAAAAAAAAAACGTCAATAAGACAAGAGAAATAAATTGAAGAAATAAAGATAGGTAAGGAGGAGATAAAACTACCCTGGTTGTTAATGACACAATAGTTTACTTGTAAAACCTCAGGAAAAGAGCAAAGATACTGAGACAACTAATACTTTCAGCAAAGTTGCAGGCTACAAAATAATTTCTCAGAAATCAATAGCATTTTTATATAATAATAACAAAACACGAGAAGCAAGTTACTCTTCCTCTCTGAGCTTCAATTCCCTGTCTGTAAAATGAAGACAATAAATCAACACTAACTACCATTGCCTCAGCAAAAGGGAATTTCAATAAGAAGACCTCTTCTTGGACTCACCCAATGATTTCCCAGACCATAAAGTGGTGACCCCTTAAACTCTACTCTTCTATATGATTTGAGTCTCCCATTACAGTTTAAAGTCCTCTAGGACAGAAAACTGTCTCACTTTTCTGTTTGTAAGCTTAGCACCTAGTAGGCATGTAATATGTGCTTTACTTTAAGTCATTTATCCAGTCATTGCTGTGGGATTCTAGTGAGATAATGGGTGGAAAATACTATAAAAATGTCAGTTATTTGTATTATATGCTATCTCTAAGCCTCCCCACCCCCACCCATATGTTGTAAGCTGAAGGTAGGGACTTTTTTTGTCCCAGCATTGGCACATAGTAGGCATTTAATAAATATTTGTTGGAAGAGAGTCTAAGAAAAACCATTTTTAAAAGACTTGAAAACTGATCAGTGCAGTGGCCCATCCTGACTCCCCAGGTCTGTCCTGGCTGTCTACTTCCTTCCAAAAAGGCCATGAGTTCCTGGTACAAAATACAGCAGGTATGTCCAGGCTCAGTCAGTGAGTAGATTTATCTTGCTACTCTATGTTTATTGGTTACAATGCTTTTAGTGTTGTTTTCCTTTTTTTCTCAGTGTGGGGATAGTGATGGGTCTGTCAAATAAAAAGGAATAAGGGTTATTGAATCTTTTTTAATGTACAAGTGAGAACAGAAGGAAGGTTAGAAGGAAACTACCAACAGGCAGAACACTGTTAAAAGTTCCATGCTAAATTTACCATTCATTCAGAAGGACCAGCTGTGATCTGTGCTATCTTTTTCCTATTCTGCTTTTTTTATGTGAAAATGCTTAGTGTTGTTATTGATGGTGATTTGGGTATGGGGGGGGTGTTATTGGGTTAAAAAAATTTTTTAATGTTTTAAATGAAAGTTCCTTGAAAAAATAAATTGAGAAATTTTAGTCTTTTTTTGAAATACTGTGAACATAAACACAAAATACTTTTTATGCAAATAGAGTCAGATCTAAATAAGTGACTGTACATGGGTGGGTAAACCCAACATAATTTTTAAAATGACAATTCTACCTAACTAATCTGTTTATTCAATGCCATCCCAATTAAATTACTAAAAAAATCTTACTGAGATAAAAAAATAATAACAAAGTTCATTGGAAGAACAAAGGGTCAGGAATTTCAAAGAAATCAGGGAAAAAAGATGTGAAGGAAGCAGATACCTTAAACTATAAAATGAGAGCATTGTTGGAGTGCAAAATGGATAATTTCAATTATTTTAAATTAAAATTTCTGGTATATATAAAACAAATGTCGCCAAAAATAGAAGGAATGCAGAAAATTGGAGGAAATTTTTTCATAATTTTTCAAAATTTCTTTTCATAGATAATCTCTCAGATAGAAAGGGACTGGGTTGGAATATTGCTGTGGTATAGAAAATGATGAGCTGATTGATTTAGAGAAACATGGAAAGACTTGGACATATGAAGGAAGATGCTATGCACCTTCAAAGAAAGAGATAAATGAAAATATGCATCCTATAGTCTTACATATATTTGTATGAGCATATATGTGTAGGTATGTATGTTTATAGATATCTATGTATATGTATATGTATGTGTGTGCATCCACACTTAATTTAATGGGGGAGGTGTGGTGGAGAGAGGGGAAAAGTACAGTAAAAAGTGCACAGTAGAGAACAAAAGAAAACCTACAGGGAAGCATAGAAAAGCTGGGCAGCTTTGAAAACAGTGTAATATTCATTATATAGCTTTTCATGAAGTGGAAATTTGTGATCTGTGTACATGGTAATTTTTTTCCTTTTCTCATTTTGTATTTAAGTTTAAAATAAATTTTAAAAGTTACAAAAAAATAAAGAATATATAACTATAATGTTTATATTATATAAAATTATATAATTATGTAAATAAAAAAAGAAAATTACATTAAAATTATATTATAAAGAAAAATAAAGAAAAGCTACCTATAAACATACATATATACACTCAGACACATATATGTAAAACCATACTATGCAAATTTTCATTTATCTCTTTTTCTGAAGATGCATAGCATCTTCCTTCAAATGTCCAGGGCTTTCCGTGTTTTCCTAAATCAACCAACTCATCATTTTTTTTTTTGGAGGGGGGAAGACAAGGCAATTGGGGTTAAGTGACTTGCCCAAAGTCACACATCTATTAAGTGTCTGAGGTCACATTTGAACTCAGGTCCTCCTGACTCCAGGGCTGGTACTCTATTCGCTACAGTGCCACCTAGCTGCCCCAAGCTCATCATTTCCTACACCAAAGCAATATTTCAAACCCCAACACCAATCTATCTGAGAGATTGGCTATGAAAGCTTTTCCCCCCAATTTTCTGCATTCCTTCTATTCTTGGCTATGTTTGTTTGATTTATACCAGAAACTTTTAATTTAAACTAATTGATATTATCCATTTTGCACTTCAACAATGCCCTCACCTTATAGTTTAAGGTCTGATACTGCTTCCTTCCCTGGTATCTGCTTCTTTCCCTGATTTCTTTGAAGTGCCTGGTGAGGATGCTGAGGACAGCTAGCTTTGATAGCAATGTGTTCTACAAATATTACTTCATTTGATCCTCACAACTCTGGGAAATAGATTCTATTATAATCCTCATTTTACAGTTGAGGAAACTGAGGCAGGGGTGAAGTGACTTGTCCAGGATCACACAACTAGGAAGTTGGTAAAGTCAAATTTGAACTCAAGTATTTCTGACTGCAGGCACAGCGCTCTATCTACTGTGTCTACTATGTGCCAGGCACTGTACAAAGTTTGATAAGCCAGAAATGAAGCTGTCTTTGCCCTCTGGGAGCTGACAACTTATTGGGGGAGCCAACGTAGCCATGAATAAATATTAGATGCCAAATAAATACAAGGTAAGTTCTGGGGAACAGGGAGCGGTGCCCAACAGCTAAGAGGATGGAGTTCCTAAAGGAGGCAGCTGCAATACCACACTAGAGCCTGGCAGGACATTCTGCTAAGGCTAAGAGGCATTGCACACACAGAAAGAAGTTCCCTCCAAAGTCTAAGGTCTGAAAGGGCACACTCAGCACCCCAAACACAAACTGCTGCTTTCTAGTTGTGTTTCTGGCCATCCCTGGCCTGGAGCTGGGAGACTTCTACCAGGTGAACCCTCCTCCCCCCACTTGCCCAGGCTTGGAAGCTTGCCCTTCCATCCAGCAACCTTGCTTCCGCTAAAGTTGCAGAAATGAAAGTGGGTTGCCCTCCACCCCCCCCCCAAGAGGAAGCTCCTGGAGGCAGCTCTGGTTACAGTCAGGTGGCCAGGAGTCACTTTCTCCGAGCTGCCACCGGCTTGCTCTGCCAGGATGGAGAAGACTGTGAGCCAGGCTGTCTGTCCAGCCCCACAGGGGAACCCCCAGCAGCCCAAGCTTCTCCCAACCTTTTCCCTACCAGGCACCTGAATCTCCAGTCAGGACACAAGCAGTAGATCCCTCAAACCCTAGAGAAAGCAGGTCTATTGCATCCCTGCTGGGGAACAGGTGTTTGCATGTCCCTGCCCCCCTCCAATTGGATAACAGCCTAGAGTCTCTTCCCTATCCCCAGTCTAAGGAGGTAAATAGGATTCAGAGATCAGGGCCCATAAGGTCAGGTGTACAAAGATCTAGACCCTAATTAGGGAAAGCATAGTGCTCAATGGCTGAGGGGGACAAGGGGAGCGGGGAGCCCTGAAGGAGGCCCCATGGAGCCAAAGTGAGATGAAGAATCAATTAAGTCAGCTTATGAGGGAGGGGGAAATGGAGTGAGCATGTGTATGTGTGTGTGTGTGTGTGTGTGTGTGAGAGATATCACACACTCTCTCACATTTCTCACATTCACACTCAGAAGTGTTATGTGTGGCTCAACTGAGTGAAGGGCTCCAGATCAGTGGACCACGTGGGCAAGACCAGGCTGCTCCTACAATTGTTCCCTTGACTCCCCTTTCTCAGGTTGGTCACCAAGGATGTCCACCTCCAAGCATTTCCCAACTCTCATCTCTTCCCTCCTCCCAGCAGCACAACATTGAGGTAAGCCAAGTAGGCTT
>NW_027187282.1:4311420-4334344 GCF_028583685.1 Petaurus breviceps papuanus | reverse complement strand
CCAAAGGGTATTGGACACATGGGAAAGAGAAGGTAAGGGAAAGGAGGGGAGAAGGGGAGGGGGCAAGAAGGGGAGAAGGGGGTATCTACAGTCAAATCTTACCTCCTTTCCCTTTGTTTCCCAGCTTCTCCCAGGCCCTGTGGATCTGGGCAAAAGGCCAAGTCTTGGCTTCACTGAGACCTTCCCAGGTGAACGCCACCCTTGCCCTCCCAAACTTGGAAGTAATGGATGGGCATCCTGTCAGCTAAGCAATCCATTTTCTGTTCCACTCCCTCCTCCTTATAACCTCAACCACCAGCCCAGTTCAAGCCTTCCACACCTATCAGTTAGTCTCCTAACCGGTCTCCCTCCACCCTGCACCTCCTGAGTGACCTCTCTACTGCCACATTTGGGCTCAAAAGTTCTCAATGACTCACTCTTGCCCTAAGGCCTTTACTGGGCTAGAAATGTCAGAAGTTGATTGTTCTCTGTGATAGAGGAGACAATGCAAGGTCCACCTGCTCCCCTTCACGGCCATACCTCCCACCGGGCCCCAGCTTATCCTTCTAGCAGTGGGCCAGTCTCCATCATCTCTGCTTCCCATGCTGCACTCCAAATATCCTCTTACCCAGAATGCCTTTCCCCTTGTCTAATTCTTCTAGGCCCAGCTCAGGTGCCACCTCCATAAAGCCTCCAGTGGTATGCCCAAAGACCTCACTGCACCAATCTACTTTTGTCTGGTGTGAAGGTTCAACTTCTCAACCAGACTAGAGATTCCCCAGGGCAGGGCCTGGATCCTTCCCCTCTAGCCTAACAGTGGAGTGAGCCCCTGGGGGTCTAAGTTAACTACATTCCTCCCTCAATGCCCTAGGAGCATTCTGAGTAGTGCTTCTTAAAACTGTAGGTTGAAACTCCATATGGGGTCATGAAGCATGAAGAAAAAGTTGGAGAAGGCCCAATTTAGGTCGCTGCTTTGCCTCCCAACCTCAGTCACATCCACCAAGCATTGTAAAGTAAAGGAGCAGAGGGCCCTCCCGCCTAGGCAGATGGTAGGAGCGGGTAGCCTAGGGTGGGGCAGAGGGTAGCTGGGCTGCAGGTAGAAATCCTTTGGTCCCACTCCTACTCATGTATGAGAGGGAGAAATGGCCTGACCTCTGAGCCCCCAGGCTGGGAAATAGGCCCAATTTGATGCCAAGCCAAGGGGCACCCAATATCAATTGCCAGAACTCATCCCACTCCCAACTTCCCATGCCCCCTTTTTCCCAGGGGCCTGAGCCTCTGGAGTAGGCCTAAACTCCTTCATGTGCTAGAGAAGAGGCAAGGCTGACCAGGTGCTGGGCCTGGACCTGAGCCTACCCCTCTGCAGGAGGTACTCCATCATCGACAACAGAGGCAACAGAAGGTAGGGGCTGCCAGGCTGATCTGAGGCTGGGTCCAGGGAACAGACATGCATTCCAGAATGGTAGGTGGATCTGGGCACTTAAAGAGAGCAGAAATATCCCAAATGGATCTGTACTAAAGTGGAATCTTGGGCAAGTCACTGCCATTTTCTCATCTGTGAAATGATACTGTGAGGGCCCACTCTGTCCCTGCTAACATCTCATGCTGTGAAGAGCTACAGGGAAAAGCTTGGCCTTCTCCCTCTCTCTTCATCAAGAAGCAGCAGGAAGAAACAAGGAGCAAGAGCCAAGATGAGCAACTGGAGTTCATGAGGATCCGAGAGTGCCTACACCACCAGCCACCTCCCCAGCCCCCAAGTCCCTGACACCACCTGGGGCATCCTCTTCTGCCCACCCCTCACCCTCATCAGGTCTTGAGGATGGCTGCATCTCCCTGGCCTACTTCCCCCAAGAAAAAAATGCAATGGTCTTGAAAAATAAACAAATCCTTTAATTAATGAAGTGTATGAGAACAAAGCCAAGGGCAGGATGGTTGGCACTTTTTCTTGAAAGTCTCACTTCTCCACCAGGTCTGAGAGGCCCAAGTGGAGCAAGGGTCAGTTGTCCTGCCCTCACCTGGAGGGCAGGGATACAGGGGGAGTGATGGCATGGCTGGTGTGGGAGAAGCTCTACAAAGACATCAGGTGAGATGGAGACTAAGGTGCCAAAGAGCAAGGCCCTTGAGAACACTACGGTGTTTGGATACCACTCCCCCAACCTCAGGAGTGAGTTCCAAGGGGAAGTCTAGGTTGGGGATTGGAGCACAGCTTTCTTCAAGGAAAGAATTCCTAGAAGACACCCCCAATCTGTCTGCCCAAATGTCATGGGGGCAGGGGGGAGGGGGACATATCTGTGCTGGGCCAGGGCAACTCCTTTTCCAGAAACATTTAAACAAACATGAACACTCTTTTCCAACATAAGGTTTAAAATGCAGCCAATCAAGGCACTATGGGTAGGACCTGAAGAAACCAAATGGGCACCTCAACAGGGCCTACAGCAAACAAGAGTAGAAAGATATCCCTGCGCCCCCCAATCGCCCCAGAAGGGAGGCTAGAAAGCAACGGGGAGAGGCAGAGAAGGTCAAAATGGGACCAGGACTCCACCTCCTCCCAGGGCCCAGAAGGGGCCTTCAGTGCTGGAGACGGAAGGGATTGTCATCATCTGCCTGCATGAAATAGTAGAAAAAGGCCAGAAAAAGCGCAAAACCAATGAAGAGAATGAGCTGGACCCAAAAGGGCACCATTCTGCCATTCTTTCCAAGCTTAGCCCCAGCATCTTGGGCAGGTCTAATAGCCTGGCGGGCTTCCACCTCCGGAGGGAGGGAGTACCAGCGGAAACTTGGGGAGGTTGAGGAAACTGGGGTGGAGGTAAAAGAAGAAGAAACCACTGGGCTGGAACAGAAGGCCGAGTCAGGGTTTGAGCCAATTCGGTAGTGAGAAACACTCTGGTAGGCATTGCTGTCCCGGTTGAAGTAGGCTGAGTCACTATGGAGGAGGGGGTGGGGGGGGGTATGTATCAGAAAGACTCAGCTGTTCCCCTAGCCCTCCCCCACACCTCCAATGCATGGCCTCTTCTCTATGAGCATTACCCCTAGCCCAAGGCCCCAGCTATCTCAGAAGCAGTTTCCCCAGCAACAGCCTCCCCCAATGGCCATGGTTCCCCAGTGCTGAGGGCCCATTCCTTGGCCTCTAGTACTCCATTACCCCCTGCACACATACAGCACCCCATAGCCCAGTCTTTTCCTTTGAAATGCCCTCTTCCCCAGCCTGATCTGGCCAAATACTTCCTGACCTTCAAGAGCCCAATCATAAGCCCCCTCTTCCAGGGAGCTTCCCCCACCCCCATCCCCTGCTGGAAGAGAGTTTGCTTTCCCCTGAATCCCCCTGTACCTTTGCCTGTACCTCCCTTATGCCCTTCCTCTCGTTCACTGTGGGCCTATGCCCCAGGACTGGCTGTTTTCACCTCTGCCAAGAAGCTGGGCAGCCTTTTGGGGCTTGTTCCAGGAACATGTGCTGAATGAACACTGGGCAGCCCTACCCCCTACCCCCATCCCTCAGCCTTACTAGTGCCAATGGGATGGAAGGATGGAAGCCACTACAGAGTGAATGGCAGGATAGAGGAGGGCAGGGCACTGACCCCTTCACTTACCTGTCTATGTTCTCCTCCTGGCCTAAGGGGTAGAGAATATTCTCTCTTATCTGTAAGAAGGCAGAGAAACAAGGCAGGGTCAGTCTCCCTGGCACCAGGGCCATCATTGTCCCTGCCGATGACAATCCTAACTAGCCAGCCACCCATTATGCCCTGCCATGGAGAGGACCAGCTGCCTCCTGGGTCAGACCTATTAGGTAACCAGTCACTTGCTGGCCTTCTGCTTGTGGGGGTAGAGGAACTAATGCCCTTCCCCCCATAGCCTCATTCTCTCTCTCCATGGGCCCCTTGCCAATGGGACAGTGCTAACTGCTCTGCAGCTGTCCTATCTCCTGCTCAAATAAGGAGGCGGACGGCATTTCTGTGCTGAGTTTTCCTCCAAGCCCCTGCCTCCCAAGAACAAAAGCATGCAGGGCCTACCTTCTCACCCATTCTAAGCCTTGAATGGGCAGACAAAAATCAAACTAGTCCCTTTCCCCTGACGAGAGGCAGGGAACAGTATTCAGCATGAACCTACCAAAAGCAAGGGATGAATGGGGAAAGGCCAACACCCTGGCCTCCCTCACTCGTCTCCTTGGCCCTGTACTCAATGACCTCGGCATCAGGTATGACACATCCATTCTGCTTTCCAGAGCCAGTTGTCCTGGTATGGGCCAGAGTCTCAAGTCTGAGACTCCTTCCCTAGCCAGGCTGGGAGTCGGCTAATGGAAGGCCTCAGCCCGTTGATTCTCTTTTCATGCCCCTCTGTGGAGTCCAGAGCCTCAGAATGAGGAAAACTAGGTTTGGGAGTCCTGCCTGGGGGGGAGAGGGGCTCAGCAAATCCTAGATTAATTTAGGGTAATGTTCCTGTTCCCCAAATCAGCTCTCTGCCCTGCCTTAGGCACCTGGGAGCACTGGAGATGAGTGGTTCAAAATACCCAGAGGCAGTAAGGTACACAGCAAAGAGCCCTGGAAGTGGCTTTAAAGGCAGGCTCTGCTGCTTACCAGGCACCTGGGGAGTCCCCTAGTCTCTCAAGGCCTCATTTTCCTCTTCTGTAAAAGGAGCAAGTTGGACTACACCATGCTCTATCTCTAAAGGGCTTCTGCCTCTAAATCTACAATCCCCTAAACAGGGGTTCTGCTCTTCTCTGTGGTTGGCTGAGAAATCTTGAGGTGGGTCTTGTAAACAAGAGTTGAGTTAAAGGAGAGGACTGAAGGGAACCAAGCAGGCAGCACCTCGTGAAACTAGCGCTCCCCCCCCCCCCCCCTGACTACAAACCTTGCTTTATGTCCACATGCTACCTGGGGGAAGGGGGCAGTGGCAATTAGGCCCTGTGTTAAGGACCCTCTGGAGAATTCTAGTTAAAAAAAGATTATGTATACATGATATCACATGACAAATTTGAACATGCTTCAGAAAAAGCAGCTCCTCCTTATCATGACTGTTCCTGTTATTATTAGAGAGGGGGCAGGAGAAAGTCAGCAGAGTGAACTCTAGAAATGGATTCCTGCTGCAGAACTGACTTAGAAAACCACAAATTCACATTGCCTACGGTGTACTGGATTTTCATTCATTCTGTTCAATGGTTCCCAGTGGCGTTTTCATTGAGTTCAGAGGTCACTTAGGAGTTTTGATGGCTGGCCACAGGCCTAAGCTGGAGAATTCTGGTGTCATGGACAGTAAGCCAACCTCAGAACAAGGAAAAGTTGGCTTCAAGTCCTACTACCTCTGGCACATGGGGCCTGAGGGTTCCTAGATGCTCTAGGCAACTTGTAAAAGATATGGTGCCAGTGTACAGTGGTACAGGGGGCTTCCTCATCTATGAATTTGCTCCAGCACCAATGGCATTGTGGTCTAGCCCCTCATCATTTAATAGCTTGTGTGGGAGGCTGATGGATTAGCTGATTTTGGCATGGAGATGATGAGGATTGGGGCAGGGACTCGCACTTACCCGCTGACGCAGGTGGTAGGTAGGTGCCTTGGCACTGTCACTGCTGTAGCTTGTGGAGGGCAGGGGCTCCTGGAAGCTGGTCCTGGTTTTGGCTACTGGGATGGCTGCAGTGTCACTCTCTCCATAGGTCTTGGTAGTTGAGTAACTCTCTTCATAGTAATTGTCATAGTCAACTAGAAGAGTCGCAGAGGAAGGAAAAGGGGAGAGAGCCAGAGACCAAGGCTTTGGTAGAAGCAGCTAAGTGGGGCAATACCCACCTGGGCACCGGAGGCAGGCAGATCTAAGATCAAATCTGGTCTCAAACACTCAGTAGCTGTGACCCTGGGCAAGTCACTTCACTGTTGCCTGCCTTAGTTGCCATTCTGTAAAGTGGACATAATAATAGCACCTACACTCTCAGGATTGCTGGAAGGCCAAAAGGATATTTCTAAAGTGCTTAGCGTACTGCTTGGCACATAGTAAGCACTATATAAATGTCGGAGGCCAAGGGCCCCAGGCCTGGGCTTAGAATAGCCATACAGGCTGCCAAGGTCAGGCCCTAAGTGAGTGTAATGTCAAGCAAAGGCAACTACAGTGAGTTGCCTCCAACTATGAAATAATTACTGTCATCCTTGCCTCCCAAACTACCTGTTCGGGCTAATCCACGAAATGAGATCGTGAATGAATGGGCAAGCAATTTGACTGGGAGGAAAGGATGTCCATATGAACAATAGGTATTTACAGAAGTCAGCCCAGCCCAGTTGGGCACAGGCACACTAATATAGGGCTCAGTTAAAATCACAGGACTCCTATCTCACCTTTACCAAAGAGAGACTTTGGGCCCTTCATTGAGAGCAAGTCATATTTGGCTAGCCCCAAAGTACTGGCTTCTAGCTGCAGAGAGGGACATCAGGTCAGAGACCAACCCTGCCCTTTGCCTCCAAACTGCCCCATTCTGCTCCTGGGCCCCACCCCACATGTACACTGCAGGCAGCTGGGGAAAGGCAATGCCATGCCAGGCCAGGCCCTATCACTCCCTAGGGTGAGCCTGAACCCTCCTAGATACAGGAGCCACTCACCTTCTTCCATGTCTTCATCTTCATCTTGTCTGGAACCATAAGCATTGCTCTCAAAATCCTCTGTGGCACAACAGAAAGTCTGTGAGAGAGGCTGCCTTCCTTCGACACCCTCCCCAAGAATTCATCCCAACAAATGGAGGAGAATTTCATTTCTGCTGAATGGGCCCCACTCTTCCTCCTCACCTGGATATTGGTAAGAAGAGGTGACAATCCCAGGGGAAAGCTTGGTTCTCTGACTTTCATATTCATAGATTTTCTTTTCATACAGTTTTCGGGTTGAACCTGGATTCATGGTCAGACAGGTGAATGTTCCCAGAGGTCCCAGAAAGCAGCCCCCAAACTTTGCGGGGGTTTTTCCTATGTGCAACCAGTTTGCTCGGTCCTTGAGTGGCCTTTGGAGCTCAGGGGGCCTTAGTGGAGCCGGGGTGGGGAGGAGAATCACAGAACTGCCACCAATCCCTCAGGACATCCCAAGCTCTTCTTATGTACGTGTCGACCACCACCCAATCCCATTCGGCCTCCTCAGGGGGTTGGGTTCTGAAGTATGATCACCTGTAGCCGGGGCCTAGCGAGCCCTCATTATACATACGCCGAGGAGGGAGAGTTAATAGAGATGGGGAGGCGGCGGGCTGTGCCAGGCCGGCTGAGAGGCTTCAAGGCCTGCCTCACCTACTCAATGCCCTACCACGCCCCCTAGCCTCAGAGAGGGACGGATGTTTTCCCCTTCCCTCTCCCTTTTCCCTCCCTGATCTCCTCCTCTCTCCTCTTCCCAGCGCCCTCCCCCCACCCCTCCCCCATTCTCCACACTCACCCACGATGGGCCCGTGGGGGATGTTGTAGAGCTTGAGCAAGCGTACGAGCTCCTGGTCAGACAGGCGGCGGTAGTCCTCCATTGGGGACACCTGAGGGGAAGGCCCGACGGGACGGGAGCGGGTGAGCCGCAGCGCTTCGAGGAGCTCCGGGACAACCGGCCACAGTGCCCGTCCCGGCAAGAGGCCAGGGGCGGAGGCGCTTACCAGTCAGTGGAGAGCGGCGAGCGCACCTCAGAAAACGAGCGGAACGGCGACGGTAGGCCACACGGGGATACGGCAACCGCGACGGGAAATGACCGCCGAGGCGTGGTCTGGGCGTGGCCCGGCAGCCAAGGGGGCGGGACAGGGCTGGCCGGGGGCGACGGGGCCCAAGCCCAGGGGCGGCAGAAGGCGGGGCCGGCGGCCGGGTGGGCGAGGCTTGGCGACCGAAGGATCGAGGCGGGGCTGGGCAGAGGCGACGGGGCCTAAACCCAGGGGCGGCCAGAGGCAAAGCAAGCCACCTACCGGCGAGCCCGAGAAAAGGGCTGCTAAATGTCCCCAAGGGTCTCAGTGGTAGCCTGGTGCCTTGGAAAACCACATGTTTGCATGGCCCGTTTTCTCATCTTCTTATTTATTTTGTAAGGCACTGCCCAGTGACCTTTAGAAGGTCCTCTAGGTTTGACACCTCAGGGCAGCCAAGCTTTGACATCTTCGCTTCCAGTGAAAACCACGAGGCCTTGCTTTTTGTGTATTTTTCCCCACAGAACTTAAGAAGCATCCCAAAAAAAGGATGAACCTCAACCGAAACACTTAGCAAAATAAATAATGCTGAAAGAATCAGGGCTGTCCAGAAGTTTCTTCAGGGGCCCCTAGGGCCTCCTTCAAGTCTCAACCACGTGACTGCTTACCACTGTTCTCCTCCCCCCCAAAGCCATCCACCTGGGCCCCGAAGCCCCTACTCCATTGGTCATGCTTGACCTCATGCCTTTGTGAGGCAGATCCCTATGCCCCCACCTCTGGCCTTGTAGGTGCAGAAGCAGAAGGAGCTTCAGGGGTCTGGGATCATTTAACTCATTCCTCTCTGGCTGCTGACTCATCTTCAACCCCTGTAACTGGAGAGCTCACCAGTTCTGTCGACAACATCTACACAACAACAGAGGCTCTTGGCAGAAGTCCGGTAGGGCCGCCATCAAGATTGTTGTGTTGTCATTTGTCCTTCTTTCTCAAAGAGGACTGTAACATCAGGGATGTGATGACATGACTTGCACTGAATTTCAGTGACAACCAGAAGAATGTGCTAAACAGCCCAGAGCTCCCTGCCATTTCTACATAAAGCCAGTGGCCAGAAAAGGAAAAAAATTCACTTGCCAGGACCACATGAGCCAGAGACTAGATTATGCAGTTCTTTTTCTCATCCTCTACCCTGGGCAACCCATGAAACAGAAAAATACCATAGGGCCCTCCAGTCCGCTGAACTACTTTGGCTTCTGCTGATGAAATTAAAAACACTCAATAAGAATTTATTTTCCTCTTCATTTTCCACCAGCAGCTTTGCTTAGTTTCCACTTCACAAAAATCATGTCCCTACAAGATAATACCCTTGGTTGTCCCCACCCCCCTTTTCAGCTTAATAAATCTTTATTGACGATTGAATATTTCTTAAGATTTTGTGATGCATGACCAACAAGATAGCGGACTGGACATTTTCACAGATCCTCAGGAGCTCTCAAATGTCTCCAAAATGGGAGTGAGAGCTAAAGCAATTTCAGCTCTCTACAGGATATAAGACATCAAAAATTAGAAAAAAGTAAAAAGTAAACGAACCAATAACAGAAAAGGCCTACCCTCAGGGCAGCCAGGTAGCACAGCAAGTAAGAGCACCAGCTCCAGTGTCAGGATGACCTGGAGATTGAATCCTGGGCTCAGATACTCAGCACCCACCCAGAAACACCTGGCCATGTAACCTTGAGCAAGTTACTTAACCCCGATTGCTTAAAAAAAAAAATAGCCTACCCTCTACTGAGCCTTCACCCAGCATCTCCTCCTCTACCATTGTAATGGGAATGCAAGTTTAAAGATCTTCCCTGCCCCTAGGCTAAAGTGCACCTGAAACATGGGGGTGGGAGGCTTGTTTTTCAGTAGATACTTCTTGATTGGCCAGTGAGTCAATAAGGTTGTTACATTCTCTGAGCCAGGAGAAGGCTATATAAGCCCTGATGTGTAGCTTTGTTTTGGGACTCACTTTGAGAAGTGTTCTGTGATTTGATCTGAATTCTGGGAAGCCGTTGTTGAGAGTCCCCCGGCTTTGAAAAAACCCAGATGTTGAAACCCAGATGTTGACTGGGTATGGATGTAATGGTTGGACAGTTTGGAAATCTGTCTACTTGATCTGTTTCTGTCTTGATAATTCTGCCTGTATGCTTTGAAGTTCGGGGTGCTGACCTTTTTCCCCTGAACAAGGTAAACGGTATATGTCTCACTGATTAAAGTAAGCTTGTTAACCCATTTTGAGTTGCTTTCCTTTATCAAAGCAGATCCAAGAACCTGTATGGGCAGCAAACCCTGAGGACGCGCTTGGGGTGCTTGCCGCTACAACCATTCACTAAGCTCCATTCATCTGTAACAGAACTCAACTCCATAGGTACCTCCACCCCCCCCCATCTCCCCACCCACAGTGCAGTAGAAACCCAACCTCTAAACCACAGAAATTTGCTCAGGCTGTAATAGCAGCATGGCAGCACTCTGTTTCATTGGGCCAGAGAACTGAGGAACACAGGGAATTTTCAAGGGGGGAAAGAAGTAAGAAATGTGTGGCACTCCACTTAGTCTGAGAAAAAGAGCCCAGAATGCAGCTGTGGCCAATTCTATCCCCCCAAAAGTCATTTGGAGCAGAGATCTATGGTAGTAAACCAGGCATTGCCCAGCAAAGGAGGCTGAGACACTTTAACATCCAGCCCCTATGGAAACCTCCATCAAAGGGGAGGGAGTAAGAAAGTAAGCAAGAGAGGAAGCTATTTTTAAAAAGATTAAAATTACCACTGGAAGAAGCAGATAAACCAACAGGAAAAATATTAACAGCAGATCTAGGAAAAGAGTTCAGGCATCTATAATTGACTTGTTATGGAGTCACTTCAGTCATGTCTGACTCTTTGCAACCCCATTTGGGGTTTTTCTTGGCAAAGATACTGGAGTGGTTTGCCCTTTTCTTCTCCAGCTCATTTTACAAATGAGGAACTGAGGCAAACAGGGTTAAATTACTTTCCCAGGGTCACATAACTGGTAAGTGTCTGAGGCCAGATTTGAACTCAGGAAGATGATTCCAGACCTGGTTCTCTATCCACTGTGCCACCTGGCTGCCCCCTATAACTTAATACTGTAAAACAAAGGTAAATTAATCAACACCAGATGAGGCAGAGAACCCTGTGGATTTTAAAGAGAGTATGGAACTACAGCATATTGTTTCTGAATGGTTTAAAAGATGAAAAAATCTATTAAGCACTTACTGTGTACCAGCCACTGTGTCAAGTGCTGAACATACTAAAAGAGGCGAAAGATAGTCCCTGCGCGCAATGAGCCTACAATCTAATGGGGGATATATGTATGCAAAGTCAACCTGAATGACTCCATGTTTAAACCTTGCTTAAACTTTGGGTACATGCACAACCAGCCTGTATAACATGGCAATCCAGAAATACCTTTGGGCATATTGTAATGGGAATGTAAATTTTTAAGATCTTCCCTGTTCCTAGGCTAAAGTGCACCTGGAGCCTGGGGTGGGAAGCTTGTTTTTCAGTAGATACTTTTTGATTGGCCAGTGGGTCCAGAAGGTTGTTACATTCTCTGAGCCAGGAGAAGGCTATATAAGCCCTGATGTGTAGCTTTGTTTTGGGGCTCACTTTGAGAAGTGTTCTGTGATTTGTTCAGATGAGACTCTGGGAAGCCATTGTTGAGAGCCCCTCAGCTTTGAAAAACCCAGATGTTGACTTGGTATGGATGTAATGGTTGGACAGTTTGGAAATCTGTCTACTTGATCTGTTTCTCTGTCTTGATAATTCTGTCTGTATACTCTGAAGTTCAGGGTGCTGACCTTTTTCCCCTGAACTAGGTAAATGATACATATTTGACTGATTAAAGTAAGCTTGTTAACCCATTTTGAGTTGCTTTCCTTTAACAAAGCAGATCTAAGAACCTGTGTTGGCAGCCACCCTAGGGATACTGGGGTGCTTGCTGATACACATATGCATTTAGATGTGGGGGGAAAGGCTGAAGTAACACCAAACTCCTCCCTTCATGAGGTGAGTACCAATAAGCAGACTTTTGTCCTTAGGTGGTAGTTCTTTCCTCCTGTCTATAAAAACAGATCACTGTTGGACCCAACTGCTTGCTACTTTAGTATATTAATAAAATCCCTTTACCTTTCTTTTCCTGAATTGACCAGGAATTGAATTATTGACCAGGGTGAAGCTGAACCAAGATTTCTTTTAACACATGCAAAAAAAACATATACAAACAAGTTAAACACTGGATCAATAGAAAATAATTAAAAGAGGAAAGGCACTGGAATTAAGAGGGGTTGGGGAAGGCTTCTTGGAGAAGGTGGGATTTTGTTGTTGTTTGTCCTTTGTTTTAGAAAAGAACCAATGATATCATGGAGTGAGATCTTGGCTTCCATGTGAATTGGATTTAAGTGAGGCCCAGTTGCAGTTGTCAGCCTCTCTCTCTTCCACAGCCATCAAAGTCCAGTGACAAGGCAAAAATCAGGACAGATGGAGATGACTGAGTTGCAGTGGATGACCTTGGAATCTTCAATGTCTGACCAAGCTCTAACTACTCGACAGCTCCTGCTTCATCTGCCTTCATAGGCAATGGAAGAAATTGTTCTCATCTGCCCATTGGGGGTGGGGAGGAATCTTCACATGCTTGGAGTAAACATCCCCCTAATTCGCCAAAGGGTTTGAGGCCCATTGGTTATTCTCAACGTGGGTTAGCCCACCTGATGAGACAGTTTTACCAGGATGTGGTGTAATGGGAATGTAAATTTAAAGATCTTCCCTGCCCCTAGGCTAAAGTGCACCTGGAGCCTGGGGTGGGAAGCTTGTTTTTCAGTAGATACTTTTTGATTGGCCAGTGGGTCCAAAAGGTTGTTACATGCTCTGAGCCAGGAGAAGGCTATATAAGCCCTGATGTGTAGCTTTGCTTTGGGGCTCACTTTGAGAAGTGTTCTGTGATTTGTTCAGATGAGACTCTGGGAAGCCGTTGTGGAGAGTCCCCCGGCTTTGAAACCCAGATGTTGATTTGGTATGGATGTAATGGTTAACAGTTTGGAAACTGTCTACTTGATCTGTTTCTCTGACTTGATAATTCTGTCTGTATACTCTGAAGTTCGGGGTGCTGAGCTTTTTCCCCTGAACTAGGTAAACAATATATGTTTGACTGATTAAAGTAAGCTTGTTAACCCATTTTGAGTTGCTTTCCTTTAACAAAGCAGATCTAAGAACCTGTGTTGGCAGCAGACCCTGGGGACACTTGGGGTGCTTGCTGATACATGTGGCCACTGTGCATGCTATAGCTGAGCCACAGGTGAGGGTTGTGTTGGATACCAAAGATGGATAAATAGCCCCAAAAAGGGCTTAGCAAGCCTTCACACCAGAGGGGCTAGTCCTCCTTGAACATCTCATATACTCCTGTGGGATTTTAAATGGAACTGGAAGGAAACCAGGTAGGTTAGTAGTTGTAAAAGAGAAGTGAGAGTATTCCAGGTATGGGGGATAGTCAAAGAGAATGCAGAGAACTGAGAGATGAAAGGTCTTGTACATGGAACAGCCAGGAGGCCAGTGTCACTGGATGGAAGAGTTATATGTTGGAGAGTAAGGTGTAAAAAGACTGGAAAGGTAGGAGGGGACAGGTTATGAAGAACTTTGAATGTCAAACAGAACATTTTGTATTTGATCTTGCAGGCCAAACCCCCTTTTTTCTGTTGTGTCTCATTCTTAGAAATATCAGTTCTAGGGGCGGCTAGGTGGCACAGTGAGTAAGAGCGCCAGCCCTGGATTCGGGAGGACCCAGGATCAGTTCCAGCCTCAAATACTTAATACCCACATAAAAAAGAAGTGGCTGTGTAACCTTGGGCAAGTTACTTGACCCTAATTGCTTTAAAAAAAGAAAGAAAGAAAGAAATATCAGTTCTTGCAGGTGATAGAGAGGATATCACCCCATGGTAGGATTCTTCCTATGTCCCTGATTATGCAGTTCATTATTGACCTTTGCCCTCCCCTTGGCCATTTCCTCACCTCATTTGCCTCAAAATTTCCTCCTTGGCTCTGTGCCCTCTCACTCTTTTGGGTATCAGTTGTCCAAGGAATTTCTACTCCCCTTCTTCTAAGACAGTATAAATCATCTCTCAAAGCACCAAGTCCATGCCGATAATGCCTATTGTAAGGCTCCCATTTCCCTTTATAGAACATTTCTCCTATAGGCACATTCATCAGTGATATTCCTTTCCACCATTGAAACAAAGTTTTCCCTTTTTTAATCCCTCTTTTTGCCTTCGTGCCCATTCTCCTATAGCTTTCTTCTTCCTGAGTGCCTACAGAAGTTATTTTCCCTTCATTTTCAGCCTTAACTTGATTAAGGTGCATCACATATTCCCCCCTATCTTATTCCCTTAATTTGTTGCTGTTGCTCAGTCATTTTAGTCGTGTCCAACTCTGTGTGGCCACATTTGGGTTTTTTGGCAAAGATATTGGAGTGGTCTGCCTTTCTTTCTCCAGCTCATTTTATAGATGAGGGAATGGAGGCAAATAGGGTTAAGTGACTTGTCCAGGATCACATAGCTAGTAAGTGTCTAAGGCTGGATTTTAACTCAGGTCTTCCTGACTACGGGCCCAGTGCTCTATTCACTGCGCAACCTAGCCACCCCCTAGGTCCTTAATTTAGTCCCACAAAAAAATATTGATTCACCTGTAGGTGGGGTGTTGTGAGGTTTAGTCTACTATGTTTCAGATCTGTTTCTTCACTATCAGTTCTATTTAATTTCTGCTTTCACTCTTGTCTCCTCAAGAAAGAATTATCTTAATAGTATCTCCTGTTATCTTGTTGTTTTCCTTGATTGTTTTATCTGTTTACTCCACAGGTTCCCAAATTTATTTGGCCTACCACCCCCTTTTCAGAAAAAAATTACTCAGTGTCCCTCTGGAAATCTACTTTCTTTAACCCTTTAGTGGTTTTTTTTTTTAATTTGCATCATTTCAAAAAAAATAAATTTTTTTAATGACACATCTAGGGACAGCTATGTGGTGCAGTGAATAGAGCACCAGCCCTGGAGTCAGGAGGACCTGAGTTCAAATCCGGCCTCAGACACTTAACACAAAAACTAGCCTTGTGACCTTGGGCAAGTCACTTAACTCCAATTGCCCTACCTTCCCCCCTCCAAAAAAGCAAAATAAAATAAAATAAAAATAAAAATGACATCTTAAATTTTATTGTAAATTTGTGGGATTTTTCTTCCATTGAAATTTTGATGATGCAACATTGCACCATGTAACCACAGAGTATCATATTGTAAATAAGTCATTGCACACACATATTCCTGCTGATGTATGCTGGACTTCCTGACAATGTGCAACACCCTTGCCTGCTAACACTTGATTGTCAAGACCTGTTGGCAGACTTGACCACTGATCCATTATAACTTGTATTTTGTGTGTTTATCTGGAAAATAATGTAATCATGATGACTTTAATTGTTACACAACAGATGAAAACATGTACAAATGGTTTTTCAAAATTTTCTTATCTTCCCTTTTTTCCTTATGCTTCCACAGCCACCCTTATTTTTATTCAGTGACCCCCAATTGCACCAAGAGGCCTGCGTCCTGAGCCCCATTGTTCTTTGGAACACACTTCCATTCCCTCCTGTGTTGTAGGTTGCAGAATAGTCTTGTGCTGTTTGAATTTCCTTTCCTTTATATTTGAAGGTCTTTATCCTGGTTACTCACAGAATTTGTTGTTTCTCAGTGTGATTGTTAAATTTAACTACTATGTGTCTTAGAGTATATAGCCTCAGGTTTTTTTTTTTCTGGAGGTGATCTATTTTGATTGGCACTTTTGTTTTGTTCAGGTGTTCTGGGCAGTTTTCCTGTATTATTTCTTTGCATTGTAGTGTTCAGATTTTTTTGACTTGTGTTCTTTTGGGAGTCCTATAATTCTTAAATTGTCTCTATACATCCTGTTTTTATATTTTGCTTGTATGGAGAGCATACTTTCTTTTACCATTATTGCTTTTTGCTTCTCTTCTTCCAGATTGTCCTTTGCTTCTGTGTATTTGCATCCTCAGTCTTTTGGTGTTTCTTTTCACCACTACAGTTTTGAGATTTTCTATTTTGCCAATTATTTTTGTTGTACAGGCTATACATTCAGCTCTCACAATTCCGTTTCTTTCAATTCTCATTCTCTTTGACTTTTATACATACAGCCTGTTATCTACACTGTTAATCACCCTCTCGTCCCTGATACTCTTTTCTCTCTAGGTTTTTGGGATACCATTTTCTCATGGTTCTCCTCCTACATCTCTGACATCTCCTTTTCTGTTTTCTTTGCTGGATCCTCCTCCAAATCACACCCTCCACTGTAGAGAAACTTATAATCCCTCAGGGTTCTGTCCTGGCCCTCTTCTCTCTTCCCACTACACTACTTCACTTACTGATCTCCTCAGATTCCATGGGTTTAATTACCATCTCTATGCTGACCATTTTCACATCTCCCTTTCCTGATCCAATATCTCTGTTGGTCTCTAATCTCTAATCTCCAACTGCCTTTCAGACATCTTGAACTAGATTTGTAGTAGACATCTTAAACTCAATATATCCAAAATAGAACTCATTATCACTCCCCCTAAACCTTATTCTCTCTTCTCCTACCTTTCCTTATTATTGTAGAGGCCATCACCACCCTCCTAGTCCCTCAGTCTCCCAACCTAGGAGCCATCCTGGAGTCCTCACTATATTTCACCTCCCCCCCCATATCCAAGCTGTTGCCAAGACCTGTCCATCTCATCTCTGCAATGTCTCTCCAATATGCTATCTTTTCTTCTCTGACACTGTCACCCCCCACATACAGGCCCTCATCTCCTCACTCCTGGACTATTTCAATAGCTTGCTGGTAGGTCTGCCTGCCTCAAGTCTATCTCTTTTCCAGTCCATCCTCCATTCAGCTACTAAATGATTTTCCTAAAGTGCAGGTAAGATCACATCACACTCCACCTCCTCCCCCACCGTAATCAATAATCAGGGGATCAGGGAGCAAGATTTACAATGCAAAAACAGTGTTTAAAAGAGAGAGAACTCAAAATAGGTACCTCAAAAGGTTTGATTCCATGAGAGACACAGAGAAAAAAGAATGACTAAATAAATGTGTGGGCCAGGAATCAAAGAATAAAGGTCTAGACTAGACAGAAAGGGAAGATAAATAATGAAGAGAATGAAAGAAAGAACTTCCTTTTAGAAAAAAGACATAGAAAATAAAAATTTTTAAAACTAACAAAGCAATGATCAGGAGGAGAAAAAATAGAATTCTACTTGACTACTTAACCAAGAAGGGGGAAAGAAGGGAAGAATTAAATAAGAAAAAGAGACTAATAAGCAAAACTGCAAAAACCAGGAAAAGGAGCAAAAAAAATAGGAGATGGGGATTGAGGGTGAGAGGAAAAGAGGCAATGGGAATAGGACCACCTAAAAAAAGATTAAGGTAAAATAACTGAAGAGACACATCATACTGTGTTTACAATAGGAAAAAAAATAATAATTTGGATCAAAAAATAGCATTAGAAATAAATGGAGGAAAATATAAACCCACTTCCTAACTTAAACATGATTGTATTAAACAATCCAATAAAATGAAAGAGAGTGACAGATTGAATAATAAAATAAAACTCCACAATCTGTTTCTTACAAGAAACATGTTTTAAAACAACAAAGATGTAAACAGAATAAAAATGAGGGGCTGGAAAAAAAAACTTACCATGAATCAAATGAATCCCCAAAAGCAGGAGTTACAATCAGACAAGGCCAAAAATAAACATTCAAAACATAAAAAGGGATAAACAAAGAAACTACATTATGTTGAAAGGAACCATAGACAAATCAATATCGATATTAAACTTATATACTCCAAATACTGTAGCATCTAAATTCAAAAAGGAAAAATGAACTGAGGTATGAGAATACATAGACAGTAACACAGGAGACAGAGACAGGAGATTTCAATGTTCCTCTCTCAGTTCTGGTTAAGTCTAATAGAAAGAAAAACAAAAAGAAAACTATGGAATTGAATAAATTGCTAGAGAAACTAGAACTAAAAGACTTGTGGTGTCTTCAAAATGGGCCCACAAAAAAATATAAATATTTCTCTACACCACATGGAACTTTTATAAAAATTGTCCATGTATTAGGACACAGAGATATTGCAAACAAATATAAAAAGCCAAAAAGTTTTTACATCCTTTACAAACCATAATATAATAAGAATGGAAAATTGTTCAGGAACCACAAACAAAAGATATAGACCCAAATGGACATAATAAGTGGTCAAAGAACAAATCTTAGAAACAATAACTATGTAAAAAATTATAATTATGAAACAACATCAAAATTTCTCAGATGCAGCTAAAGCAGTCCTCAGAAGGAAAAAGATATCCTTTCAGTCATTAACAAAATAGAAAAAGAGAGGATTAATGAGTTGAATACACATTTTAAACAAATCTAAAATAAGCACAAAAGACTAGATATTAAAATCAGAGAAGAAATAGATAAATTTGACAGCAAAAAGCTATAGAAATGATCAATAAAATTCAAAACTGATTCTTTGAAAAGACTTATAAAATTGATAAACCTTTATCCCATCTGATTAAAAAGAACAGGCCAGGAAATCAAATAGATGATGTAGCAAATGAGCCAGGTGAAATCACAACAAAACCAGAAGAAATGTTAAGAAAACTAAGAACACAAATTGCTCCTAAATGTTAGAAAATTTTCTTACCTGGGAGTTCAGAAGGATTGTGACTGAATTCAAGATTTTTCATCTAAAATAAAATCCCTAATGTTGAAGAGAAGTTGACCTTAGAGGATCTTTATATTGCTCCCACAGGATTAAAATAAGTCAATAAGTGTAACAAGGTGTTATACTTTATAATCATACCCCATAATTTAATGACATTCTTCAAACATTAGACACATAAGTTTGTTTCTAGCTACAAACATTACTTGATTAATGGTCAGAGGCTCTTTGAAGGACATGTGTATTTGTTGAATTGACCTAGTGGTGGTGGGGGCAGCAAGGTGAATGGATGAGGACTTGGGTTTGAATCTTAGCTTTGCCACTTTGCAGCTATATGAGCACTGATCAGTTTTCTCGTAAAATAGGGGCGTTGAACTACATGAGTTCTAAGGTCCCTTCCAGGCACGATCTTATTATCTTCAAGCTCCCTACAAGCTCTGACATCTTTTCATACTGTGAACTCTAAATGGGAAATCATTGGCAAAGATCTACCACTCAGAGAATCAGCAGATAGATTCACGTTTATAAACATTCTAAAAACATGTGATTCATTGTACCTTTTGCCTCTCTTTCTAACGTTTAGCCACTGTCTTCCTTGACTTCTATGAATCCTTAATTCTTTTGGTTATACAGGCTATCATCCTATGGTCATCTGTCTTAGTTATGTGGCCCTAAAAACCATTTGTCTCGGGACGGCTAGGTGGCAGAGTGAATAGAGCACTGGCCCTGGAGTCAGGAGGACTTGACTTCAAACCCGGCCTCAGATACTTAACATTTACTATCCATGTGACATTGGGCAAGTCACTTAACCCCAATTGCCCCTCAAAAAAAAATATTTGTTTCACACCATGAATAACAATAATAACTCTGGGAAACTGGTTAATAATTGTCCTCCCATCTGGACAGAAGCCTACTACATATTTCATCCTAATACCTGTAAGTCTACATCATGGGTCAAAAACCTGCAGGTATGTAATTAATTGGCAGAAACTGACCCAAGAAAACCTCCATCACCATTGGCCAACTTGGGGTTCTTTTTATTAGGATAAAAGAAATTACCTTAAGAAATAACTTGAGGGGCAGCCAGGTGGCACAGTGAGTAAGAGCACTGGCCCCAGAGTCAGGATGACCTGGGATCGAATCCGGGCTCAGATACTTAGCACCACACCCAGAAATACCTGGCTGTGTAACCTTGAGCAAGTTACTTAACCCCAACTGCTTTTAAAAAAATAACTTGATGGAACCAGAAGCAAATTAAATACCCCACATGAGCCATTCTTTAAAAAATGGATACTCAAAACTACTAAGCAAGAAGCCTTTTGTAACTTGGATAAAATATTAAATTGAATTATTCTATTTATGTGTCTGTTTCATCATTTTGCCTGTATTTTGTCTTTGTAAAATCTAGAAAAATCTTTGTTTTGCATCATGTTTGTGTTTTTTGTAGATTCTATTGCCTTGAAAGATTTAAAAAAACAAAAAAAAAAGGGAAAAGGAAATGCAGCCAGTCAGAAAAAATTCTAAGGGCTGCAGTCAAAGAGTTTATAACATGGGGAAAGATTAATTAATTTTCATGCTTGAAGCATTTGTCCTAGTAAGCATGACTCCTGGGTTAGGCTTTCCGTGGGAGATTAGGTTATACAAAAAGAGAAAAAGAAAAAAAATTCTGTAAGACACCTTTTTTTTTATGTCATGACACCTTTTGTCTGTTGTTTCACCTTTGACTATGTTGGATTTAAAGAAATAAAGTCAGATAATAATTTCTTTTCTTTTTTGGAGGGCAATTGGGGTTAAGTGACTTAGCCAAGGTCACATGGCTAGTTTTTGTGTTAAGTGTCTGAGGCCGGATATGAACTCAGGTCCTTCTGACTCCAGGGTGGTAACTCTACTCACTGTGCCACCTAGCCGCCCACAGATAAGCAAAATTTTCAGAACTGCTAAAACCATCTTGGTAGATTTTTAAGGTTTGGAGATTAGTCATTAAAGAGTTTGAAGATTTATCATTTTTATGATTGCAAGGTAGAATTTCTAGGATTTTGTGTAATACCAGTAACTCACTTCCTCCTAAAATAGTCAGTTTTGGGGTACCACTCTGTAGAATTTAAGTAAAAATGGGAATTAGAGTCTACAAAAGTTAAAAGTAAAAGTAAGGGGGTGGAGCCAAGATGGCAGAGTAGAAACAGGACTTCTGCACAGCTCTGACTTCCACCTCCTCCAATATATGTGAAAAATGACTCTAAACAAATTTTAGAGCTACAGAACCCACAAAGTGACATAGATAAACAAATCTCCTGCTGAAGAAAGCCTGGCAAGCTGGCAGGAAAGGTCTACCACAGTGCTCTGGGAGCTGAGAAAAGTCCTAACTGAGCCATGGTTTTAGGCCAGGGCAACCCTGACCACTAGTGGCTGGAGAAGACTTCAGGAAAGCAAATCACCAGCACCTGTAGTAGTTGCCAGACTTCTCAATCCACAAATGCCAAAGACAAAGTAAAAGGTTAGTGTTGAACTTAGTTAAAAGAGGAGGGGCATGGTCTGGCTGCTACCCCCAGGGCGAGAAGTGGAGGAGGCTCAATGACTGCTTCCAGAGCTCCTGGCCTGCAGATTGTAGAGAGACCAAGCAACCATTCAGAGGGTAATTGTTCTTGCTTTAACCTGCTTGGATCTGGATTGCGGTCTTGGGTGGAGGGCCTGGGGTATGTGGACAATGGGCCAGAGCTTGTGGGGGCTTTAGAGAAGGCACCCTTCTAATAGGTCCAGCAGCTGCAAAAACCCCAGCAATTTGGGACATAGCTATCTCCATTGTGGAAGCAGAGTTCTACTGTGGCAAAGAGCTCAAAAGTCAAGTAATTGGCTGCCAATATGAGCAAGTGGAGGAAGCACAAACAGAAGACAGAATCCTTTTGGGGGGACAAAAAAAGATCAAGGCATGGAGCAAGAGGAAGACAATGAAGTCAGAACTCCTTCATCAAAAGCCTCCAAGAAAAATATGAATTGGTTACAGGCCACGGAGGAGCTCAAGAAGGATTTTGAAAATCAAGTAAGAGAGTAGAGGAAAAATTGGGAAAAGAAATGAGAATGATGCAAGAAAATTATGAAAAGTGTGTCAACAGCCTACTAAAGGAGACCCAAAAATACACTGAAGAAAATAACACCTTAAAAATAGACTAACTCAAATGGCAAAAGAGGCCCAAAAAGCCAATGAGGAGAAGAATGCTTTAAAAAGCCAAATTTACCAGATGGAAAAGGAATTTCAAAAACTTACTGAAGAGAATAATTCCTTCAAAATTAAATTAGAGCAAATGGAAGCTAATGACTTTATGAGAAATCAAGATACTATTAAACAGATCCAAACAGATGAAAAAAATAGAAGGCAATGTGAAATATCTCATTGGAAAAACCAGTGACATGGAAAATAGATCCAGGAGAGATAATTTAAAAATTATTGGTCCACCTGAGAGCCATGGTCAAAAAAAAAGAGTCTAGACACCATTTTTCAAGAAATTCTCAAGGAAAACTTCTCTAATACTCTAGAACCAGAGGGCAAAATAGAAATTGAAAGAATTCACTGATCACCTCTTGAAAAAGATCCCCAAAAGAAATCTGCTAGAAATATTATAGCCAAATTCCAGAGTTCCCAGGTGTAAGGGTTATGGGATTTAAAGATCTCCCATGCCCCATGGACGTGCTGACATAGCAGAGCAAGAGAAAGCAGAAAGCGAGAGAAAGTGAAAAGCCGAGCTAACGGTCCTGCAGTTGGCGGTTGGCGGCAATTGCGGTTGCCTTTTTTTTTTTTTTGAGTTAGGACCCCTGCTGAGCACTGCCAGGGGCCGGAGCTGCTGGGAGCAGGACTTTCTGCTAAGGACTCCTGCTGAGGACTGCCAGGGGCCGGAGCTGCTGGGAGCCCGCTTCCAGGACGCTGGGTGGTTGCTGTGAGTGGGGAGAGGAGGACCTTTGCCTGAGGTAGCCTGTTCTGTTTTAAAGGCTTGAAAATGTGGGTGCTTTCTACTTTATCTACCTGTGCCAATGTCATAACTACTCTGATGGCTTTCACTTTCTGGTTTTGGGACTCAGTCTTTTGGTATCTTAATAAATTTTCTAGTTTATTCCCCCATATGGCAAGCATGACATATTTTGTGATGGATAATTATATCAGCATATCTGTAATCACCATAGGCATTGTGAATATGGCATTGCTGATACATTTGGCGACCAGGATGGGATCACAAAATGTCAGGCCTCTATTTGGAAGCAGTGGGGCTTTAGAGGGAGAAATGGCTATTCCAGGATGGGAGGATTTGCCTTATTCCTCTCTAGCCAGAGAATGGGCTAAAAGCACAGGGCCCTGTGAAAACTGGGAACCAAGGCTAAAAGAGGGAGAACCTGGAGATTTGGAAAGATGTTTGAAAGCAATACTCATAGAACCAGGCAAAGAACTGGCAGGAGTGTGCAGCAGAGGCTGGGTGCTGCTAACAAGTTATCACCTTATGTGTAAAAGTAGGGATAAGCTGCTGAAGGAAAGAGCTAGGA
>NW_027187282.1:4284676-4311020 GCF_028583685.1 Petaurus breviceps papuanus | reverse complement strand
CTGAAATATCAGCCAGACAGGTTAAAATAACAATGAAAATTGGGCAGTTACCTAAGAAGGAATATACTGTGGTTGTTGTACCCATTCCTGAATACATCATTGGAATAGATGTATTGAGAGGCATGACTCTGAATTTACCTGAAGGAAGATACCAATTTGCTGTGAGGAAGATAGGAATTAATACAGTTTTAGTAGGAAAACTAAAAATGGACCCAATCACTTTACCTGAACCTTCTGAAGTAATTACTTTAAAACAGTATCGTGTGCCAGGTGGGCAAGATGAAATTGCCACTACTATAAAGGAATATGTTGAAGCAGGAGTGTTAGTCCCTACAACCACAAGATGGAATAATCCTGTCTGGCCAGTAAGAAAATCAGATGGGACGTGGAGAATGACTGTGGATTATAGACAGTTGAATAAGGTGACTACTTCTTTGTATGCTGCTGTTCCAGATACCATCACCTTAATAGAAAGAATCCAGAAATATGATGGGACTTGGTATGCAGTTATTGACTTGGCAAATGCCTTCTTCACCATCCCAATAGACTCTAAACAATGGGACCACTTCGCTTTCACTTGGCAGGGTAGACAATATACTTTCACTCGCTTGCCACAAGGGTACATACATAGCCCCACTATTTGTCACAGGATTGTGGCTGAACAGTTGGATGAATTAAAGCTACCTGGTGTACAGCTTACCCACTACATTGATGATATCATGATACAGGGAAAAGATGCGAAAGTAGTGGAAAGGAGTTTGACCCTTCTAATTGAGCATATGAAAAGTAAAGGGTGGGAAATTAACACTGCAAAGGTTCAAGGACCACCTCAGAATGTGAAGTTTTTGGGTATACAATGGAACAAGGGGCTAAGGGAGATTCTTCCTCGAGCCCGACAAAAGATTCAGGATTTTCCTACCCCTACCAATAAGAAGGAGGCCCAAAAGTTCATAGGATTGTTTGGATACTGGAGGCACCACATTCCACATTTGGGACAGATTTTAAAACCTTTATATAGAGTCACACGGAAGAAATATGAATTCGATTGGGGACTTGAGCAGAGTAAAGCTTTTGAAGAAGCCAAGGCTGCCATACAATTGGCCCTAGTTTTGTGGCCCATGCAAAATGGTCCAGTGGAATTGCAAGTGACTGTACAAGATGATTATGCAAACTGGAGCTTATGGCAAAAACAACAAAGCTGAAATGTACCTTTGGGATTTTGGTGTAGGAAACTCCCTTCATCTGGAGTCCAGTATACACCTTTTGAAAAGCAGTTGTTAGCTGCATATTGGGCTTTGGTGGAGAATGAACAACTGACTCTGGGCCATGAAGTGATATTAAGACCTGGAATCCCAATTATGACCTGGGTAATGAGTACCCCAGCTTCTCACAGAATTGGACATGCCCAAGAGGCTAGTATAATCAAATGGAAGTGGTATATTCAAAATAGAGCGAAAACAGGCAAAAGCAGAGTCTCTGCTCTGCATGAATCTATAGCAAACATAGAAATTGAGAGGAATGACACACCCCCTGAGCCAAAGCAACAGTTGATACAGTCCACTGTAAAATGGAATGAGGGATATGATGTATTAACTGAGGAACAAAAGAGACATGCATGGTTTACTGATGGGACAGCAAAATATTTGGGGCAAAAAAGACATTGGAAAGCAGTGGCCTATAACCCATGTACTAGAAGGACTTTGGAAAGTACTGGGATAGGTGCAAGTAGCCAATATGCTAAACTTATGGCAGTATATCAAGCCATCAAAATAGAACAAGGAGGACAGTGTCATATATTCACTGATTCATGGGCGGTAGCTAATGGGTTAGCTACATGGATGCCCATGTGGAAAAATGAAAATTGGGAAATTCATGGTAAACAAGTCTGGGGCAAAGAATTATGGGAAGATATCTGGAACATGTCTTTGGTCACTGACTTGTCAGTTTTTCATGTAGATGCTCATGTGGCCCTCACCACACCAGAATGTGAATACAATGCTCGTGCTGATCGACTGGCAAAGATTGCTACTGAACATATTGTCCCTACTTTGACAACAACTGATGATCCGGTATTAGCAAAATGGGTCCACCAAACAGCAGGCCATTTGGGGGTCCAGGCCACACACCATTGGGCATAAGATCGAGGTATTAGTATCTCTCATTCACTGTTAAAACAGATAGCAGAAGAATGTCATATATGTCAATTGGAAAAGAAGCAAACTGTTCCTCGGGTAGTAACTGGAGAGATAGCAAGAGGAAAAGTCCCAGCCCAAATCTGGCAAATAGATTATATTGGTCCACTACCACTGGATAAAGGATGCAGATTTATATGTACTTGTGTTGACACCTATTCAGGTGTACTAGTAGCTTGTCCTTATAAGAATGCAACCCAGAAAAACACTTGTAAAACCCTAGGTCTCATAAGTCTATATTATGGAACCCCAATGCAGATTCAAAGTGACAATGGGTCACATTTCAAAGGCAATGAAATGAAGAAGTATTGTATACTAAACAATATAGAATGGATATATCATATTCCATATTATCCAGAAGCATCTGGGTTAATTGAAAGAATGAATGGATTACTGAAAGAACAGTTGAGGAAGTTAAGTTCCAATAATTCATATCAACATTGGAAGGATAATTTGTTTATGGCTTTGCGTAATTTGAATAATAGACCATTGGGAGGAAGTACACCTCTAGCCAGAATGATGACCCCCAATCTGCAAATTAGAAAACAACAAACACACAAGATCCCAAATATTGAGTATTGGACCTTGAGGCCAGATGTCCCAGCACCGTACCCAGGACCACCTGGTTCGGTGGGGTATGATTTACATTGTTTAGAGGACTTTTGGTTGGACAGGAAAGAAGTAAGAAAAATTTCCACTGGGATATGCATAAGAATCCCTAAAAATCACTTTGGACAGATTTTACCCAAATCAGGATTAGCAGCTCAAGGAATACATGTATTGGCTGGAGTAATAGATTCTAATTATCAAGGAGAAATTGTTGTAACATTCCAGAATTTAGGTGAAGGGCCCATACAGATTCACAAGAATGATAGGATAGTTCAAGTGATTATCGTTCCTTGTAAAACAATGCCACTTGTAAAAACTGACCCTTCTTCCAAAATAACTGTCACAGGAACTGAAGGATTTGGTTCTACTGATAGAATAAAATCAGGAGCTAAAGTATGGGTAAAACGGAAGCCAGATGATGTTCCAAAGGCTGCAGAGATTATAGCATATGGGAAGGATAACACTGTAACTATTGTTTATTCTGGAGAAGATGATTACAAAATTGTACCCTTAAGTCATTTATTCTACCGTGAGTGAGGCTACAATAGTCTGGTTATTGTCTCTTTGCTTCTTCTTGATTTTTTGTTTGTTCACCTTGTTTGTTAGATTTGTTTCCACAGGTTGGTACCCTCCATCTGTAGATGCCTGATAGCTTAAGCTGGATGTCACCCCCTGTCTGCAACTGTGATGTGTCACCTGGCATCAAGCATATTAAGAACTGACCTCTCAAATGGGACCCCTTAGGACAGGGACAGCTCTACATCTGATTTCAGCAGCAAGTAGCCATAGAAGAAGAGATCTTCACCCCTTACCACAAGATTTTGGGGCCCCATTTGTTTGGGGTGGGGGGAATGATGGGGAGCTTGTGCTCAAGCCCCACCCTAAAATATGGTTTTTCGTGTTTATTGTGTGCTATTCTTGTTGTATTGTTGTGAAATTTTGTTGACACCAGTTATTCCTACTGTATTTTTGCCAAGTAAGGGACATGAAAGACCTTGGGGCCGAATGTAAGGGTTATGGGATTTAAAGATCTCCCATGCCCCATGGACGTGCTGACATAGCAGAGCAAGAGAAAGCGGAAAGCGAGAGAAAGTGAAAAGCCGAGCTAACGGTCCTGCAGTTGGCAGTTGGCGGCAGTTGCGGTTGCCTTTTTTTTTTTTTTGAGTTAGGACCCCTGCTGAGCACTGCCAGGGGCCGGAGCTGCTGGGAGCAGGACTTTCTGCTAAGGACTCCTGCTGAGGACTGCCAGGGGCCGGAGCTGCTGGGAGCCCGCTTCCAGGACGCTGGGTGGTTGCTGTGAGTGGGGAGAGGAGGACCTTTGCCTGAGGTAGCCTGTTGTGTTTTAAAGGCTTGAAAATGTGGGTGCTTTCTACTTTATCTACCTGTGCCAATATCATAACTACTCTGATGGCTTTCACTTTCTGGTTTTGGGACTCAGTCTTTTGGTATCGTAATAAATTTTCTAGTTTATTTCCCCAAATGGCAAACCTGATGTATTTTGTGATGGATAATTATATCAGCATATTTGTAATCTCTATAGGCATTGTGAATATGGCATTGCTGATACACCAGGTCAAGGAGAAAATACTGCAAGCAGTCAGGAAGAAATAATTTGAGTATTGTGGAAACACAATGAGGATAACATAAGATCTAGCAGCTTCTACATTAAGGAACAGAAGGGCTTGGAATATGATATTCCAGAGGTCAAAGAAGCTGGGACTAAAACCAAGAATCACCTACCCAGCAAAAATGAGTATAATGCTTCAGGGAAAAATATGGTAATTCAATGGAATAGAGGACTTTCAATCATTCTTGAAGAAAAAACCTGAGCCGAACAGAAAATTTGACTTTCAAATACAAGAAGCAAGAGAAGCATGAGAAGGTAAACAGGAAAAAGAAATCATAAGGAACTTATTAAAGTTGAACTATTTACATTCCTACATGGAAAAGTTATAATTGTAACTCATAAGACTTTTCTCAGTATGAGGATAGTTGAAGGGAATATATATATATATATATATATATATATATATGTGTGTGTGTGTGTGTGTGTATATGTATACATACATGTATATGTATGTATAGGAGGATGTATGTGTATATAAATATATATATGTGAGTGTGGGCATTTGTATGTTCATGTATACATAGAGGGCACAGGATGAGTTGAATATGAAGGGATGATATCTAAAAAATAAAATTAAGAGGTGAGAGAGGAATTTATTGGGAGAAGAAGAGAAGGAGAGATATATTAGGATAAATTATCTCATATAAAAGAGGCAAGAAAAAACTTTTACAATGCAGGGGAAGAGTAGGAAGGTGAAAAGGAATTGGACAACCTGTTTCTCATTGAATTTGGCCTAAGGAGGGAATAACATACACACTTAATTGGGTATCTTACCCTACAGGAAAATAGGGGAGTAAGAGATAAGAAGGGAAATGATAGAAGGGAGGGCAGATTGGGGGAGAGGGTAGTTAGAAGCAAACATTTTTGAAAAAGGAAAGGGTCAAAGGAGAAAATAGAATAAGTGGGGACAGGATAGGATGGAGGGAAATATAGTTAGTCTTTTACAATATAACTACTAAGGAAATTATTTGGGTAACTAAACGTGTACAATCTATACTGAATTGCTTATCTTCCCAGTAGAGGTGGGTGAGGAGGGAAGAAGGGAAAAAAATCTGGGACTCAAAGTTTAAAAAACAAATGTTTAAAAATTGTTTTTTTACATGCAACTGGGAAGTAAGATATACAGGTACTGGGGTATAGAAACCCATTTTTCCCTACTAGAAAGTTAGGGGGTGAAGGGGGAGGATATTAAAGAGAACAAATCAGGGGAAGGGGCATTCAGTAGGCTTGCTATTTTGGGGTGGAGGTTAGGGAAAAGACGGGGAGAGAAAAAATTGTAACCCCAAATCTTGTGGAAATGAATGTTGAAAACTAAAAATAAATAAACTAAAAATTAAAAAATAATAATAAAAGTAAAAGTAAAAAAAATTCCCTGAAGATGGATAGCTTCATTGTTCTAGGGAAATGAAGGAAAGCAGCTAATTTGTAAGTAATCCTAGGGTGAAAAGAAAAAAATAGGTATAGTTTTGCTCCTTATAGCCAAAATGATTAGACAAATAAGTCTCATGATTAGACAAATTAGGGGAAATTATTAAACAAAGTAATGAGACAAAGATGTAATGTAAAATTTTTTAATTAAATGGAATAGTAAACTTTGAGAAAAGCAACAGGATTAGACTGTTGTCTCTAAGAGTTATATAAATACATATATGATTGGCTTTCAAATTTATCTATCATGGAAATTCAGACTTTGAGTATGTTTTAGTAATAAGTTCTCAAAACTGGATTAATAATTTTACACATAAATTGTATTGATAATGGTAGAGAAAATGAAATTCTTTTTCCACTTTTTAAGTTCTGTCTGGTCATATTAAAGGGCAGAAAAGTTCATTTTACAGTTGGACCCTCATGAATTTTTAAAGATTCTTATATCAGGTACACAGTTTAGGTAAGGATAGAAACAGTGATTGGTATATAAACTGAAATTCTCTGAAGTTTGAGATTTGGAGTACCCAGTTTAAGTGATTGTCAGAATTATCTAAGAACCTCTAGATTTGGAGCCAGAGCCTTAGAATAAAACAAGAAAAGATATCTAGGGACAAGACAACTATATGAGATATTTGGGACTCACAATGTGTTGGTTAAATGGACATTGAAAATGGGTCAATAGGAAACAAGGAGATTTAATGTTAGTTAATATTGATGATAATTATTGTATTGCTTTGGTTTTTTGTTTCATGATGTTTATTCTTAAGTTTTCTTGGTTATTTAGGTGACATGTAAATCTCACTTCTCAAAACTAGTCTGTTATGAGCCTTCTAAGTAGTTTGATCTGTAACCTGATATTAATATAACTTAACTTAAAGTAATTATAATAATGAATTTGTGAAAAACCTTATTGCCTTGTTTGAAACTAGTCCTATGTGGTTGCTTAGAGATCCTTAACCAAGGACCTATATTGTGCTGACCAGAAACTCAGATCCAAGGATTGATGCAGGCAGTTTTCTCACAATTGTCCATCATTACTGAGGGAAGGGGTTAACAAATTGGTGGGTTTGCACGTTATTGGCACCTCTTGTTAACCCTTCCTTGATCAGAGACCCTCTCCCTCTGATCCTTTTAACCTATCTCCTCTCAGACCAGGTTCCCAAATAAACATGTTGGGGAAAAAATGCTGGATAAATGTAGGGAAACTTGAATTATGTTCCAGTTGCAGAAATTCATTAGCTGTGTAATTTTAAACAAGTTATCTTATCTCTGTTTGCCCCAGTTTCCTGATCTGTTAAGAGGAAAATAATAATAGTACTCACTTCCCAGGGTTGTTGTAAGGATCAAAATAATAAAATGATTGTAGAGTGTTTAACACTAAGCACTTCATTATTATTTCTTTAATTGAATGTAATTGTTATAAATTTAAAGTAGGTTTAAAATGCCAAAGGTAATATATTAATGATTTTTATAAGGGATAATTTGGGAATGCAATTAACCAATTGATGTCATCTAAAGTTTTGGTTTTTAAAAAAATACATGATATTGTTTATATTATTTTATTTCTAAATTCTCTTACATTATGAAATTTGAGGGACTATTGTAACAGAAATGCTGTTAGACAAAACAACTTTTTAATCTGGATGAATTGAGTTTTTAAAAGGATGTGATTTTTAAAAACCCAGATATCTGAAAACTGTTAAATATTTAATGAGGTAAATTTCTTATAAAGCAGATAATAATTACTATTACTACTATTACTGTAATAGCAAATTTTCATTTGAAAAATTTTGGCTATTATTAAAGTGTATAGAGTGCTTTATGAGTCAACTATCTGATATTTGCTGTATGTCTGAAGTCCCAGAATATATGAGGTAAAAATTCTTGGGACTGTAATTTACTATTGCTTTGAGCTTTGATTATGGAGATGGTTGTCTGAATTGTCATGAAGCCAGTGGTAGAAAATGACATGTACTACAGTCTGGCAACTGCTAAAGGTGGATGTCTGTGCCTGGGAAAAGTTTTGGGGATGACCTTGGCATAGCCTTGGATCCTCTTGACTAAAAGGAAATTTCCCCACCTGGTTAATCTTGAACCTGACTTTTAACACCCTGTGTGAGATAAACACCCCTCTATTAAATTCCTTGGACTCCCAATGGACTGTGTCTTGATTCTTGAAGGTCAGTCCTTCCAGGCGTATACAAAGGAGGCAATGTATGTGGGGTTCTGACCCAGAAACATGGGAGAAATTTCCACCCCCTTGATTATTATAGCAAGACTCGATACTATGTCCAAAGTAGTTCCAAGATGCTTGTGAGCAATTATGGCAGTAGCTTACTAGTTCGAGTCTGTTGCTGATGTAGTATTGGATTCCCCTTTGCCAAAATTTGTTCCTCATGTAGTAGATGCTTTATTCCACAGTCACCACACTCAGCATCTTTCAGCTAGTCACCTCACCAATTTAGAAGCTGATGTCCTCAGCAAGCCCAACATTACCACTGAGTCCATCTAAAGATGATCAAGCCCACTGGCAACCTGACTACAGTCATCCAGAAGGGTCAGAAGCCATTGACTACAGGTGTAGACAGCTCCTCCCAAGAGATGAAGAAAGTGACATCTGGTGTAGACAATGGTCCCAAGACTCAGGATGTGGGCTGAGGAATGCCAAATATATTTTATCTTGCTTTGCTATTGCATTTTTGTTGTTGCCTTCTTGCAAATTTTAGTTGGAATCTTTGGAGCTCCCCTGCCTGTCTTCTTCCTTATTATCTTGGTTTCTTGTTACTTCCAGGCAATCTCCATGTACTGGCCCTTACTATGTTTCCCCCTTATCAAGTTGTTCTTGGTTGCTCCACACTGTCTTGCTAGGCCCTCACAAGCCCTAGCAGTTGAGGCCAACTTGATCTTATCCCTATTGCTGAGACTTCTGTGGGTGTGCCCCACACCAACTGAAGCAGTCCCTCCAAAGGTCTGCTTGACAGCTTATCATCGGTTGGGTACCCCATATCAGGTGCAAGATCTCAATCCTGGAGCAAAATAATGGTTGGTGGACTGCCCTCTACATGATGCTCCCAGGATTTGGGATTTATTCCCTTGAAGGAGAAGTTTACAATTTATCATGTGAGATCTCAGAATCCTTCAACATCACTTCCCAGGCCCTCCACAAGATTCAGGGAGAAACAGACTCCCTCTCTGTGATGGTCATTCAGAATGGCCTCACCACCATGCAGAGGGGTGCTTATGCCTATACCAATGAGGAATGTTGCTTCTATGTCAACCAATCTGGTGTCTTTCACAATGATATCAATCTACTCAGGGAGAAGGTCGACCTCTTTGATTCCTTGGGGCAATGGTATAATGACATCTTTAATTGGCTCCCCAGAGGAATAGACTCTGTTCTACTTTCTTTCACCTCCTCACTGCCCTCATCATTATAATATCAGTCTATGATATAGTCAAGTGCCTCTTTGTACTTGTAGAAATGGAATGAATAATAAGTTTATGCATCACCTTGATTTACTGAAATAACCTGGAATCAAAACAAGTCAATAAGGAGGCAGAATGAGTGTTGCCTGAGTTTGACATACCAGTGATCCTTTGTGGTATTCACTGGGTGAACCCAGAACATCTCTGTTGTGCTAGCAACCACAGAGCCAGCTCAAACTGGTTCATGCCAGCCCCAAAAGGACAGAGCTTATACAAACATCCTGGTTCCAGGTACTCTGTATCCTTCCTATTCTCCTGCCTCCCTTTGTTGTAAAACCATATAAACTACGCTCTAAACCCTTAATCTTTATAGCAGCAGACAAGGTTCTTGCTCTTCTCTACTCATCAATAAATGCTTCTGGGTTTTGCACTTGAACCATACCTCCATTCCCTATGTTCAGGTGGACGCTGTACCCCCATTAATCAAATTGCCAATTAATCACCGCCTACCCCAAATCATGGCATACTCTCCTTCCTACACATATACAAGGTCGATAGTGAATAAATATTTATGAAATACCTACTATGTGTGAGACACTGAACTAAATGCTGAGGATACAAAAAAAGGCAAAAGATAATCCCTGCCCTCAAGGAGCTGAGGAGACACATTGCAAACAACTGCATACAAACAAATGATATAGAGGATGAATTGGAAATAATCAACAGAGGGAATATCAGGGGAATGCTTCTTGTAGAAGGTGGGATTTTAACTGGGACTTGAAGAAAGCCAGGAGACGTAGATCATGAAAAGAGCATTTCAGGCATGGAAAATTCAGTGAAAATGCCCAGAGCCTAGGGATGGAGCATCTTGTTTGAGGAACAGAAAAGATGCTAGTGCCACTGGATAACTGAGTAAGTGTTATTGTGTAAGGTATAAGAAAGCTGGAAAAACCTTTCCAGAATGAGGGGGTAGGGGAGGGTATGAAGGGCCTTGAATGCTAAACAGAGCATTTTGTATTTGATCTTGAAAGTAATAGGGAGCCACTGGAGTTTATTGAGTAGGGGGTGATATGATCAGAAAAATCACTTTTGTTGGCTGAGTGGATGATAGATCGGAGTAGAGAGAGACTTGAGGCAGGCAGACCTCCCCATCCCAGTGGCTATTGTAACAGTCGTTACAATATGTAGGAGTTACTCCTATGTAGGAGGCGATGAGGGCCTGGACCAGGGTGGTGGTAGTGTCATAGAAGAGAAGGGGACATATTCAGAAGATGTTACAAAGGGAAAATTAACAGGACTTGGCAACAGGTTGCTTATAGTGTGGGAGTGTGGAAGGAGAGTGAGGAATTGAGGATTACACCTAGGTTGTGAGCCTGAGTAACAGGAAGGATAGCAAATAGGGAAGATGGAAAGAGGGGAAGGTTTGGGGTAGGGGTGAGGGGTTCAGTTTTGGACATGTTTCAAAATTGAAGATATCTATTGTGTATTGTTAGAAAACTGGGCCTGGTTTTGAGATCACTATGACAATCTCCCCTTAAGGGAGATTTATAGAATCTATGCATGGAAACTATTGTTATAAGATTAGGCGTGATAGCCTTGGAGCCATCATGATGATAGTCTCCCCTTAAGAAAGGCTGTGAGCTTATGGAACATATTCATGGAAAAATACTAATAACATTTTTGAGCATTAGTACAACTGTATCCCCCAAATAATATTTTGTATATAAAAATACCAGCTTGTTTTTCTCCCTGATGACAAACCCCTAAAATAACATTTTGCCTTGACCCCCGATGTACAAATTGGCCTGCTCTAACATCAGAGTATAAGAACCCAACCCTCAGAAAGGTTACTTGGTAGTATACCCTGGTGACTTTGGTAACACTCCTCCAGTAGGAACAAGTAGCCCCTCAACAGCGCCTCTCCAAGTGTGAGCTTTATGTGTCTACTTTAGCTTACGTGTCTGAGTTGTAAATCAGGTCCTCTTGTCCCTCTTCCTCATTGCCTGCAATAAAGCTTTGCAATGAACTGATTTCCATTGTTTCATATGTTAAACTCATTAAGGGGTTGTTTTCCTTGATGTCTCTGGCTGGCCCACCTTTCCTTAGACATAAACTGGGTACCCAGACAAGGACTTAGCCTATTGATGGCCACACCTATGTGGGGGGAGGGGGTAGTATGGCATTGTAAACTCAGTTGTAGAAAACAAGGGAATCCTACATCCTGCCAGGAGGGATTCCTTTGTGCCAGAAAACTCACAAAACATACATTCAGTTCAAGATGTCAGGCAATTGAAACCTAGAGAGAAGAGAGTATAAAAGACAAGCTGATATATGTACATAACATGTCTCTGGGAAGAGTGGATTCAACCTTGAAGCACAAAGGTACTGAAACACACATGTTTTCAGGCAGTTAGATGGTGCCATGCTGGAGGTGGAGTCAGTAAGGTCTGAGTTCAAATCTGACCTCAGATACTTTCTAGCTGTGTAACCCTGGTCAAGTCACTTAACTAATATCTGCCTCAATTTGCTCAATTGTAAAAGGGGACAATAACAGCACCTACTTCATAGGATTGTTGTGAGGGTCAAATAAGAGAAAACGTGAAGCGTTTTGCATACTTGAAAGAAGGCATGTATGTATAAATGTTAGAGAGGAAGATGATAATAAAACAAGTACAGGTCTCAGACCTAAAGTGTGGGAATAAAACATTTTCCCCCAACCTTCCTGTCACCGAAGTCCTTTTCTCTTTTCACAAAATCCCCATAAATTTCACTTCCAGGTACAGTATAGCCAATAGACAAGTCTTACACTTGTCTACAGGACTATCTTAACTGCTGGGTCAAATCACTGCTGGCCTGGGTCAACATGTTCCTCCTCAGGTCTAGCTACTTATACATTCTACTACCAACTCCAATAGCTGGACTTCTGATGTACTTTCCAACCTTTCAAAGTTCGCAGAATCTTCTTCTGTTCTGTCTTAGGATACTCATTCACCTAAGATCAGGAAAGAATTAACAAAAAAGGAACAGTTACTGTGTATTCAGGGATACAGGATGTCCAGGTAGGGAAGGGGAGAGGGGGTGGTTATGTGTAGAAAGGGCAACCTCCCTAACCCTCTAAGTAACAGTTCTTCCTGTCAGGAAAGATAACATCCTCAAGCCTTTTTACGCATATTCATTTTGGTCTCAGCAGCCTAGCAGCCATCTCCAGTTATCCTGATCTATATCTTGCCACTGGACCCAGATAACTGAAGGGTTAATGGAATATAAGATCTTCCCTGTACATTAATAGGCCTATGTGACTACATGTGTTCCCTTTTTCTCCTTGGAACAGGGTCTGTGTTCCCAGGTCTAAAGATACATAGGTATTTTACCTTATCAATCATGGATGTCTTGCTCCTTTGAACTCTGGCTCAGCTCACAGCTGTAACACATCCCATCCTGAGTCACAAAGAGCCCTGGTGCAGAATCAATCAGGTGCTGGGCCATTTGGGTTTTCACACCTTTTGATGCTAAACCAGTTAGGAGCTGAGTCTATTTGAAAACTGTATGTATTCAGGGAAATTGATATTGCCTTGGGGGCTTGCATGGGGGGGGGCTTGTTTATGGGAAGGATGCTTCAGATGTTGGTGCTCCCCGGTCTGGTGATGTGTGTAAATATTTGTTACTCTGTTAAGTTTTGTTTTTCTATATTTGTATAATGATGTTTTGTCTTCTCGTAGTGTGCAGAATAAATGTTGTGTGGTTTAGTTTTAAGGGAAGAGTGCTTATTATACTATATGATTCAATCCTTAAAATGCATATGTACATTCATAGCAGCTGCTCATGTTGAATTGGCTATACAATGGCTCTAGGGGACAAAGTGAGGCTTGTGACTTTGCACAGCCCTCCCTCACTTAAATCCAATTCACATGCGAGTCATGGTATCACGTTCCTAATGTCATGGTCCTCTTTGAGAACAAAGAACAAACAAAAACAAGAGGTCTCAGCAGTCAGTTAAAAAGCTTTTCATCTCACTTTAGGAAGCCAATAGGAAACAGTCAGGGAATACCTGTGAGTTCATTGAAGTGATGGGAAGGGCCCCACCTAAATTATACATGACTGGAAGCAGGTTTACCCAGCCTCCACACTACTCTAAAAACTGTACACTCACCCATTACACTTGTAAGGAATGATAAGAATTGCAAATACAAAGATATAGGAGAACGCTTTGCCCTTTGGGGTCACCTCAACTTTGGAACTGCATGATAAGAAAAGACAGGCTAGTCATAAAGGGACATTGAAGGCTAGCAGATGGATAGCCCTAGCTCTGCACAGGAACCCAGAGGAACCTCAGAGGAAGTCAGACCTTTAGCATGTTAGGAAAATCCTCTATAAAGGTATCTTGGGAGAGTGCAAGGTAAGGAGACATATAAGGACTGCAATTTGCCACCCAGGGATAGAGTTTCAATATATAAAGCCAGAATTGGAGATTCTATACAAGTATCATGAAAGTCACCCTCGAATCAGTTTCTTAAGACAAAATCAGCTTGTAGAAGGGGAACAGAATCCTCAGACCATGACATAGTCTCATTGTGGGTAGGAGAGAAAGAAAGGCAGAAACAGGAAGGGATTGTTGCTGGGAGAAAGATCAGGTTAGGGTCAGGCCAGGAAAGAGCTCACCTGGTGTACAACCACTGCAGGGGAAGTAAAGGAGGTAGGACAGGCACCATCCTGGTAACTTCCAATTTTGACTGATCATTTTTGCTGACTAAGTACTAAGCTCAGTTGCTTCTATCTAATGAAGTTCAAATGTTTTCAGCACATTCAGCATTTTGGCACCCTAGAGAAAAGCCCTGATCATGAGATCATAACTCCACTAAAGACTTATGTGAAATGATGGAGAATGAAGAAAGCATATGGCAAAGAGAAAAAGTTATACTGACTACAATGATGTAGATGAAGACAGCATCAAACAGCAACCTGTATATAACATATAGCATCTGTGTGGCCTTCCAAACTCTTGTAAGAACCCAGAAAAAAAAAGATCCCAGAAATAACAGAATTGGATGATTCCATGTATGAGCACACATAATATTGGTTTTGGTTGAGTTTTGCCTGTTTTCAGGAATTCTATTTTGAGTTAAGGGCTTTTGGGGGGGGGTGTTTTATTAAAAAACAATTTGTCGATGCGCGCTACCTTCTTTCCTCTCCCAGCTCCAGCCCCAGCGCCAATAACATGGCTAAACATACCAAGAAGGTTGGAATTGTTGGTAAATATGGAACACGTTATGGTGCATCCCTCAGGAAAATGGTGAAGAAAATTGAAATTAGCCAGCATGCCATGTATACCTGCTCCTTCTGTGGCAAGACCAAAATGAAGAGACGGGCTGTGGGTATCTGGCACTGTGGATCCTATATGAAAACAGTAGCTGGTGGTGCATGGACCTACAATACCACCTCTGCAGTCACAGTTAAATCTGCCATCAGAAGACTGAAAGAATTGAAAGACCAGTAAAATCTTATCAAATATCTGTAGCCCATAGTCCAACAATAAATGGGTTAATTTATTGAATAAAAATTTAAAAAAAATTTGTCAATATAAAAGTTAATTAGTGCAAAAATGGAAGACTATGGGTATGGAACAGTGACTGGAATGTCAGACTTTTTCAATATGTTGTTCAGTTTTGCTGAACTGGGTTTTTTCCTGCTTTTTTATTATTTGTAATAAAAATAACTCTGGGATAGGAAGGGAAAAGAATATATAGGGAAATGTAGGTAATATAAAAACCAAGGATACCGATAAAAGTGTATTTGTACTGGCCAATAGTGACCCAGGGACTGGCCAATAGTGACCCAGTCTCTTGAGGATGCACAATCTGCTTTGCCAACCCACATGGGTGCTTGGGGAGCTAGCTTTGAGACACAACCAAATATTCTTTTTAAAATTTCTATAGTTTTATTGTTTATTTTTATATTACACAGTAGAACATGAGAGGATTCACTATTAAACAATAAATTTCCATTTTGAGAAAACCTATACAATAAATACTACACATTGTTTTCAAAGCTACCCAGATTTTCTTTGCTTCCTTATAGGTTTTTTGATTCTCTGTAGTGCACTTTTTACTTTATTTTTCCCCTCCCTCCCCCCCCCAAAGAAGGCTACAATTAAACACACATACACCCATATGTGCATACACATACATAGATATCTATAAACATATACATATACATACTCATACACATATACATAAGACCATACTATGCATATTTCCACTTGTCATCTGTTCTCTGAACAATCTGTCATCTTCCTTCATAAGTCCAAGTCTTTCCATGTTTTTCTAGATCAACCAGCTCATCATTTCCTATACCACAGCACTATCCCAATCCAATTATATCCTATCTGATTGTCTATGAAAGTTTTTCCCCCAATTTTCTTCATTCCTTCTATTTTTGGCTTTATTTATACTATAAAATTTTAATTTAAAATAATCAAAATTGCCCATTTAGACACTTCAACAATGCTCTCACCTTAGAATATAGTTTAAGATCTGATACTTCTGAAACTGCCTCCTTTATATCTTTTTTCCCTGGTTTCCTTGAAATTCTTGACCTTTTGTTCTTCCAAATGAACTTTGTAAATTATTTTTTCTAACTCATTAAGATAATTTTTTAGTAATTCAATTGAAATGACACTGAATAAATAGATTTATTAGGCAAAATTATCCTTTTTTATCATATTGGCTTTAACTACACATGAACAATAAATATTACTTCAATTATTTAGATATGACTTTTGTAGCAGCAAGCACCCCAAGCGTCCTCAGGGTTTGCTGCCAACACAGGTTCTTGGATCTGCTTTGATAAAGGAAAGCAACTCAAAATGGGTTAACAAGCCTACTTTAATCAGTCAAACATGTATCCGTTTACCTAGTTCAGGGGAAAAAGGTCAGCACCCCGAACTTACATCCATACCAAATCAACATCTGGGTTTCCACATCTGGGTTTTTCAAAGCTGGGGGACTCTGGAAACGGCTTCCCAGAATCCAGATCAAATCACAGAACACTTCTCAAAGTGAGTCCCAAAACAAAGCTACACATCAGGGCTTATATAGCCTTCTCCTGGCTCAGAGAATGTAACAACCTTATTGACTCACTGGCCAATCAAGAAGTATCTACTGAAAAACAAGCCTCCCACCCCAGGCTCCAGGTACACTTTAGCCTAGGGGCAGGGAAGATCTTAAAAATTTACATTCCCATTACAACTTTGTATAAAAAGTGTTTTATGTTTATGTTCATATAGTTCTTGTGTCTATTTTGGCAGGTATACTCTCAGGTATTTTATACTGTTTAGTTATTTTAAATGATCTGAAACAATATTGAATAATATGCTGACACATAGGGTAATGTCTCTATTTTTCTCTTTTGATTAAATCTATTTTAGCTTTAACTTTTTCTGAGATCATGATTACTATCCCTGTGTTTTTTTATATAATAAATTCTACTCCTATTCTTTATTTTATCTTTGTGTGTATCTCTCATTTTTATAGTGTTTCCTGAAAGCAACATATTGTTGAATTCAAAATTTTAATCTGCTATTTTCATTTTATGGGTAAATTCATCCTATTCACATTCTAAGCTATAATTACTTGCTGTGTATCTTCCTCTTTCCTGTTTTTTCTCACTATCTTTCTCACCCTATTTACCCTATCCCTCTTCACTCCTCTGCTTTACTTCTACCTGTTTACTTTGCTCTTCTCTCTGTTAGCCTACCCATCTCTCCCTTATTCTCTCCCTCTGCCCTATCCTTGTCCTCTTCTTTCTTTCTGAATTTAGAAGACTTTTATATCCTTCTAGATGTTGTTCCTGTAAGGGTTATGGGATTTAAAGATCTTCCATGCCCCATTGGACTTGCTGATGTAGCAGGAAGGGGCAGAGCAAGAGGAAGCGGAAGCCAAGCTAGCGTTCCTGTGGTGGCTGGCGGTGGTGGCAACGGCGGCGGCAGCAGCAGAGGCAGTGGCAGCGCGAAGCCTTTTTTTTTTTTGAGTTAGGACTGCTAAGGACTTTCTGCTAAGGACTCCTGCTGAGGACTGCCAGGGGCCGGAACTGCTGGGAGCACGCTTCCAGGACGCTGGGTGGTTGCTGTGCGTGGGGAGAGGAGGACCTTTGCCTGAGGTAGCCTGTTCTGTTTTAAAGGCTTGAAAATGTGGGTGCTTTCTACTTTATCTACCTGTGCCAATGTCATAACTACTCTGATGGCTTTCACTTTCTGGTTTTGGGACTCAGTCTTTTGGTATCTTAATAAATTTTCTAGTTTATTTCCTCATATGGCAAACATGACGTATTTTGTAATGGATAATTATATCAGCATATTTGTAATCTCTATAGGCATTGTGAATATGGCATTGCTGATACAGTTCCCTCTTTAACCCATTCCCAATGAAAGTAAGGTTCCAGCACTACCTGCCTTCCCCCCACTAGCTTCTTCTGTATCAATTTTTTCTTTTATGTCTCATATGTATGAGAGAATTACTCCTTTTTCATCTCTCCCTACATAGTTTTATTTTTTTAGAATCACCCCATCATGCACAATTCAGCTCATGCATTTATTTCAAACTACCCAAATAATGATGACAGTCATAAGAGCACTGATAACATTTTCACATATAAGAAGTAAACAATTTGGCCTTATTGAGTCTCTTATAATTGGTCTTTAATGTTTAACTTATATTTCTCCTGGATTTTATATGTCAATTTTCCCCTTAAGTTCTGCTGTTTTGTCAAAAATACCTGAAAGTCTTTTAATTCATTAAATATCCATTTTTTTTCATTCAGGATTATATTTAACTTTGCTAGGTAAGTTACCCTTGGTTGTAACCCCAGATCTTTTGCTCTACAAAATATAGTATTACAAGACCTACAGTCCTTCAATATAATAGCTACAAGGTCTTCTGTAATCCTTATTGTTGCTCCATGATATTTAAATTGTTTTTTTTCTTGTTGCTTCCAATATTTTCTCCTTAACCTGGCAGCTTTGAAACTTGACTATGATATTCCTGTAAGTTTTCCTCCTGGGATCTCTTTCAGGAGGTGATCAGTGGATTTTTTTCTATTTCTGCTTTGCCTTCTTATTCTAGAACTTCAGGGCAACTTTCCTTGATAAATTTTTGTAATGTTGTATCAAGATTCTTTTTTTAAATCATAATTTTCAGGTAGTCTGACTATTCTTATTTCTTCTTAATCTGCTCTCCAAATCAGTTGTTTTTCTTATGAGATGTTTCACATTCTCTTCTATTTTTCCATTCTTTTGATTTTGTTTTATTATTTCTTGGTGTCTTAGAAAGTCATCAGCTTCCCCTTACCTAATTCTAGTTTTCAATGAATTATTTTCTTCCTTAAGTTTCTGATTCTCTATTTCAAGTTGGTTGACTTGGGGCAGAGTCAAGATGGCAGAGTAGAAACAGGACTTCCTTTCAGCTCCCGCTTCCACCTCCTCCAATTCTTGTAAAAAAATGACTCTAAACAAACTTTGGAGCTACAGAACCCACAAAATGACAGAGAGAAGCTAACTTCCTGCTGAATACAGCAGGCCGGCAGGAAGAGGCCAGCACACCGCTCTAGGAGACCAGCCTAGCCCAGTGTGAGCCAGAGGTTTTAGCCTCATGGCAGCCACAACCAGCCACCAGCTGGAGGGACTTCAGACTTCAAGTTGGTTGACTTTCTTTTCACAATTTTCTTGAATTGCTCTTATTTTTTTTTTCATTTTTTCCCTTGATCTCTCTTATTTGAGTTTTAAAGTTCTTCCAAGAATTCTTTTTGTGCTTGGGACCATTTGACATTTCTCATTGAAAGAGGAGGGGCTTTTTTAGCTCTATTATCTTTCTCTGAATATGAACCCAGATCTTCTTTATCCCCATAGTAGCTATTTATGGTTGGGTTCTTTCTCCTTTGATTACTCATTTTTATTTTTATTTTGGTTTTAGCAGCTATTAATATATGCCAAGCTGTGCTTGAGACATCCCTAAACAATGGAAGGTCCTTCGATCTTCTATTCAGCGTTCTGACCCCCACATTGTCAATGAGAGGAAAGTTTCTAAGGCTGAGGCTTCTCTCATCTCAGCTGCCCCTGGGCCTTGTTGTTTGTAGATTCTGCAGAGTCAGCCTGAAGGTGTTTGTACTTCTCTGAGGCCAAACCTCCACCTCTAGAGGTCAGGTCTTTCCTGGGGTCCTCTCAAGTTGTTTTAGGAGGACAAATGCTTTACCCTGACTTCTTTGATTTCTGCTGCTCTGCTTTTCCTCTGAAGCAATGTTCTGCAGGGGAGGGGAGGGGGTTGTGTGTGTGTGGAGGAAATTTGTAGAGCCAAATATTTTCTGACCTACTCTGCCATCTTCCCAGAATTCTCTGTCTGGACAAATATTCTGTGACTGTTTTCTGATGAATTACTTTGTGATAAAAAAAAGTCTTTTGATTGGCTGCTAATCTCAAATTGAGTGTGCATACCAAAGGGAGGAACAGAAGAAATACTCTTCCATCCCCCCTGGGAATGAACAAGGTTAGAGCTGCTGAAAGCCTCTGAATAAGGAGAGAAAGTACAGCTGACATGTGACTATGAATACATGGAACATCTATTTTTTTTTGGCTCCTTGCATTTGTTCTTTCCTGGGTAAATGAGTGTCAGACAAGGATTGGTCCAGGTCACTCACTACCTTGGGAGGTTCAAAAAGTTGAAGGAACCAGCCAAAGTCCAGCAGAGCCTGGAGTTCTTAGCAGAGACTGAGCCAGTTAAAGTAAGATGTTCCCCTCCTGGTCCTGTTCCTAACTTTGTCTGGACTTCAGTACAATGCCTCCTCTACTACATGGCAGACCTTCCCTCAGCTATTGGAGCCTCCTTGACCTGAGGGAACAGCCTACCTCTCCAGAGGCCTGTTCACCCTGGTCTATCTCTCTCATCTCATTGGTGAGCTCCTCTTGGAGTCTCTACTATTGTGGAGGAGCCCAGGGTGAAAATAGAATAAATGGGGGTGGGATAGGATGGAGGGAAATATACTTAGTCTTTCACAATATGACTACTAAGGAAACCTTTTGAATAACTACACATGTACAACCTATACTGAATTGTTTGACTTCTCAGTGGGTTGGGGGGGGGGAGGAGGAAGAAGGGAGAGAATCTGGAACTCAAAGTTTTAAAAACAAATGTTAAAAAATGTTTTTACATGCAACCAGGAAATAAGATATACAGGCAATGGAGTATACAAACCTATCTTGCCCTACAAGAAAGTAAGGGGGAAGGGGGTGCATGGGGGGGGATAGAAGAGAGGGTAGACTGGGGGAAGGGGTAATCAGTATGCATGCCATCTTGGGGTGGGGCTAGGGGAGAGATCAGGAGAAAATTTGGAACTCAAAATCTTGTGGAAATGAATGTTAAAAACTAAACATAAATAAATAAATAAATTCTAGAAAAAAATAAATGTTTACTGAATTGAATCAAAATGGCATGGGCTAAGTGCTTAATACTTGCTGGCTACCTCTTTCCCTTCTAACAACACCCACTAAGTCTAACAAAGAGCTAGCATCACACCTGAGAGCAGGAATGGATCTAGCAACTCAGACATCATTTCCTGTGAGCAAAGGGGAGATTCACTGGCTATGCCAAGAGGAGAAGTGAACCTCGAAAGAAGGATGTTTCTACTGACCACTTGAAATGTGCTGATTCCAGGGACCTAGGTATAGAGGGAAGAATGTGGGCCATTTTAGTAGGATTTTTTTTTTACTTTGGACCTTGCTATGCCTTTTCAACAAGTATTCCTTCATTAAATATAACTGATTTTAAATTGGCTATCAATGAGATTAAGGAGATACCACAAGGTAATTGATAAGGGGGACTAATAATCAGTTGGAGGATTGTTGGGAGATGTTAACTACTTGATTGATATGGGGCTAGTACACTGGATGGAGTCTCAGAACAACGGTATTAAAAGAACCCCCTGCCCCTCAAGTGTCTCCTGAGAATCAGAAAGTGAGATAGAGCCAGCTGTGTTCTGGGGGTCTCAACCTTGCTTTGGCTTGTGGTAGTTGGGAAAAGAAATTCACAGTCACACTACATATTGTTTTTAAGTTAATGTTTGTAGAAAGTCTATTGCTTCATGGTCTCTTTGACCTTTTGTGAGCACTTTAAAGCAAAAGCAGCTGGAGGACTGAAGGATGCCTTTTCTTCCTTCCTCTGTTTCATGGCTGCCTGTAACAAGGTATTGCCTGGTGGCCAACCTCCAAATACTGAGCTTCTCCAAACAGTCCCAGCCCATCCAATGTGGGAAAATCTAATTCAGTATAACCTATTCAAATGAATCCAAAAAAGCAGGAGTTACCACCATTCTAACAGACAGAGAAAAAACAAGCAATCAAAAAATAAAAAGGGATAAACAAGGAAATTATATTATGCCAAAAAGAACCATAGACCACAAACTACTACAAAGACAACAAACTACAAACACATATATACTTCAAATGCCTTAGCATCCAAATTCATTAAAGAAACACTATCTGAGCTACAAGAAGACATAGACAGTAAATACAAAAGTGACATATTTCAATACTTTTCTATCTATTTTTATAAGTCTAACAGAAAGATAAACAAGAGGGAAAATGTGTAAAGGAACAAATTGCCGGCAAAACTAGAGCTAAAAGACATATGGTGTCTTCTAAATGGGACAGCAGAAGAATAAATATATTTCATTGCACCATGTGGGACTTTTATACATCCTTTACAGACCATAATGCAATAAGAATAGAGATTGATTTAGTGACCACAAACAAAAGATACAAACCCAAATGGAGACTTAACAATGAATTCTTAAATAAAGAGTGGGTCAAAGAACAAATCATAGAAACAATTAATAACTATGTAAAAGAAAATAATGACTGAAGAACATTCCAAAATTTCTGGGATGTACCTTAAGTAGTCTTCAGGGGCAAAATCATATCCTTACAGTAATACATTCACAAAACACACAAAGAGAAGATTAATGAACCGAGTATGCATTCTAAAAAAAATAGAAAATAAAAAACCTAAAATAAGCAAAAAAAAGGAGATGGAATATTAGAGGGCAAATAAATTGGAAATAAAAAAATCCACAGAAATTATAAATAAAAATAAAAGCTGCTTCTTTGAAAAGACTAATAAAATTGACAAATTCCTTAGCTAATCTTATTAAAAAGAAGAGGGCAGAAAATCAGATCAATAAAATAGCAAATGAGTAAGGTGAAATCACAGCAAGACCAAAAGAAATAAAAATAAGAAGAATATATCATGTACAGTTAACATGCTAACAAAACTGAAAACACAAAAGAAATAGAGAAATACCTTCAAAAATATAAAACAGTCAAACTATCAGAGTACCAGATAGAGATCGTAAATAACTTGATCTCAGAAAAAGACCTAGTTGTAAAGTAACTACCAAAGAAAAAGTCTCCTGGTCTTGATGTATTCTATCAAAAGATATCAGAATATCAGAATAATATCAGAAGAATTCTATCAAACTTTTAAAGAATAATTAGTACCAATACTTCACAAATTATCCTCAAAAATTAAGAAAGACCCCATCACAATCCTTTTAGGAAGCAAATATAGCCCTAATACTTAAATCAGGGGAAAATAAAATACAAAAAAGAAAGCTCCAGGCCCATATCATTAATGAAAATTGACTCTAATATTTTCAACAAAATCCTGTCAAACAGACCACAGCAATTTATCCAAGAAATCATTCATTATTATCAAGTAGGGGATGCATGGATAGTTCAACATTAGGAAAAGAATCACCATGATTAATCATTTTAAAAACCAAAATATCCAAAACCTCTCATCTCAACAGACACAGAAAAAGCCTTTGACAAAGTACAACACTCCTTCATGCTAAAAACTCTATAAAGTATATAAGGACCCTTTTTAATATCATAAAAAGTGCCTACCTAAAACCAAAAGTAAGCATTATATGCAGTGGGGGTACACTAGAACTTTTTCTAATAAATACAGGAAAGAAATAAGGATGGCCATTCTCTCCACTGTTATTTGATATAGTTCTAGAAATTCTAGAAATAGCAATAAGATGAGAAAAAGCAACTAAAGGAATAGAGACAGATAAGGCAGAGATAAAATTATCACTATTTGCTGATGATATGATGGGTTACTTGGAAAATCCCAAGAAATCAGCAAAGATTCTCATTGAAACAGAAACTTCAGCAAAGTTGCAGGCTACAAAATGAACCCTCAAAAATCAACAGCATTTCTATAAAATAACAGCATAACACAAGAAGCAATAATAGAAAGGGAAATTCCATTCCAAAAATCTACAAAATGAACAAATTATCTGGGTATCAACCTCCCAAAGCATACAAAATACTTGTATAGATTCAATTATGAAGTGTTCCTTAAAGAAATAAAGAACAACCTAAATAGCTTTAGGAATATTCAATGCTCATGGCTAGTTGGAACCATTATAATAAAAATGACAATACTATTAAAGTTAATTTACACTGGAGGCTCTACAAAATAATGACAAAATTAATTTGGAAAAAAACCCAGAAGATCTATAATATCAAGGGAAATGATCAAAAGAAGTAAAGATAAAGAGAGAATAACACTTCCAGACTTCAAACTATATTATAAAGCAGTAGTCATCAAAACTATCTGGTAAGGTTTAAAGAATAGGGAAATAGATCAATGGCCTAGACTAGAGAAGGGAAATTCAGAAACAATAGAATTCATTAACTCAGTATCTGATAAAGTGAAAAACAGAAATTACCTAGAGAAAAATTCTCTATCTGACAAAAACTGTTGGCAAAATTGGAAAGCAGTCTGGCAGATGTTGGGTTTAGACCAAGACCTGTCAGACTAGGAAGAGTCAAAAGGGCATAATAGAACCAAATCCTCCCAACATGCCCCTCCAAACAACTTTAAAATAATTCTTCAAATTGAATTATGAAGTGTGAGACCCAACAAAAGGTTGGGGTGAGGCGTTTTTCCAGCCCAAGATAACTTAGGAGATTGCTAGGAAAGGTCTGTGACACTGGGGTGGAAGCCTTAAAAGCAGTAACAATGACAGCAGTAGCTTCAGAAACTCTCAGGCCAGAAACAGTAGGTAAGAGGATTGGACAACTGGTCAGAAGAGATTACAGGAGATCCCTATGCTAGCACTGGGCATAAGACCAGGCACTGTTTGGTAACTCCATTGCCCATACACAGTTCAGAGTCACAGTTACAAGGCAGAGATGAACACACAGTCAGCAGGGGCCCTTCCTGGATAAGGACCAGAATGCAGACCAGGAGGGCAGTGAACACACCACCTCGGAAGCACAAAAAGCTTGTAGACCTCCAGAATTAATTCTGAAAACAGTAGCATGAAAAAGCATGAAGCTTGGGGACAGTGTCTCCCTATACCTAGGTGAGCAAAGCCCAACTTTAACATGAAGTTCAAAGTCAAGAAATAGGTTGGGAAAGTGAGAAAACAACAAAAAAAGAATCTGATCATAAAAACTGCTATGGTGACAGGAAAAATCAAGATAAACTCAGAAGAAGGGAACAGTGTAAAAACAGCTACAAGCAAAGCCTGAAAGAAAAATGCAGATTGAACACAAGCCCAACAAGATTCCTGGAAGAGCTAAAGAAAGACCTACCCCCCCCTAAAAAAATATTTTAGAATTTTAAAAATTAAATAAGAGTGGTAGTATAAAAATTGGGAAAGAAATGAGAACAATCCAAGAAAATTATGAAAAGAAAATTAACAGCTAGGTTAAAAAAAAAAGGTGCAAAAAATATCAGCATTTTTTAAATTAAAAATGTCTTTTAAAATAGAACTGGTCAAGTAATAAAAGAAAGACCCCAAAAAAGCTCACTAGAGAAAAGAACTCCTTAAAAGGCAGAATTAGTCAAATGGAAAATGAGGTACAAAATCTCATTGAAGAAAATAATTCTTTCAAAATTAGAATTTGGCAAGTAGAAGCCAATGACTCCACAAGACAATAAAAAACAATAAAACAATATCAAATGAATGAAAAAAGTAGAAGAAAACATGAAATATCTTATTAGAAAAACAAATAATTAGGAAAATCTGAATTCCATGATCAAAGAAAGAGTCTAGATGTCATATTCCAAGAAATTATCAAGAAAAACTGCTCTGATAACCTAGAACTAGAGGGCAAAATAGAAACTGAAAGAATCCACTGATCACCTCTTGGAAGAGATACCAAAATGAAAATTCCCAGGAATACTATAACCAAATTCCAGAGCTCCCAGGTCAAAAAGAAAATAAGCAGGCTGAAAGAAACAATTCAAAATACTGTGCAGCCAGAGTCAGGATCATACAATATTTTGTAGATTCCTGTACTGTAACACCAAGGAAAGGCAACTTCCCAAGGTTCAAAATACCAGCATAGGTGCTCTCCATTTTATTCAGTGACAAACCAAGAACAGAGAAGATCAAAACATGACATCATTCAAAATACAGCATTTCCTAAGTGTGATTCAATAATCTCCAAGTATTACCCCACCCCAGGACCTTCCAATCATTCAATCAATTACAAAGTCCCTGGTCTAAATACTTCTCCACCCCTAGGCTATACCTTCATTTGTCAATCACAGAGCACAAAAAGGTCAAAAGTTCCCCACCCCTGGATCTCAATTGAATCTACCTCAGAGTTACATCAAGTTTAAACACAGCACTTAATACTCAAATGGAGGTCTTTTCTTCATCTTGACACGAGGCAAGTTCTCAGCAATCTTAGTTCCTGGGGAGACAAGGCTTAGCAAGGCCACAAGATACATTGCCAGTCTCTTCATTAATTCATCCTCTGTCTGTAGAACAGTCCTAGAACCCCTGAAAACATTAACAAAACCCTCTCCTAGGATTTCTGTAAACATACAACAATAAAATCCTTCTTCAGGGCTTCTGAACCAACAGAAAGGTTCCCAGACCCCTGCAACAACAGCACTGTCCTTCACCAGTGGACAGTATTCACTCTGTCTGCAGGACAGTCTCCAGACCCCTGCAACAACAGCACTGTCCTTCACCAGTGGACAGTATTCACTCT
>NW_027187282.1:4268546-4284666 GCF_028583685.1 Petaurus breviceps papuanus | reverse complement strand
CCCTGCAACAACAGCACTGTCCTTCACCAGTGGACAGTATTCACTCTCTGTCTGCAGGACAGTCTCAGGGCTTCTTAGTGAACAGCCAGGTTCCAGGACTTCTTCAACAAAAGGACTGTCTTTCACCAGTGGACAAATCTGGCAAAACAACATCAAAACAGACAGACAAAGTACCAGCAAAACAACCATGTCTCCTCAGTCCTTGGCAGCTCAGGGGGCAGGTCTCAAAAGTCCAGGGCAATTCAAAGCGGCCACCAGCAATTCTCTTAGTCTCTCTCTCTGCCTCCACGTGGGTGCTGCTTCCAAAAAGGTTCTGCTGCCTCTCTCTTGTCTCTCCAAATCTATGTCACCAGCTCCTCCCAGTTCAGGACTTTCTTTTCACATCAAGTCCATCCCACAGGTGGGATTAACAAGCTCTGGGTTTTAACACAATCAATTTGAAAACCAAGCCAATACAGGGGAATCTTTAAATGCCATTACTATCACACTTCCATGTTAAACAAAGTGGAGGGTTTTGAATATAATATTCTGGAAGGCAAAGGAACTAGGATTACAACTAATAATAACCTACCCAGAAAAACTAAGCATAATCCTTTAGGGGGAAAATGGATATTGAGAGAAATAGAGGACTTTCAAGAACTCCTGATAAAAAGACCAGAGTTGAACAGAAAATTTGATTTTCAGGTACAAGACTAAATAGAAGTATAAAAAATATAAAAATGAAAAAGTAATCATAAGGGACTTAATAATGTTAAACTGTTTATATTCCTATATGGGAAGATAAAGATAAAGAAGATGTGACTCCTAAGAACTTTTATCATTCTTGGGACAGTTAGAAAGAGTACATATATGGGGCAGCTAGGTGGCGCAGTGAATAGAGCACCGGCCCTGGAGTCAGGAGGACCTGAGTTCAAATCCAGCCTCAGACACTTAACACTTACTAGCTGTGTGACCTTGGGCAAGTCACTTAACCCCAACTGCCCTGCCTTCCCCCCTCCCAAAAAAGGACCAAAAAAAGAGTACATATAAACAGAAGGCATAAATGGCAGTTGATTATGTTGGGATGATCTGAACAAAAAATGAAGGGAATGAGAGATGCACTGACAGAAGGGGAAAGGGAAAGGAAGAAGGGGTAAAATTATCTCACATGAAAAGAATGCAAGAAATAGTTTTTACAATGCAGGGGAAAATGTGGTGGAGGAGAGGGCTTGAACCTCACTGTCATCTGAATTGCTTCAAAGAGGGAAGAATATATCTATCTATATCTATCTATCTATGTAGTATGTATCTATACAAACACTCTGTTGGATATAGAAATGTAACTTAACTAACAAGAAAGTAGAAGGGGAAAGGAATGAGAGAAAGCAACCCCTAGGGGATAATAAGAGTGAGGGGAGATAAAAGAAAGCAGTGGTCAGAAGGAAAACAGACTTTAGAGGAAGGACAGGAGAGAGAGACACAGAGAGAGACACAGAGAGAGAGAGAGAGAGAGAGAGAGAGAGAGAGAGAGAGAGAGAGAGAGAGAGAGAGAGAGAGAAATAGAGAGAGAGAGAGAAGAGGATAAACAGAAGAAAATAGGATAGAGGGAAATACAGAGTTAGGAATCATAATTGTGAATGTCACTGGGATGAACTTACCCATAAAATGGAAGTGGATAGAAGAACGGATTAGAATCCAAAATCCAAAAATATGTTGTTTACAAAAAACACACTTGAAGCAGACACACACACACACACACACACAGAGTTTTAAAAAGGTGCTGGAGAAGCATCTATTATGCTTCAGCTGAAGTAAAAAAGGCAGTGATAGCAATCATGATCTCAGAGAAAGCAAAGGCAAAAATAGACCTAATTAAAAGAGATAAGCAGGGAAGCTATATTTTGCAAAGGTACCATAGAAAACGAAATAATATCAATGTTAAATAAATATGCACCAAATGGCAGAGCCTCCAAATTCTTAAAGGAAAAGTTAAATGAATAACAGGAGGAAATGGACAATAAAACCATACTACTGGGAGACCTCAACTTTCCCCTCTCAGAGCTAGATAAATCTAACCATAAAATAAATAAGAAAGAAATTGAGGAGAGGAATAGAATCTTAGAAAAGTTAGATATAATAAACATCTGGAGAAAGATGAATGGGGATATAAAGGAATATATCTTTTCCTCAGCTGTATATGGCACCTTCCCCAAAACTGACCATGTATAGGTACAAAAACCTCACAAACCATTATAGAAAAGCAGAAATATGTAATATAACCTTTCAGATAATAATAAAACAAAAATTGCATTCAATAAAGGTCCTTGGAAGCTTAGATCAAAAATTAAATTGGAAACTAAATGGTCTAATCCTAAAGAATGAAGGAGGCAAAAAACAAATTACAGAAACAATCAATAATTTCATTAAAGATAACAATAACAACAAGACATTATATCAAAATTTGTGTGATGAAGTCAAAACAGTTCTTAGAGGAAAATTTGTATTTCTAAATGCTTACAAAGACAAATGAGAGGAAGTATAAGTAAATGAATTGTGCATATTACTATAAAAAAGAAACTAGTAAAAAAAAACTAATTAAAAATCCTCAATAAAATACCAACATGGAAATTCTGAAAATCCAAGGAGAGATCAATAAAATTGAAAGTAAAACAAAACAAAACAAAAATCATTGGACTGAAAGATAAAACTAGAAATTGATTTTATGGAAGGAAAAAAATAAATAAATTATTGCTTAATTTGACTAAAAAAAGGAAGAAAAACAAATTATTAGTCTCAGAATTGAAAAGGGTGAATGCACTACCAATGAAGTTGTAATTAAAGCAATTTTAGGTGCTATTTTGCCTAATTATAAGCTAATAAAACTTAGTGAGATGGATGAATATTTACAAAAGATTTATTGCTGAGATTAACAGAAGAGGAAATGGAGTATTTAAATAACCCTATCTTTAAAAAAAAAGCCATAAACAAGCTCCCTAGGAAAAAATCCCCAGGACCATATGGAGTTACAAGTGAATTTTATCAAACATTTAAAGAACAATTGATTCCAATACTATATAAATGACATTTTAAACTCTATTATACAAATATGGTTTTGATACTTAAACAGGGGAGAGTAAAAAATCAGAGAAAGAAAATTGTAGGCCAATTTCCCCAAAGAATATTGGTGCAAAATTTCTAAATAATATACTATCAAGGAGATTTCAGAAATATTCGATATCGGGGCAGCCAGGTAGCACAGCGAGTAAGAGCACTGGCTCCAGTGTCAGGATGACCTGGGGATCGAATCCCAGGCTCAGACACTTAGCACCCACTCAGAAACACATGGCCGTGTAACCTTGAGCAAGTTACTTAACCCCAATTGCTTAGGGGTGGCCAGGTGGCTCAGCGAGTAAGAGCACCAGCTCCAGTGTCGAGATGACCTGGAGATCAAATCTGGGCTCAAATACTTAGCACCACACCCAGAAATAACTGGCCATGTAACCTTGAGCAAGTTACTTAACCCCAATTGCTTTAAAAATAAAAAAAAGAAATATTCGATATTAGGAAAACTATCAACATAATTGACTACATCAATAACAAAAACAACAAAAATCATATGATTATCTCAATAGATGCAGAAAAATCTCTTCACAAAATACAACACCCACTCCTATTAAAAACACTTTAAAGAAAGGAATCAATGGAGACTTCTTAAAATGATAATTAGTATCTACCTAAAACCAAGAGCAAGCATGATCTTCAATGGGGATGAGGAATGAAGCAAGGATCCGTGATTACCACTATTATTCAATATTGAAGGAAATAAAACTATCACTCTTCAAAGATGATATTAATAACATACTAAGAGAACCCTGGAAAATCACCTAAAAAACTAATTGAAGCAACAAGTTCATCAAAGTTGCAGGATATAAAATAAACCCACATAAATCATCAGCATTTCTGTGTATTATCAACAAAACCCACCAGGAAGAGACTGAAAGAGAAATTCCATCTAAAATAACCGTAGACAATATAAAATACTTGGGAGTCTACCTGCTAATACATACCCAGGAATTACATGAACACAATTACTACTAATAATAAAAATGACAATTTTGCCTTAATTAATTTTTTTATTCAGTGCCACATCAATCAGCCTACCAAAGAAATATTTTTAGAGGTAGGAAAAATAATAAAAAAATTAATCTGGAAGAACAAAAGATCAAAAATAGCAAGGGAACCAATGAAAAAAAAGAAGGTAGCCTAGCAATACCAGGTTTCAAACTATATTACAAAGCAGTAATCATCAAAACAATCTACTGGGCCTAGAATTAGGTAAGATTCATCTTACTGAGTTCAAATCTGGCTCCAGACACTTACTAGCTGTATGACCCTCAGCAGGTCACTTAACCCTGTTTGCCTCAGTTTCCTCATTTGTAAAATGATCTGGAGAAGGAAACGGCAAAATACTCCAGTATCTTTGCCAAAGAAAACCCCAAATGGGGTCACAAACAGTTGGATACAACTAAAGTAACTAAACAACAACAACTGGCTAAGAAATAGAATGGTAGATTACTGGAATAGCTTAGGTACATAATACACAGTAGTAAATGACCATATTAATCTTGTGTTTAGGGACAGCTAGGTTGTACAGTGGATAGAGAGTCAGATATAACTGAAAAGCAACTGAACAACAAGAAAAAAGATAGTCAAAGGATATGTAGAAACAGTTCTCTAAAGAAGAATTAAAATTATTCACAAACACATGAAAATATATTCCAAATCTCTAAAAAGAGAAATTCAAAGAAAAACAACTCTAAAGTTTCACCTTATACCCTGCAAATTGGCAAAAATGACAGGAAATGGTAATGGTCAGTGTTGGAGGGTTTGTGGGAAGATAGACATACTAATACATTGTTGGTGGAACTGTGAATTGGCATAACCATTTTAGAAAGTAATTTGAAATTATACCAATAAAGTGACTAAAACATTCATATATTTTGAACCAGAGACTCCATTACTAGCCACTGATAAGAAAAAAGTCCTAATATACTCCAAAATATTTATAGTAGCACTTTTGTGATAGCTAAGAATTGGAGACATTCAATTAATTGGAGCCCATCAATTAAGAAATGGCTAAACAAACTGTGTTACACGAATGTAAGGAAATATTGCTGTGCTACGAGAAATTATGTTACGATGAATAAAGAGAAGCATGGAAAGATCTATATGAACTGATGCTGAGTGAAGTCAGCAGAACCAAGAAAGCAATCTATGAACTAACTACAACAATGTAAATGGCAAGAGCAACACACCAAAAAAATCAAAAGTAAATGTAACAAAATTATAAAGATCAAGTAGTCCTTGAATGAAGACACATGAGAACACACCCCAAACCTACCTCTTTATGAAGGAGAGGTTCAGAAGTATTAATCACTACACATGTTTTTGGACTTTTTCAACATATCCAACAGTTGTGCTGACTTTTATTTTCCTCTCTAAAAAATATTCTTTGTCCTTTTGGGGAGGGGGTAAAGGGAAAGGGAGATTCTTGGGATAACTGTGATGATGTAAGAAACAAGAAATATCTATAAAATTTTATTTAAAAAAATACAGTCTGTGAAAGATTTCCAATAAATGATGAGTCTTTAGTTAAGACTTAAAGGAAGCCAGGGAGATCAATAGGCAGAGTGGAGGAGGAAGAGTATTCAAGGAATGCAAGACAACCAGAAAAAAATGCCTAGAACTGAGAGCTGGAGGGTCTCGTTGGTGGAACAGCCAGGAGGCCAGTGTCACTGGACAGAAGAGTACCTGTCACGGAGTGAGGTGTAAGAAGAGTAGAAAGATATGAGGAAGCTAGGTTACAAAGGTCTTCAAATGCCAAACAGAGCATTTTGTATTTGATCCTGGAGACAAGTGGGAACCACTACAGTTTATTTAGTAGAGGGGTGACATGATTGGATCTGTGCTTTAGGAAAATCACTTTGGTGGCTGAATGGAGGATGGATTGGAGTGGGGAGAGACTTGAGGCAGGCTGACCCACCAAGAGCTACAGCAATAGTCCAGGAATGAGGTGAGGAGGGCCCATACTAGGGTGGGGACAGTGTCAGAGGAGAGAAAGACATATTTGAGAGATGCTACAAAGGTGAAGTTGACAGGCCTTGGCAACAGCTTGGATATGGGGGGTGAGAGATAGTGAGGACTCCAGAATGGCTCCTAGATTGTGAGCCTGAGGGACTGTTAGCATGGCTGTGCCCTCTTGTTGTTTGTCCTTCATTCTCAAAGAGAATCAGGGAATCAGAAAGGTGATGTCACAACTTGCAAGAGAATTGGATTTAAGTGAGGGAGGCTATGCAAAGTCACCAGTCACCAGTTCTCCTCTGGAACCATCTGGGTTCAATGGCCAAATATAGATCAAGATGACTAGAGATGGCCCAGGATGCAGTGGAGGACCATGGCTTTTTTGCTTTTTTTTTTTGGAGAGGGGAGGGCAGGACAATTGGGGTTATGTGACTTGTCCAAGGTCACACGGCTAGTAAGTATTAGGTGTCCCAGGTTGGATTTGAACTCAGGTCCTCCTGACTCCAGGGCCGGTGCTCTATTCACTGTGCCACCTAACCACCCTAACCATGGCCTTTTTAAGCTAAGGTCTTTCCCAGGTCTCAGTTTGACTAAGGTAATCCATTCAGTGATTAAAGCTAGGTAAAGGGGCGGCCAGGTGGCGCAGTGAGTAAGAGTGCCAGCCCCAGCGTCTGGAGACCTGGGATCGGTTCCGGCCTCAGATACTCAGCACCCACACACAAAAAAAAAATAACTGGCCGTGTAACCTTGAGCAAGTTACTTAACCCTGATTGCTTAAAAAAAAAAGCTAGGTAAGAAATGAGGCAAAAAATGACCTCTTTTACTTAGAAAAAAATATATAAATCTGGGAAGGGAAGACCTTCAGGGTTTCTGACCCAAATAGAAACAACTTCTATTTACATTCATTCTGAGTAATCAGGGCCCAAACAACGACCCTGTGGGCTTGGACTGGGACTTCTTGTTGTCCAATCAATGAGAGTCAGAATGATTTAGGTTTAAGAAAGAAATGTGGCCTGTAAACCCCAAGATATCTTGTAAGGTTTCAGTGATCAAAATTTACATTCATTTGGGCAGAGCACCCACAGGTAAGGGCATGATACCCCGAATAGACAAAGAGGAAGAAAAAAGAAGGAAGAGGAGGCAGAGAAGGAGCAGGAAGAGAAGGAGAAAGAGAAGGAAAGGAGCTGTGTTGCCCAACTGAAACTGGCCAGTTGGGTCCCCAATGGGGCATCCTGTTCTATTCACAAGTTGTTGTTCTCAAAGAGGACCATGACATCAGAAAGGTGATGCCATGACTTGCAAGTGAATTGGATTTAAGTGAGGAAGGGCTGTGCAAAGCCACCAGTCTCACTTTCTCCTCTGGAGCCATCTGGGTCCAGTGGCAAGACATAGAGCAGGAGGACTGTAGATGGCCCAGGAACAGTGGAAGACCAGAGCCTTTTTAAGCAAAGCTCTTTCCCAGGTCTCAATTTGACTGAGGCAAAGCCCATTCAGTGATTAAGGCTAGGTAAGAAGCTGGTGCCCTCCACCTTAATAAGGAAGGGGGTAGGGATGGGGAGAAGCATTTAGGGGAAAAGATAATCAGATCTGTTGTGAACATGTTGAGTTTAAGATTTCTACTGGACATCTAATTCAAGATGTGTGAGAGGCAGTTGCAGATGTGAGATTAGAGGTCAGCAGAGAGTTTGGGGTAGGATAGGTAGATTTGGGAATCATCAGCATAGAAATGGCAATTAAATCCATGGGAGCTGCAGGACAGAGCCCTGAAGGACATCTATAGTTACAGGGTATGACCTGGAGGAAGATCCAGAAAAGGAGAGAAGGAGCAGTCAGAGAGGTAGAAGGAGAATCAGAAGAGAGGGGTGTCCCTAAGACCTAGAGAGGAGAGGGTATCAAGGAAGAAAGAATGATAAATAGTGTCAGAAGATACAGAGGGGTCAAGAAGAATGAAAAAGCCATTGGATTTGGTAACCATTGGTAACTTTGGAGAGAGCAGTTTCAGTAGAATGATGAGGTCAGATGCTGTTTTGTAAGAGGTTCAGAAGAGAGTGAAAGGCAGGCAGCTGGGTGGTGCAGTGAATAGAGCACCAGCCCTGGAGTCAGGAGGACCTGAGTTCAAATCCTGCCTCACACACTTAACACTTACTTGTCATGTGACCTTGGGCAAGTCACTTAACCCCAACTGTCCCCTGCAAAAAAGAAAAAAAAAGAGTTAAAGGAAAGTGAAGGTACCTATTGTAGACAGCCTTTCCAAGGGGTTTAGCTACAAAGGGCAGAAGAGATATAGGATGATAGTGGAGATGGCAGAATCAAGTGAGGGTTTTTTCAGAATAGGAGAGACATAGGCATGTTTATAGGCAGTAGGGAATGAGCCAGTAGACAGAGAGAGACTTAAAAATAAGTGAAAGAGTAGGGATAAGAATAGGATCAATCTCTTGAGAGGAAATGGGATAGAATGTGAGATCACTTGTGCAGGCAGAGAGGTTGGCCTTGGTAAGGAGTAAGGCCACTGCATTATGTGATACAGAAGTGAAGGAGAGAGTGGCAGAAGGTACCCAAGTGACAGGAGATGAGAAAGAGGGGAGAAGAGGGAGCTCATAGCCTCAATTGAGGTCAAATGGATTCAATTTTTTTCTGTGACATATGAGACAAAGTTCTTATCTAAGAGAGAGAGGGGAGGGAAAGCCATAGGAAATTTGAGGGGGGATGAGGTTTGGAAGAGATTCTCTAGAGAGCAGGACAGTGAGTTGATAAGGCAGGTATAGTAAAATTGCCTAGCAGCAGTGAGGGCCCAGGTGAGGTTGTATAAGAGAAATTTGTAGTGAACCCAGTCAGAATGGTTGAATGATTTTCTCCATCATTGTTCAACAGCACCTGTGTTAATAGTGAAAGCAACAAATTGTAGGAATGATCCAAAAGCTGAGACCTGGATGAGCATAATCAGCAAGGATAGGGATTCAAGAGAAGAGGACAGTGTAGAGTTGAATTGGTTCACCAAGGGGTCAAGATGAGCGTGTCTACCACAGGAAAGATGGCCTGAGAGAGAATTGAGGGGTCAAGTAATGGGAGGTCATGGTGTGGATGAAGAACAGGATTTGGTATGGGAAGGCAGAGGGAGAGGTGAAAAGCCAATAGATTATGAATGGATAAAGGGATTTCAAAATTCCTGAACACAGAAGTGGTATATTTGTGGGTGATGGCAAGATCAAGGGCATGACCATCTTTGTGAGTGGCCAAGGTAGGTCATAGAAAGTGAATAATAAGTTGAAGAACTGAATGGTTAGGATGAGTCTGTGTGTGTGTGTGTGTGTGTGTGTGTGTGTGTATGTTAAGGGGCAGCTAGGTGGCACAGTGAATAGAGCACTGGCATTGGAGTCAGGAGGACCTGAGTTCAAATCCAACCTCAGACACTTGACATAACTAGCTGTGTGACCTTGGGCAAGTCAACCCCAAATGCCTTGCCTTCCCCCTCAAAAAATTTTAAAATATATATTATATATACACATATACATATTTAAAGTCCCCTCATATGAAGACAACAGTTGGGGAGGAGAAAAAAACTGTGAACCAGCCAGGCACTGAAATACTCAGAGAATGGAGAAATATTTCACAATCTGTTTTCATAGACCATCATTTAATCTAAATCTTTTTTCACCCTCCTCAAGCCGCCATCTCCACTCCCATCCATCTCATATCTCCTCTCACATCCTAGTCTCTCGTGGAGCTTGTGCTCTGTATTTTACATTTTCCTACCAAACTTCTAGCAAGAATCTTGGACACACAATTGCCAACTTGACTTCATTCACTGCTCCCATTTGTCCTACACAACTGAAGCTCAAATGTTATCTCAAATGTTACTAGTAACTAACCAATCCCTAAGCCCAATAGTCACTTAGGCCTCATCCTCTATGATATCTGTACATCATTTGACCCTGTTGACTATCCCTTCTCTTTGGTTCTCTCTCCCATGAATTCAAATATCATGTTAACGCTGAGGATTCTCAGGTCTAACCTCTAGTCTCACAATATCCAATTGCTTTTCAAACATTTCAGACTGAATATCCAATAAACATAAATATGACATGTCCCAATCAGAATTCATTATCTTTCCCCATCCAAATCCTTCCCCCTTCCAAAAGATCCCTATTATTGTCAAGGGTACCACCATCCTCAGAGGCCACTAGACTTATAACTCCTCACTGACTCTCACCACCCCCCCATATTCGGGTTGTTGCCCATTGATTTTTTTCTTTGTAGCAACTCTCATATACATCTCCTTTGCTCCTCTGACACAGTCACCAACCTGGTACAGGTCTTTATCACCTCATACCTCGACTATTATAGTAGACTTTTGGTTGGTCTCCCTGCCACAAGTCCGTCTCCACTCAAGTTCATTCTCCACTCAACTGTCAAAGTGATTTTCCTAAGCACAGGTCTGACCATGGTCACCCCCTACTCAATGTATTCCAGTGACTCTATTGCTTCCAAAATTGATTATAAAATCCTCTGGTTAGCTTTTAAAGCCCTGCCCTTCCCCACCTGTGTAGGCTTCTTACACCCTATTCTCATCCACTCCACCCTGACATACCCTTCAGTCTAGTGAAACTGACCTCTTTTCAGTTCTTCCCATGACATACTCCATCTCCCAATTCCAGGCATTTTCACTGACTGGCCCTCATACCTGGAATGCTGTCTCTCTTCATCTCTGCCTCCTGGCTTTCCTGGCTTCCTTCAAGACTCACCTAAAATCCTCCTTTCTACAGGAAGCCTTTGTTAATCCTTAATTCTAGTGTCTTCTCTCCATTGATTATTTCCCATTTATTCTGTCTGTAGGCTGTCCATAGCTGTTTGCTTGTGCTTTTCTTCATTAGACTGTGAACTCCTCAAGGGCAGGGACTGTCTTTTGCCTTTCTTTGCATCCCAAGTGCTTAGCACAGTGCCTGACACATTAAGTTAGTAGATACTTAATAAATGATTATTTACTGACTGCCTGCATTCTCTTGGTACTTTGCCTTCTCAGCCTCCTGAATCTGTTACTTACTATTGTGTGACCTTGGGCAAGTCACCTCTTTGGGACTGTTTACCCCTCTGTATAATGAGAGACTTGGAGGCAGCTACATAGTTGCTGGTTAGAACACTGGGGCTGGAGTCAGTAAGACCTGAGTTCAAATGCAGCCTCAGATACTTACTAGTGGTATAACCCAGTTTGTCAGGAGAAGGAAATGGCAAACCATTCCAGTATCCAGCAGGAAAACCCCATGTAGAGAAACATATCTAAACTTTATTGTGGCCTTCTGGGGGCGGGGGGGGGGGTTGGGGGGAGGGGAAAAAAAGAAAAAAGTGAAAAAGTGCACAGCAGAGAACAAAAAAAAACTCAGAAGGAAGTAAAGATAGATAATTCTCAACACAACAACTATTATTTATCATATAGGCTTTCTTGAAATGAAAATTTATTGTTACTTATTTTGAATCTTCTCTTAAGTTCTGCAATGCACACAACATGCTTTTTTCTCTAAATGGCTCTGAGGTCCCTTCGAAGCTCTAGCTCTACGGTCTTATATGTAACTTGGTTAAATCATTCCAGGCATCAGTTTCCCCCTTTGTAAAATAAAAGAGCAGGATGAAATAAATTACTTCTAAAGCCTCATCCTCCAGCTCTAGATTAAAGTCTATGATCCCATCTGCTATCACACTTTCTTGTTTCTTCATCCTCTTTTTAGTCTGGTGAATATGGGCATCTCTAGAACTCCAGCCTTGGTCCTCTACTCTTCCCTTCCTTGGTCTCTCTGTCCTCTCCCTTGGCAATCACATGCATTCTTAAGTCTTTAATGATCATTTCCCAGTTCATTATCTCTAGCCCTAATCTCTTTTGTGCTTCAGACTCACATCTCCACCTAGAGGTCCTACTGATACCTGAAGTCCAACAAGTCAAAAACAGAAAATTATTTTCTAACTGAATAGCAGAAATGCTTAATGAGTTTGGTGAATGGAACTGAATTTGGAAGTGATCAAGCCCACTTGAGACTAAAGGCACTCCAGGAAGAGGGAATATAAGAACAAGGAGTAGAAGTGAGAAAGGGGCAAGATGGGCTCAGAGTCTCTGCTCAGCTGCAATAGAGTGGAAAAGAAAAGCTTGGGAAAGAGGACTAGAAAGGAACTTGAGCCTAGAATATGGCTCTGGTAATATGCTCAGGCTGCAGGAGAAGAGAGGCTGATGAATAAGTAAACATACAGGTTTGACACCTAAACCAGGAAGTGCCAAAACAGAGAAAGAAAATTAGAGGCCAATTTCCCTAATGAATATTGATGCTAAAACTTTAAATAAACTACTAACAAGGAGATTATAGAAATATATTGCAAAGATCGTACACTATGACCAGGTGGAATTTATACCATAAATGCATGGCTAGTTCAATAGTAAGAAAACTAACAGCATAATTTACCATATCAAAACAAAATAAACAGAAATCATATAATTATCTCAATAGATGCAGAAAAGGCTTTTAACAACATACAACACCCATTCCTATTGAAAAGAAAACACTAGCATAGGAAAAAAACGAAGGCTTTCTTGAAATGATAAGTAGTATCTACCTAAACCAAGAGCATGCATCATCTTTAATGTGGTTAAGCTAGAAGCCTGCCCAATAAGATCAGGGGTGAAGCAAAGATGTCCATTATCACCACTATCATCCAGTATCATACCAGCATCATCAATACTGTACTAGAAATGCTAACTATAGCAATAAGAGAAGAAAAAGAAATTGAAGGAATAAAAATAGGCAACAAGGAAACAAAATTCTTTGAAGATGATATGATGACATACTTAGAGAACCCTAGAGAATCACTCAAAAAACTAGTTGAAACAAACTTTAGCAAAGTTGCAGGATATAAAATAAACCCACATAAATCATCAGCATTTCTGTATATTACCAACAAAACGCATCAGGAAGAGATAGAGAGAGAAATTCCATTTAAAATAACTGCAGAAATAAATACAAAATACTTGGGAATTTACCTATCGACACACACTCAGGAACTACATGAACACAATTACTAAACACTTTTCTACAAAGACAAGTCTAAAATAATTGGAGAGAATATTAATTGCTCGTGGGCAGGCTCAGCCAATATAATAAAAATGACAATTCTACCTAAATTAATTAATTTGTTCAGTGCCATACCAACCTACCAAAGAATTCTTTTTTAGAGGTAGAAAAAAAACTCATTTGGAAAAACAAAAGATCAAGAACATCAAGAGAATCAATAAAAAACAAATGAAGAAAGGCAGCCTAGCAGTAGCAGACTGCAAACTATATTACAAAGTGGTAATCATCAAAATAATCTGGTACTGGCTAAAAAATTAGAGTGGTGGATCAGTGAAATATGTTAGGTACACAATACATAGGACTAAATGACCATTGTAATCTAGTGTTCAATATACCCAAAGATCCAAGCTTTGGTGGTCAAGAAACCACAAAAAACTTCTGGGAAAACTGGAAAGTGATCTGGCAGAATCTAGGCACACAGACAAATATTTCACATTGTATACCAAGATAAAGTCAAAATGGGTACATGATTTAGACATAAAAGTTGACATCATAAATAAATTAAGAGGAACATGGAAGAAATTATCTGTCAGATCTATGCATAAGGGAAGAGTTCATGACCAAACAAGAGAAACAGAGGATCACAGGAGGTAAAAAGGATATGTTTTTCTTTAATATTAACTTTATTTCAGATTCAGGTTCCAACACATTAGAAAACTAGCACTATTAAGTAAGGATTTGGCCAACAGGCAATGATTTCTTTCCTTATAACCCATTAAATCACCATACTATCTCATGCCAGTCTCCTGCACTGATCTCTTCCTTCCAGCAGAAAATTCATTAAAATGGATAATTTTGATTACATGAAACAAACAAGACCAATGCAGCCAAAATTAGAAGAAAAGCAGAGAACTGGGGGAAAATTTTATAGCAAGTTTCTCTCTAATTTCTCAAATATATAGGGAACTGAGTCAAATTTATAAAAATAAGAGCCATTCCCCCAATTGATGAATGGTCAAAGGATATGAACAGGCAATTTTCAGAAGCAGAAATCAAAGTTCTCAATCAACATGTGAAAAAATGCTCTAAATAATTAAGAATTAGAAAAATACGAATTAAAACAACTCTGTATTACCACCTCACACCCATCAGATTGGCTAACATGACAGAAAAGGAAAATGATAAATGCTGGAAGGTACATTGAAAAACAGGTACGCTAAATGCACTGTTGGTAGAGCTGTGAACTGATTCATTTTGGAGAGCAATTTGGAACTATGTCTAAAGAGCTATAAAACTTTGCTGCCCTTTGATCCATCAATACCATTACTAGTTTGTATCCTAAAGAGATAAAATAAAAGAAGAAAAGACCTGTATGTACAAAAATATTTATGGCAGCTCTATGGCAGGTGGAAATTGAGGGGAGGCCTATCAAAGGGGGGATGGCTTGAACAAATTGTACTATATGATTGTAATGGGTTTACTATTGTGCTGTAAGAAATGATGAAGGGGATGGTTTCAGAAAAACCTTGGAAGACTTACATGAGGTGATGTAAAGTGAGCAGAACTAGAACACTGTGCATAGTAATAGTAATATTGTATAATGAGTAACTATAAAAGACCTAACTACTCTGATCAATACAATAATCTAAGACAATTCTAAAGGGACTGGATGAAAAATGGTATCCATCTCCAGAGAGAGAATTGCTAGATCCTGAGTGCAGATAAGTATTTTATTTCCTTTCTTTATTTTTTTGCTTATTTTTTTTAACAACATGGGTAATAAAAAAATGTGTTTTGTATGACTTCATAGGTATAATGTGCTTGTCTTCTCAATGGGTAGGTGGAGGGAAAGAGATATTTTAGAACTCAAAATAAATTTAAAGAAAAAAAATGAAGGAAACTAATGCATTTTATAAAAGATCAATAAAGGTCCAGACTGGAGTGATGACTAAGGAAAGAGAAAAGAGGGAATAAGAACATAAATTTTACTTCCTTTTACAATGTTGGCAAGAGTTGCTTAGGACTCTTTCAAACATTCACAGCCAGTGTACCCAGTGGGAGAGTACTGGAATTGGAGGTAGAAAGACCTGGGTTAGGATCCCACCTCAAACACCTTCTAGCTATGTAATCCTAAGTATTCCATCTTTGAACCTCAGCTTCTTCATCTGTAAAATGGAGATAATAACACTTACCTCATTGCAAGGATCAGATGAAAATATGTGTAAAGTGTTTTGTAAACTTTAAAGTCTTTGTAAATGTGAACTATTCCTCTGTTCCCCCTCTCCTTTCTCCAAAAAACAAAACAACTTATTCGGGTGTTTTCCCTCCCCTGGGCTTGGCAGATGGTAGGCAGGGGGAGCTTACAGCCCTAGGTAAATCCCTCCCTCTCCTCACTTTCCTTCCTGTAGCATCAGGGGCTGCTACCTGTCTCTGTTCCCTTTTCTAAAGGCTGTCTGATTACCTAGCTTCTTGATATGCTTTCGGGAAAAGACTAGTATCTGTGGGTACCTGGTGACGTGATTTAATGCCTTGGTTAGTGCCCCTACCCCACAAGCCAAGAAAATCTGAGTCACCCTGGCACCTATGGTTGACATGCAATTCTGCCCTGATGCCAGGAATTACCCTTCCCTTTGGCCTGTTTTAACTCAGACTCTCCTAAGCCTGCCTCTCACCACTAAAGCCTTTCCTCTTGGGGCTTTTGGGAGGATAGACAGGGATTCCTGTGTCTAGGAGGGGTTGATTGTGGTATCAAGGTATCATTGTTAGTCTAAACAGCTTGCCCTTGAGTAGGCATGAATTCTTGTCCATACCACCTTGCCCCTGAAATTTCACGTTGGGCACCTCAGATGGTCCAGTCTCTGAGAGACTGGAGAACCAAAGGGGAGGAAGGAAATGTGTGTGTTCGAGTGCTCGTGTGTGTATGTACGAGAGAGACAGACAGAGAGACAGAGAGAGAGGAGGGAGGGAGAGAGACAAAGAGAGACAGACAGACAGAGAGAGACAGAGACGTG
>NW_027187282.1:4262124-4268446 GCF_028583685.1 Petaurus breviceps papuanus | reverse complement strand
TGGAAGGGGGAGGAGGAGGAGGAGCCTTCAGGGGAATATCCGCACCCCCACACGGACTTGCAACCCAGTGACCATAGTGCTGTTCTCTGAGCAAAATGCTTTATCTCCTGACGTTTCGCAAGGATGTTTTCTCTCCTTGCCTCTATTTCTCTCCCTCCTCACCTCCTCACCTTCCCTGATTAAAGATGCTTAAAGGCTTACAGATCTCGCTAAAATTCGATGTTCTACAGGAAGCCTTTACAATTCCCCATTTTAATAGCTCTGTTGATTATTTCCTCTTTATCCCATTTATATCTTGTTTCTAGGTGGTTGTTGACATGGTGTCTCCCTTTTGGGAGCAGGGACCCTGTTTTTGCCTCCCCTTGTCTCCCTCAATTGAACACAAGTGTTCGGTACATAGTAGGCATTTAATAAATGCTTGTTGCTCGAGGAGGAGGAAGAAAAGGGCCAGGCTCCCGCCAGGGCCGGGGATGTTCTCAAACACCCCCTCCCCCACATTCGGAGGCGCCGCAGCCTGGCGGACCCAGCCCTTTTATCTGGCCCCACGCCTCCCTCCTAGGTACTTTTCCCGGTTTGGGGGGGTGGAGGGGGGCGGACCGGGCTAAGGGTGAGGACTAGCCCCTCTCCCCGTTCGGAAGGCTGTCAGTCCCAAACATGACCAGAAGCGGCGCTCTTCCCGAGTCGCCTCTCTCTTTCTCTCCACTGCCTTATCAGTGCCCAGCCCGTACCTTATCTCGCTGGGTCCCTTTCTTGCCGATGCCGCCGCAGCCGTAACCGCGGCGCCCTCATTTTCCGTCTCTCATCACATCCTCCTTATCTCATTCCCTCTCTCTCCCCCTTCTCTCTCCATCGAACCCTCTCTCTGTAACTATTATTGCCGCATCCGATTCTCTAGTTGGCTCTACTACAGTGAGAGGACCCAGCTTTGGAGCCTGTCTCTACCATCCGTGTGACCTTGGGTAAGTCACCTAACCTCGCTGGGCCTCAGTTTCCCTCTCTGTAAAGTGAGGCCTTCCCAACTCTCCAAGGGGGAGTCCCTCATCCCGCCTCTGTGTCTGTACTGAGCTAAGGGTGGGAAGCGGGGGCAGCTGTGGGGGGCCGCCTGCAGCCCCTCCTCCCCTCCCAGCCCTTCCACATTTTTGTCGGGGGAGGGTTCCCCGCCACTAAGGCTGCCATGGAGAACACTGGATCCCTCTTTCATTCTCTCTATTCCCAACCCCCCTTCCCCCACCGCTCTAGCCCCCCAAAAGCTTGCACTGGTTGCGGTGACGTCACCTGAGGGCATAATGAGCCTGGCAACTACCGCAAAGCTGAGCTGTGATTGGCTGACATATAAGCGAGAAGTGCTGATTGGCCCAGCTAAGAATGGCCAATAGCCTTTGGCCCCAGCTTTCAGGCGATTGGCTGAGAGCATGTTACCGGGCGGCCGCGGGGCAAGAGCTGATTAGGGATCGTGAGGCCGGGTGGGGCTAGACTAGGCTGGACTGTGGGGGAGGGGCGTGCGCCCCGCCGTCGAGCACCTGAGGTGGGGTTGGGGTTACGAGATGGATCAGGAAGGAAGCACTTGTGCGACACCTCCCCCCAGATGAACCAGTGCACGGCCACGCCCCCCACCCCCCAGAGAAGCAGCCACTCGGACCCCGCCATCCCAGGCCCGCCAGGCCTCCTAGGTCCCCCGCCCAGCTAAGCCTATGTGGCCTTCGAGGCCCCGGTCTGTGCCTGTCCTTGTCTGCCATGCTAGAGCCCTCAGGTGGGCAGGGTCATGGCTCCCTGGTGCCCAGCCCATGGCTGGTACAAGCCCGGGGTTGGGGACAGTTCCCCATCCGGGTTCTGGCTGCCCTCCTTTCTCGGTGCAGCAGCACCCAGGCTTGTGGTTAGCAGAGCTGAGGAGGCTCTGGGACACTTTGTTCGTGTCACACAGGCCGAAGCCTCTGAGCTGGTTACCACCCAAAACCACAGGGTGGGGAAGGAGGAGGGCCACATGGTTACGGTTATGACTCTGCTACCTCTTCCCCCAGCTCCTGGCCCCTCCTCTCATCCCAGTCGGTCCTCGGGTTTTTATCAAGCCTCTAACGCTTGTCAGGCCCTGTGCTAAGTGATGAGGATACAAAGACAAAAGACAGTCCCTACCCTTAAGGAGCTCGCTGTGTAATAAGGATGATGTGTGCAAATACCTTTGTGTATCTACACTGTAAATTCTTCTGCCCAGGTGAGGTCAAGGAGAGAGTCACTGATACTCCGGCCTCACAGTTCCCAGCCAGTACCAAATTAGTACTTTGCATTGGGACTGCAAGGTGGGAGTACAGAGGGGACAGAAACATGGTCCCCACACTGGAGAAAAAGCCAGAAAGCTCCTAGCAAATTGAGGGGATCTAGTTTAAGGACCTATGTCTCAGGCTCTGTCCTAGGTTCCAAGGATACAGTAAAGAATCAGTCAATAAACATTAAGCTCCTACTATGTGCCAGGCACTGTACTAAACACTTCAGATTCAAATATGAATGATGAAACAGTACCTGCCCTCAAGGAACTTATGTTCTACTGAGACCAGGGCTTTGGCACTGGCTATTGACCAATGACTAGCCATGTGACCTAGGAGAAGCACCTGGCTTTCTCTGAGTAGGAGCAGCTGGATAGAACCCCGGACCTGGAGTCAAGAGGACCTGAGTTCAAATGTAGCCTCAAATACTTAAGATCTGTGTGTCCCTGGGCAACTCACTTCTCCTCTGCCTGCCTTGGTTTCCCCAACTGTAAAATGGGGCTAACACCTACTTCCCAGGGTGGTTGTGGGAATCAAATGATAGAATATTTGTCAAAAGCACTCGATATAGTCCCTGGCATACAGTTTATTGTGGTTCAGTTTCGGTCATGTCTGACTCTTCATGACTTCATCTGGGGTTTTCTTGGCAGAGATATTGGAGTAGTTTGCCATTTCCTTCTCCAGCTCATTTTAATTGAAATTGAGGCAAATAAGTGAAGTGACTTGTCCAGGGTCACAGAGCTAGGAAATACCTGAGGCCAGATTTAAGTTCCCAACTCCAGGCCCAGCACTCTATCTACTTTACCACCTAGCTGCCTCCTGGCACACAGTAGGTACCATATAAATGCTTATTCCCTTCTTCCCCATCTCATCTCCCAGGGACAGAAAAGACTCTTCTCAGGCCAGATTGGGTTCCTGCAACTGTGCGCTTCTGAACTGTGAGAAAAAAAAAAAGAAAAGAAAATGGAGGAGGTGACCAAGAAGGAAGATGGAAAAAAAACAGCAGAAAGGTCAATGGACTCCACCCTTGGGAGTGCCCTGCTCTCCCACCAAGGGGAAGCCAGAGCCACTGTCCCCGAGAAGGGAGCTCCCCAGGAGTCAAAAATGTGGGGCCCTGGAGGGGCAGAAGTAGGGGCCTACTGCCTGCAGGAGGATGAGGCTCTGAGCATCCCTGGGTCAGCAGAGGAGGATGAGGAGAGTGAGGCTATCCAAGCCATGGCCCTGGGGCTGGAGTTGCAGTGCAGGCTTCAGCTCCACCTGGACCAGCTGGAGGCCAAGGCCAAGGCCAAGGCAGCAGCAGCTGCTGCTGCTGCAGCAGCCTGGGGCAGCTCAGAGTCAGCTCTAGGAGCCTTTGGAAGTGTGGTAGTCCCAGAGCGCCCTCAGCCCTTGGCCAGTCAGGGCAGTCATGGGGAGCCCCACATCAGCACCCAAGAGACAGAGGCTGTCTTGGGGCAAGTCCCTGAAGAGGTCAAGTTGGGTGAGAAGGGAGGCTCAGAGCCATTTGGGGAGCCCCTTTGGGGAACAGTATGGTATCCCAGAGAGAAGGGGGAAATTGGTGCTGAAGTATGGGGAGGCCTGCCAACCTCTAGTCCTACTAATGTCTGCCAAAGAAAGCAGCTCTACCCAAATCTGGAGCTAAAAGGACAGGTGAGTATCCCTGTCCTGACCCTTCCCCAGACCCTAAAACAACCAGGTGCCCCATCCCCCCTCTTCCCTTGTCTTAGGCCTTGGAGGAATGTGAATCCTTTGCTGCTTCCCCACACCCCACCAAACTTCCCTGTACACCATCCACTGTTGAGGGGAAGAACATTGTCCCTCTCTTCCCCAGGCTTGATCCCATGTTATCTCCCCAGGTCCCTGAAGGAGCCAGCACCCTGGAGCTAACACATGGTAAGACTGCTCGAGAGAAGGGGTGTGTGTGTATGTGTGTGTGTGTGTGTGTGTGTGTGTGTTTCTGTCTCCCCCTCCATCCCCACCTCTATAGGCAAGGACTGACTCACTGTTCACTGTTCCCTTGGGTAGTATAAACAACTCCTTTCTCCCTAAGCCAAAATGAGGCTGTTTCCTTATGAGGACAGGAATTCCAGCTTAGCTGTTCCCCAGGGGCTTCCAGGCCTGGGCACGTGTATGGGCACTGCTTTCCCTAGGACCCCCAGGCTTCTAGGGGGAGATGGAGGACTGCTTCTCTTGCCCCCAACCCCCTCTCCCATTGAGCTCCCAATGAGCCCTATCCCTTCCCTCACCCCCCAACAGAGAACTGCAGCTTCAGGGCCACCAGTAGCCAGAAGCCTGGAGAAGCCCTGACCCTGGGTTGCAGCTGGAGAGGTGAGAGACTCCACAATGCTTCCACCCTCTCTACCCAATCACCAGGTTCCTTCTTCACTCACCCTTTCTTCCATTTCTCAATGAAAAGTCAGAGTTCTGGTTGAAGAAGATCTCACTTCAAAGCCTCTCACTAACTGTAATCTTGGGGAAGTAATTTTTTCCTCCCCAGACCACAGTTTCCCCTCTTTCAAAGAAGAGGGTTTGACTAGATAATCTTTGAGACCCTTTCCAGCCCAACTTCTCTGGTCCTCTTATCCCATATCCTTGGCCCTCCTCTTTTCATTCCACTAATCCTTAAAACCCTAGCTGTGTGACCTTGGACAGGTCCCTTCTCTTGAGGCCTCTGCTTTCTCCTCCAAGCCCTCTTCCTTTGGGATGCTTGCCCTGACTGGCCTCATCTCCACCTTTCTGCTCGGACCTCCTCTGACCTGCAGATTGCCCACATTTCTCTGCTACCTGGGAGCTAGCCTTTCCCAGCTAGCCTCAGGATGCCTCTCCCCTTGTCTCCAGCACAGTGCCTAGTCTAGAGCAGGGGCCCCTAACTGCTGCTCCCCTCCCAAGGAAGAACAGAATCATCCTCACATCCTGAGAGCTCAAGCCATAGGGGTTTGGCCCCCACCCATGTTCTCTCTTTGCTGCCCCTTGCCTCTGGATTCAAATGTCTTTGTGTATGTGCTTGTGTGACCTCAGACAAGTCCCTTCTCTTTAGGCCTCAGTTTCCTCCTCTGGCTCTGGCAAATGGAGAAGGATGGGGATTCAGTGATCTATAAGCTCTTTTCCAGTCCTCAACTTGTGTGTGTCTGTGTGAGTGTGTCCACATATGTCCCCTGCTGTTGCCACCACCTTCTCTGTCTCCTCTGGCTGTGCTCTCCAGACTCTTGTGCTGTCCCATATTTGCAGTCCCCCTCACCCCCCAAAACCTAGTCTGGATTCCCCCAGAAGCAGAGGAGGTGCTTGTCTATTCCTCTCTACCCTGTAGCCTGTCTGACCCAAAGATATTTGCCAGTGGAGGAAAAGAGGAGTCACAAGCTTGAGGTGAGTGGCCCTGGGTGAGGGAAGGGAGAGAGCAGGGGGACAGGTGCCTTCAGAGATCCATGTGCTAGGGCTCCACAGCTTCTTTGCCCACAGAAGGGGTGTGGAGGGTCATTAGAAATCCATACTTCACCGACACCTTCCTCCATCCTGGCCACAGTCAAGATCCCAGCTCCAGGACCTCCAACAGGAGGACGGCAGCCTTCAAAGAAAGGGCCTCTACATGGAACTGAGGGCCTGGCCCCCACAAGTCCCCAAACAGGTGAGACTTTGACTTTCCCTTCATCCGGGGCAAGGTGGGGCCAAACAGAGACAGAACTGGAAGGGGCCTCAGATAGGGAGGTTTTCCCTTTCTCCCCACTTCTATTTTATAGATGGAGAAACTGAGGCACAGAGCCAAGGATTGACTTGTTCCAGGTCATGCATCTTAGTCAGAGGCACAAGTCAAAAAGAGCAGAGAGACTCAGTATTGGAGGGGGACAAGAATCCTCTAGATTCTGTGCCTCAGCATTCATATCCTGCTACCCACATGAGGGCTGGGCTGGTCCTGACCTGTCCATAAATGAAGTGGCACCAAGCAACACATGGGCGGGTGCATGTCCCCTGGGGCCCATATGTATCCTGGGGGCGAGCACACACACCACACACACCACACACACACCCACACACACACACACACACACACACACACACACACACACACACAC
>NW_027187282.1:4254531-4262114 GCF_028583685.1 Petaurus breviceps papuanus | reverse complement strand
CACACACACACACACACACACACACACACACACACACACACACACGCACACACACTCATACAATCTCTCTCTCTCTCTCTCTCTGAAGGAAGAGCCTACCTTTCGTTCTGAGCCTGGATCAGGGAAGAGGGTCCTCACTCACCCTTGCTTGCCCACTTGGCCCCTTCCAGGTTAGGGAGAGGGAGGAACCTGGAACTTCAACCCACAGGTTCCCTCCCACCCCCATTCCCACTCCTGGGGATGAGATGTCAGAGCCTTCAACAAAACAGAATCTTCCCCTGGTTTTGGGAGCATTAAGGGACCTCTGAGCCCCTCCCCCCTTTTCTGACAGCAGGGTAATGGAGCAAAGCTTCCAGCCTGGGATTCACCCCACTGTACCCAAACCCAGGAAAAAAAAACTGAGGGAGGAAGTAAATCATCTCTTCTTTGTGTGGATGATGAGGAGGAGGAGTTCAGGTCAGGGAGGTTGGGGGCTAGGTGGAGTGGGCTTAGGAAAATTAGGGCTTGGTTAAGAGTTGGGAAGACCCCCAGGAGCCTTCCCTGGCATGGCTGTCGCCACACCCTGCTACCTCAGACTTGGGCACAGGGGTTTGATCTGGATGGAAATATTGTGAAATAAAGGCAGAAAGAGGAACCAGAGAGAGAGACCAAGAGAAAACAGAGAGAGAGGGAGACAAGAGACAGACAGAGAGAGAGTATGAGAGAGAAAGAAAAGGCAGGCTTTTGGACAGAATCCTCAGTGATTTCAGAGGCCAAAAATGAGGCCCATTTCCTTCCATTTTCCTTCATTTCTTTCAGGATCCTTTTTCTAGGTCCTAGTTCAGAGAGGGCCTAAGGCTGGTCAATAATTGGTCGGAGAAAAGGCAGGCAAAGGGGGGGCCCATCTGGGACAGCTTCCTGTTATTTTGAAGACACCTAAGTTTGGGAGACTGCTGCCTAGATTAAGGAGAAGAAAGAGCTGGGAAAGAGATGGCTAGGGACATTTTCTGAGTCCCAGATAGGGCTGTTGGGCTGGGCTTCTCAGTGGGTCTGGGGAGTGGCCTAGTCTCTTCGCCTTTAGATAAGGCAGACTAGGAGTGCCCAAGAAATCTGCACTGATTTCCTTCCACCCTGTGGCTCCCCCAAATGCAGCCAAGGCCAAAGTCTTCCTGAACAACAGGTGCTGGGAAATATTTTATCAAAGCATGGCCCATCAGAGATAGAAGGGACTTTGGGGACCCTTGTTCTAATAGAGGAGTACTGGGATGGGGGTGGGGGAGGAGATAAGGCCTAGAGAAGGGAAGGGTCCAGTAGAGTTAGTGGCAGAACCCTGAAGAAAGAGCAGATATACTGACCGTCCTATCCATTTGAAGGCCACAGTAATGCCCCATTCAATTCAGCAAGCTCCCAGTGGGTGCCAAGTGCTGGACCTTGGTCTCCATGAGGAGATGGAGCCAAAAGTGAAGCAGTCCCTGCCTTCAGGGAGCTTATGTAGTGCTGAGGGAAAATGAAGGAGGAGTAAATATAATTGTAAACCAAGAAACACCCGGTGCTGAGACAGGACCTGACCAAGGGCAGAAGGGGAAATGGCTTCTTGGAAGAGGGCATGTGCAAACATTCTGCCTCAGCTGAGTACACACTGGTCACTCTGTGCAGATCCCTGAGGTGGCTCTGTGGGCCTGGGAGACACGTAGGGCTCTTTTCTCCGCCCCCTCCCCCCCAGCCCCCAGTTGACCTGCTAGGTCAGAGCCTTGTGGCTACTGCTGAAATCGGGCCCTTCTGGTGGCTCACCAGACAGCAGAGCTGAGCCTATGACGGAACCTGCCCAGCTGTTGGAACCTGTGAGCTTCCTGAGGGAAGGGCCCCTGCTTGGAGGCCCTGTTTATTTATTGTTGAATCTGCCTTTACAGTGTCTAGAGAGAGGTCAGAGATCTCCTTCAGGCACATCCTCCCCCCACCCCCATGGCCATCTCCCCAGTTCCCTTCTCTCCCTTGCCTCTTTGCTCCCTCTTACAAGCCATCCCAAAGATCAGAACTGTAGGAGCCAGGCCTGGCTTCCACTGAAGGTGGCAACTTCCAAGAGGTTATCTTTGTAACTCCCCAGTGCCTGACATATAACAGAGACTTAATAAAAGTTTGTTGGTCAGATGAAATCTTCGACTCTATCACTGATTATCTATCCTTCATTCTGGGAAAGTGCCTTCCCCTCTCAGTGTAAAGGGGGGGGGGGGGGGGTGAGTCTGGGGAGAACAGAGCAGGAACAAGATGAGATGATCTCAGAGGACCTGTTGTACTCGAAGGTTCTGGAGTCTTAAGGCCTCTGTGAGCTCCAGCCCACCTCCATTGGTCCAGTTCTGGGCTAGGCTGTGCTGAGGGCAAGAAAAGGAAGATTCTGGAGAAACTTTAGCCTCCCCATCCCCACTCTCCTCCCACCTCTTGGCCTGCTTTCCAGTCAGGGGACATGGTGAGATTTTAGTCTATGGGTGATGCTACTGTTTACTTACTACATTTGAGAGAGTCACAGCTCAGTGATACTCATGGTTCTCTGTCAAGTGAGGGGGTTAGATTACGTGATTTCCAAGGGCCCTTCCAATTCCAAGTCTAGGGCTCTGTGAGCTCTCTCCCTTCCCCTCCCCCAACCTCTCCCTGCTCATCAACTACCTACCCCAGGTCTCTTCCCTGCCCCACATGCCCCAGCCCTAGACCCTGATACCTGACTTTTGAGGAAGATCATGCTGGGGAGGTAGGGAGGGGCCCATGTTCCCCTGATACCCTAGACTGGGATTGGGTAGCTAGATGTTCCTAGAAGAGGTTGGCAGGGTCCCAGGACCCATTCCCCACCATCATCCCCCTTCCCCCATGGCATTTTTATAATTTTGCCTTATATTTTCATACACTATTAAAGTTGGGAGGGACCTTAGAGAATTTGTAATCTTTGTTTTGAATTTGTAATTCAATTCTATTTGCCAGGTGAAGAAACTGAGGCCCATAGAGGGGCAGGGACTTACCCAAGGTCACACTGGGAGTGAGCCAAGAATCCCAGGCCAGGATTCTTTCCATTTTCTTTTCCATTGCTTCATTCACAAATAATTCTGTTGGGGCCAACTATGAAGGAAGAGTGTGGGCCAGGTTGGGGGGCCTTGGAGAACAGAGGGAGGGGAATGAACCCTGATAAAGGAGGATGCTGTGGAGCTCTGTCCTTAGCAGGCTTCTGGAGGAATAGAAGGACCTTTCTATCCTGAGGGGGCTTAGGGAGAGGTGGGGGTTCCACTGGGTTTACACTGGGGGGGGGTGTGTTCCAGTCTGACTATAGGAAGGCAGTAAACAGCTTCAGGGTCCCTGTTACCATTATTTAAATAGAATTCATTTTGGACAGGGACAAAATGGGGGAGATGCCCCCCTCCCCTGCCCCAGAAGTTGGCTCTCCATGGATGCTCTCTCCCTCATTCGGTTCTGCCCTATCGGTAATGTCTGATAGAGGTCAAGGTCCACCCAGGAACTGACCCCTGACCCTCAGCCTAAACAAGAGATAGGGGTGTGCCTCCTTCTTTAACCCTACCAGACAGCTTGAACTTGAGGAGGCGCTGAGAAAAGTAAAGGGGTCTAAGAAACGAAGAGGGTACCCTAGAACAATCCTCTCCCTCCCCCTCTCCTTGCCGCTCTGGGGTGGGGGTGAGGGTGCCCCCCCTCTCTGGGCTGGAGGCCCGTTGGGCTGTGAGCTCATTCCCCTAGGGGCGGGGTCGCCGCCAGCAGTGCCATCACCCGTCCCCCCTCCTTCTCCCCCCCCCCCCCCCGCTTCCCCTTCCCTCTTCCTCTCGCTCCCTCATTCCGGGCTCCCCGGCGACTTTACCAATTAAGGCTTTCTCCGCCCGAGCCGGCTCGGACCTAGGGGGGGTCTTACTGCTGACAAGAGGTGGCCCCGGCCAGTGGGTGAGCTCCCGCCGCCCAGCCCAGCCGAGCCCAGCCGCCAGGCAGTCAGTCGGCTGGCCCTTGCCCTTCTGATCCTCGGCGTCCTGGGGGGAGGAGTGCACGCTCCTGGGACCCGGCTCCTGAGCCTGTCAGTCTCGTCTCCCTCCAGACCCCATCCAGAGAGCCAGCACAGACTTCTCGCCGGCAGGTCGGGGTGCCCTCGGCTGCGGCAGCAAGGGAGCTCAGGCTCCCGGCTCCCGGCTCCTGGCTCAGGCTCTAGGTTCCAGGCTCTCGGCTCCTGGCTCTGGCTCCAAGCTCTCGGCTCCCGGCTCTCAGCTCCCGGCTCCGGCTCCAGGTTCCAGGCTCCCGGCTCCCGGCTCCAGCTCGGGGCTCCAGGTAAATCAGCTGCTCCCTGCAGCACCCTCCCACCCCACCCCATCCCACCCCTGTGCTGCTAACTACTGGGACCCGGGAAGCATAGAGGCAGAAGGGCTTGTCTACCCTGGGCCTGCCCAGTCCCATCTAAGGCGCGCCTATCTCCCCACTCTACCCCCCTTACTAGTCACCACAGGTTCTCTTGGCCCGCACATCCTCTATCTTGGGCAGGGAGAGGAGGCAGGAGGCAGAGCCAAGGGGGTAGGAAAGGGCAGAACCCGCTGAGTGGGCAAAGGAAAGAGGAAACCCATTCAGGAGATCGATGTGTTCAGAGCCAGTGGCTCCCCTGGGTGGCCACCCCTCAATTTGTGGAGAACTGCTGTGGATGTGTGCAGGCAGGCAGGCAAGGCTGAGGAATCAGGGTGGGGTGGGACAGGAGAGAGAGGGGGACACGACTCCAGGTCACTCTGTGGGTGTTCGTGTAGGATTCCAAGTCTGTGTGTGTGTGTGAGATGGTCACTCTGTGGATGGGTGTGTAGGATTCCAAGTCTGTGGGTGTGGGTATGTAAGATTTTAGATCATTCTGTGTGGGTGTATGTGTGTAAGATTCCAGGTTGCTCTGAGTGGGTGTGTAAGATTCCAAGTCAATGTGTATTTGTATGTGTGTCTAAGATTCCAGGTCACTCTGTGAGTAGGAGTGTATAAATCACTCTGGGGGGGGGGGGGCGGGAAGGGGTATATAAGATTCCAAATCACTCTGTGTAGACTAGATCTAGATACAGATATGTAAGATTCCAGATCACTCAATGGACATTTTGTGTGTGTACATACATATGTACGTACACAAGTGGTTAGTTGATAGTCATGTGTTGGGAAAATCAGAGCCCAGTAACCTCCCACCAGGCACCTGTGGGAGCATGTGGCATCCCTAGCCAGACCCTGGGGCTGTGTCCCTTGGTACACAGCTCCACTGTGCCTGCTCTTTGGACAGTGCCTTCAGGGTGTCTGGGTGGGGTGTTGGGGTGGCATGGGCAGGGAGCCTCCTGGCTAAGTCTGGACTGGACCTGTCTTCAATTCAGTTGAATAGTGCCGGGTCCTTGCCTTCCTCCATGGTGCAGACTGAGCCTCCAAACAGGGGGATGCTTGGAGACTAGGGATGTGTGTCCCTGGGTGGTGAGTGAGGTCCCACAACTGGCACAGCTGGTATTCCCTCTGATTGTCCCCTACCCACCCAGCCCCTCAGCCTTTCAGTCTTCCTCTTCTTTGGGGAGGGGGTGCTCCGCCAGAGCCCCATGATGTCAGACCAGCACGAATTTAGAGTTAGGGTTAGGTACTTCAGACTCTGGGAGAAGCATCCTGGGGCCTTACTCTAGCTCTGCTATAGGCTTCAGGTCACACTCTGAGACTGTCAGTAGGGCCCTTAGAGACCATGAGGCTCTGGGGAAACTGAGAGCCCCAAGGGAAGGGAAAGAGAGGAAGGAGTGGCCCATTGCCTTAGCTAGCCCATCACACCAAAGGGAGACAGCCTTCAATTCTGGGCAGCAGGCAATGCTGAGTGTCCTGGGCCAGGGGAGTCGGGGAGGCAGCGGGCCAGGAGAGGGGCGTGGGTCTGAGGCTCTGTCTGACTCTTCAGTCTCATTCCAAATAAGGGAAAATATGAACAGGCGGAATTTCAGCTTCCTCGGACAGGGGAGCTGCTGGGGTGTGGAATGGGGCGTCCCCTAGTGTCCAGACGTCCACACTACAATTCCAGGTGGAGCTGGGGCTGGAGAGACATCAGAGGCTGTTCAACCTGACCCCTTCTTTCTACAGATGTCTTGGCAGCCTGAGGCCTCGAAAGCAAAGTGACTCATTGGCAAGTGACAGAGCAGGGTTTGAACCAGATCCTTGGATTGGAAACCTAGTGCTCAGTGTCACTGTCCTCAGTACCCAATGGTGCAAATCCAAGAACAGCCCTGTTTCTCCTCTCAAGGAGCTCAAGGAGCAAAATCTAGTGGCTTTGGGTGGATTTCTCTGGGAATGGGGGGCCTGGGGCTGGAATCCAGAATGCCTGAGATTAGCTACCTCCCCAAACTGGAGTTGATTGATGGATAATCCCCTACCTCAGTTCTCCCTTCCTGGAGAGCAATAGGGCTCCTTCCACAGGGACCTGCAGAAAGAACAATTCAAATGCCCAAACTCAGACTTTTAGGCATTTATGTTCACTGGGTTCTGGGTTCTTTTCCACTGGGCCCTGGGCTCATTGCAGAGGGAGGGGTGGGGGACTCTACTGAATATAAGAAAGAGGTTGTATCAGAGCTGGACCCCCCCCCCATAAAAGGATATGAAAAAGATCAGGGAGACTAAAATAAACCCAGAAATGTGTTGGCATGGGAATGAGGCCAGTCTGGAATTAAAAATAGGCCTCAGGTAATTCATAAAGTTATCTAAGTGAGAGTTGACCATATTTGGATGGGTCATGCTGCAGAGACCATGGCCTCCTCCTTCCTACCCTCCCATCCCCCCCTCAGCAGAAAAGAAGAAAGTGGTAAGGAAAGGGAGGGGAGATGAGTTGGGAAGAGGCCCAGTACTGACATAGGATTTCCTGGCAGATAAATCAATGACTTAGGTCTTATGGTTCATTCAATGGAGTGAGCACTGTTGTGGAGGCCCAGAGCTGGAGATAGGAACATTCGGGCTAAAATGAGAAAAGCCAGGCTCATTTGAGGTACAGAGACAGGGGCAACTTGGAGGTGATGATTTCTCAGTTCCTTGCGCTTTACTTAGAGAAACCCCTCCCCCCAAATCCCAGAACAATAAACACATGACTCTTCCTGCTCCCCTCTTTCCTTCACTCTCCCTGTTCCTCCTCCTATCCTCTCTCTAACTTCTTTATTACCTTTCTGTCTACTGACTTATTTCTCTCTCCTTTTCTAATGCTGACCTCTCCTCTGCCCCACTAACCCTTTCTTCTTCCTCTCTTCCCTGCCCCCCTCACTTCTGCCCCTCTTCTTCCCTCTCCTAACCTTGACCTCCCTTCCCTGTCCTCCTGACCCTTCTAACCCTGACCTCTCTTCTCTATCCCTGACCCCTTCTTCCTCCTCCCTTCCCTGTCCCCCCTGATCCCTTCTAATCCTGACCTCCCTTCCCTGTCCCTCTTCAAATCCTGATCTCCCTTCCCTGTTCCTGACTCTTTTAACCCTGACCTCTCTTCTCTGTCCCTGACCACTTCCTCCTCCCTTCCCTGTCCCCTTCCTCCCCTTCTAACCCTGATCTCTCTTCTTTACACCCTTTTCTCCACCCTTTCCTCCCCCCCCCTTCCCTGACTACCTATGGAAACC
>NW_027187282.1:4198330-4254431 GCF_028583685.1 Petaurus breviceps papuanus | reverse complement strand
GGCAGCCCTACTGCCCACCCCCTGCAGGTTCTGATTTCCATTGGTTCTTCTTGACCTAAAAAAGTTGTGGCCACCAACTCAAAGTAAAGGCTTTTTTCCTGGTTTGACCAATAGAGGTCAGCAGGGCCCCGGCCTCTGGTGGAGACTGAGACTTAGTTCCCCCAGAGTTGGGTGTGGTTCCCCCCTTCCCCCCCCTCCTAGATTTCTGCCTCGGGGTTTGCATTTGACTGGCTGGTGGCTGCAACGCTTAGGGGTGGAGCAGGGTGGGGCCAGAATGGGTCCACTGAGGCTGGGAGGGAGGAGCCCCTGGAATCTGGACCCTTGGCCAGTGCTCCAGGGTGCTGCCCGTCCTACCTCACTGACTCTTCAGGCAATGTAACACAGTGCATGCAGCTCTTCGGGTGTGCTCTGGGGCTCTGCCACTGAAGTCTGGGAGTTTCAATTGCCTGCTAAGTAAAATGGGGCTCAAAAGACCAGCCCTGCCTATCTCTCCCCAGGTGGTTGTGAAGGGGCTTTGCAAGCCCCACCCCCTTTTACTCCCTTCCCTCTCACCACCCGGAGACTATGATTTAACTGTCTTCTGAGAGGATGCTGAGATGTGGAGGAAGGGCAGGTTTCTAAAACCTGGGAGTGCCTCTGGGGGGTGCAAGGCTGGCTGGGAACTGCAGGGTGTGGCAGGGGCCTTGATTAGAGGCTGAGAGCCCAGAACTGAACCAAATATGGAAGGAAAGGGACCCTTGGCTCCCTGCTTTCCCAGAAGCTTGAGTAGCCCCCTCTCTAGTCAAGCTTCTGGTGGTGAGATGTCCTGATCTGGAAGTGGAGAGTACTATTTTCCTAGGGAAAAGTGCCCCTCTCCTTCAGCCCCCCCCTTCCCTCTTTAGGGGGTCAGGGGAGAAGGGAGAGGTCAATTAATCTCCTCCCCCTTCATTCCTTGGCCAAATAGGGAGGGCTAGGGTTGGGATGGAGGGCAGGCTGGAGCACCTAGTGGGGCTGGCCCCAGGCTTGCAGGGAGGATGAGGTCTAGTATCATTCTAGGCAGACAATGAAAGGATTCGGTAACATGCCCAGGCCCAATAAATGGGCAACTGCAGTAATGGGGGGTGGGGGGGACAGGGACGGGACAGGGAACCGGGGACCTTCCCAGAGGAGAGCCCTAGTGTCCTGGGAGAGCTTTCCTCCCTTCAGCAGATGGAGAAACTGAGCCTCTTCATCTCAGAGCAGGAGAGGAAGGAAAGCTTTTACTGCCCAGGCTAACCGATGACTGGCCTGGTGCTTGTATAAACATGTGTGCCAGAGGAGAGGAAAGCAAAAGAAAGATTTGGCTGATGGGGAGGCACAGAGTGGGACGACTGCTAACCCTGAGAGCCCAGCTACTATCTAACTGCCAGGGTGACCTTGGACCAGTCCTTTCCCTCCCCTGACCTTCAGTTTCCCCCTCTAAGATTGGGGGGCAGGGAGAAATGAATTAGGTTCCTCAGGCCCATTCCACCAGTAAAATGCTTGGTCATTGGGGGTGGGGTTTGGACGGAGGGGACCCACAGAAGTGGGAGTGGGGTCGGGGAGGGAAGGTTCGCCCTCCTCTCCTTCCCTTCACCCCACGGGGGGGGGGAGTGACCTCCCCTCCCCCCATCAAACCCCAAGAACAGGGAAAGAGGATGCGTTTAAAGGGCCAGCAGGGGAAGGCTAAGCTTGGCAATGAGTTGGAATTGGAGCGGCTGGGATGGGGGTAGGGGCAGAATGAAAGCTTTTGGATGGTTCTTTTGCTGGGTGGAGTGGGGAATGGGGGCCTGGAGGGAAAAGGGGAAGGGGGGTTGGGGGAAGAGGAGAGGAGGGGGGAGAAAGGGTGGAGGGGCGGGAGGGTGGAAGGGAGGTCCCAGTGCCCTCACTCCCCCTCACCCCCGCCTCCTTCTCCCTCTGCGGCCCGCCCCCGCCCCTTCCCATTTAAAGGGCTGGAACGCTTAGCCACCCCAAGGCCGTGTCTCTTCCCCCAGCTCGTCTGACTCTAGGTGCCTGCGTCTTTAATTAAGGAGGGCCGCCCCCTAGCCGGGCTCCAGCACCGCCCCCAGCCTCTCCAGGCTCTCAAAATGAGTAGCTCCCACCCGCGGCCCGGCCACAGCCCCAGCAGCGCGGCTTCGGCTTCGGCGGCGGCGGCAGCAGCAGCAGCGGGCGGCGGCGGCGAGAAAGACAAGGACGCCGAGATGCCGGCCACCGAGAAGGACCTGGCCGAGGACGCGCCGTGGAAGAAGATCCAGCAGAACACGTTCACGCGCTGGTGCAACGAGCACCTCAAGTGCGTGAGCAAGCGCATCGGCAACCTGCAGACGGACCTGAGCGACGGGCTGCGGCTCATCGCGCTGCTCGAGGTGCTCAGCCAGAAGAAGATGCACCGCAAGCACAACCAGCGGCCCACCTTCCGCCAGATGCAGCTGGAAAACGTGTCCGTGGCGCTCGAGTTCCTCGACCGGGAGAGCATCAAGCTCGTGTCCATCGGTGAGCAGCGGGAGCGCTGCGGGTGGGGCACCGCTGGCTGGGGCACCGCTGGCTGGGCGGGGCACTGCGGGCTGGCCACCTCGAGTGCGGGACACGGCGCTGCGGGTGGGGCACCCCGGGCTGGGCATCCGAGGCGGGGGCCACGGGCAGATCCTCCCTAGGGGTCCCCTTCGGAGCTGTGTGACTCAACCGGTCTCAGACCTCTGCCCACACATGTTCCCCAGGCCTGGCATGTGCCAAAGCAGCGGTGCCAAGGCTCACAGCTGGTCTAACTTGTTGGAGTACGGGCCCAGGACTTCACCCCAGATAGTTCCCTTCCCTGCCCCTCTTTGGACCCACTTTGGGGAGGGATGGTTCGTTAAAGGACAGAGCCATCTGGAGAGGGGGAGGTGCTGTTTCGACATTTGTATCTTGGAGGAGGAGGCTCGGGGCTGGCGTCTGTGGAGCTCCCGAAACAAAGGACTCCTGCCTGAGCCCGCCGCTTTTCTGGAGCTGAAGGAATGTTGCTGGGGCTGTTAACTGTTTGCGGATCGGAGATCTGTGGTGGGGTTAGGGAAGGGAGTGTGTGTGACTGAGGGGAGGAGGGCCTCTTCCGGGCGCCCCCACCTCACCGCTTCAGCCCGTCCTCTTAACACCTTCTGAAGGGCTGGGTGCTTCCGTGGGTAGGAGTGGGTGTGGCAGGGTAGAGCTGCCGCTGCCAGCCAAGGGAGGGACTTCCCCAGCCGTTGAACCAAACTGTTGCTTCTCTCTTAGTGGGTAGCTGGACAATAGCGGCTTGTACTAGGGCTGGAGAGAAAATGATGCTGCCCCCTGCCCAACAAGGATCCTGACAGGGTACATTGATATATAGTTTGATCACTGCAGACAGACTTGCCTCTCTGCCTTTCCATCTGCTGCCACTGCAGACTGGAACACCTTCCCTCCTCAGTTCAGAATCCCTCAGTCCTTTCAGGGACACCTCCAAGAAGCCCTCCCTGATTTTCTCCAGCCCTAGGTTTCCAGAGAGCCCTCAGGCCACCTTTCTCTGTTGTCCATGACCCTTGACTCCTATTTCTGCTTATCCCGAAGGCAAGCCCTGACCAAGCACCCAACAGGGCCAACTTATACAAGTCCACTTGTATAGGTTTAGATGGAAGGAGAGAAAGGCATGTGAGACATCTCAGCAAAGGGAGCTCACAGGCAGCCTGGGAAGGAGGGCTTGAGAGTGAAGTGAGTGTCTTGAAAGATGTCCTGGTATAGGTGAGCTGAGCCAGGATGGAGAAGGATTTCTAATAACCAGGATGTGGAAGGCTGGGGCAGGGGATAGGAGTAAGACCTATGCCATAGCTAGAGAAGATGGACTGGCTGCAAATAATGCTTACAGGAGTAAGCATGCCCATGGGTTGCAGTAGACATGCAGCACTACTTAGACCATTTAAAAAGGGCTTAAGGGATCTTTAGTGGAAAAAGTTGAAGAAACCCTTCAATAGAGAATTTCCAGCTAGGAAGAGAACCCTCAGTTTGTGTATGTGGGGGGGCAGCAGCCCCTGTGTGGCTCTGTCTCCCTTACTCAGTCTCTCTTCCCACTGTTCCCAGCTCCTGACTCTGAGAAAGCAGGCTGGGGGGGGGGGGGGGGGGTGGGGGGGGAGGGGCTGGAATGAGGAAAGTGAGAACAAATGCCTATGTAAGGGGAGGCACCCAGAAATTGTTTGGGGGAGAGTGTCAGCTGCTGGGCATCGTTTGATAAATGCTCTGGTTGGAGGTGGATTCTGATTCAGTGACCATCTAGTCCAACTCCATCATAGGGAAACTGAGGCCTCAAGAAGGCATGGAATCAAGCTGCTACCCAGACCTGGGCTGGGTTTAGTTCCCCCCCCCCTGGTAATTAGAACAGCCTTGAGCTGGTGTTTTCCTCCCCTGAATTCCTCCTTCTAGGGTCTGGGGGCTGCTCACTCACCTAGTAGGCTGTTTCTGAGGGTGCTACCCCCTCCTCCTCTCCAACTCCCAAATAGAGCCTAATGTGGTTCTGGGAGCCCAGCAGGGTTGGGTACCAGGCCCCACCCTGTTTCCTGTGTTGAAGGGGGAAGGGAACAGATTGGTAAAGGCTGGGCCTGGGCATCCGCCCAACTCGTCCATCTCCGGATTCTCGCTCTTGGCCTCTTGTGTTTCCATCCCCTATCTTTTCTCTCCGATTCTGGAGTTCGATTGGGCCTGGAAGTCCTTTCCTACTGCATGCTTAGGCCTCCATAAGGGTTTTTAAGCCTCTAGGGTTTTCTCCTGTCTGGGCTCCTGAGGGCTGAGAAAGGAACTGCTTTGGGGTTACTTCCCTCCCTGGAAAGCCTTCCATTCTGGTTACAGGAATGTCTTAGTCACCAGGCCCAGACCTTGGAGGCCCACACTCGCTCCTGCCAGCCACCCTACGGGGTCTCAGGGGCTTTCCCCTAGTCCCTTCCCAGACATTCCCCTCTGCTCCAAGAAGTCTGAATTTCTGGGGCAGGGACTGACTCACCTCCCCCCTCCCCCCCCACACACTCACATTGTATCTAGTGGGGTGGGGCAGTTGTGCCCTAAAGCTAGGGAAGAAGGGAGGGTGGGTGGAGAGAGTGGGTAGATGGAGGAAGGAAGGCAGGCAGGCAGGATATGGGGGGGGGGGGGGGGCCCTGCCCCAGCAGGGGGGTTTGCTCTTCCTTCTCCCGCCCCCAATTCCTAGAGCTTTGCCCATATATGGCTAAAAAATGTTGGAAAGCAGTGTGATTAGCAGGCTGGGGCCCAGCGGCTGAGGGGGAGGGGTGTGTCACCCCAGCAGAGGGGGGCGGGGCCCAGCTGAGAGATGGGGGGAGAGGGGAGGGCCTGGGCCCCAGCCCTGGCCTGAGCTGGTAGCTAGGCCGTGGGAAAGGCCCCTTTGGTAAGGGCCCAGGGCTTTGGGCTTGGTGGGGCAGGGATAAGCCATGTATGGCAGATTCCTAAATACTTATGCTTTAGACATTCCAAGGGAGCCTTGGTGCCAGAAGAATGGCACCTGCCAAGAATGGATGGGAAAGATCCTTGCTCTAGGCTTCACTGTGGGCAAGTCCTCTTTCTTCTCTGGGGACTCAGTTTCCCCTTTTGGATCCCTGCAGTGGAAGTGAAGAGATAAGCACTTTATAAAATACTACACACACGTGTAAGGGAATGACCATTGTTGTGACTGGAACTGGAGGGTGTGTCCCAGGCACTTCCCTAAGATAGGGCCTGGCTTGAAAGCTGGGTCAGCCTCTCTGTGTATGAGGAATGACTGGTGATGGCTCCTAGACTGGCCTCACCCAGCCCTCTTCCTCAGTGCTATCTACCTACCCACCTGGCTCTTGGCACATCACCCTACTAGGCCAGCAAAGGGTATGGTAGAAGAGGTGCCCAGTTTGAGCTCTTGCCAATGCCAGCTGGAGGCCTGGCAGATCTTGTTATATTTGGCATTCTAGCTGGCAGTAAATAGTCTTTTCCATCTTCCCTTCTCCCAATCAGCTACATTGAGGTGAGATGAAATAGGGATCCAGTAGGTGAGATGTAATCAGGGAAATAGTATTGAATTTGAAAAGTAGAGAGACCACTTGGGATGGGCCATTAGAGCAGGCTTTTTCTTGTCCCTCTCTATGCTTTTCTGCCCAGGGAGAATCTCCTAGCTTTCTAAACCTAGCTAAAGCTCTCAGATATTGATGGGTAGGGCTATTCCTCTTGGTCACGTTTGGGCGTGTTAGGGTTTTCTTGCTTCCGGAGAACGGGCTGCCAAGGGCAAGGGCAGAGAATTCTGGGGCTGGAGAAGACTGGACTGAGTGCTTCTGGCCTGGGGAACAGACTGAAGGCCTGAGATAGAAAGTAAAGAATCCTGACTTGGGGGGCCTAGAACCTGAGTTCTTGTCCTAGCTCTCTGCCTCAGTGTGACCCCTGGCACCTTCCTCTCTGGGCCTGGTTAAATGCATCTGTAAAATAAGGGGCCTGAGGTGATCTCCAAGGCTTGTCCAGCCTTGACATTTTGTAAGCCCCTTATATGGAAAAGTCTTATTCCAGACTTTCTCTTCCCTCCTTTTTGGTACCCTCCCCACCCCCTTTCCAGCTGACTCAGAAGACAAACATTTTTTTCTACATATTTGTTTTTCCTGACTTTGGAGAGGAATCTTACAGATAAGGAGTAAGGGGATCTGTCTCCTCCTTAGATAGGCCAGGGGAGGTCTGCTGTGACCCCATTTGCTGAGCCTTATAGAAAAGAATGTTTCTGCACTGGGTAAAGTTGGCATCATCCCTGCCTTTGTGAAAGTCCTTTTAGGGCTCCTTGTAGGTAGACTAAGGCACTCCCCTCATGGGTAGAAGCAACAGAGAGTCAGATTTCAGTTCCATGTAAAGAGAAACTTCCTCTAATTAGGGCTGTCTACAAGAGGAGGGGGCTACCTTAGGAGGTTATGAGTTTGTCCTTCCAGGTAGGCTCCAGATTGACGACTTCTCGTGCCAGTTGTAGAAGGGTTTCCGGGTAGGTAGGGTAAAACTAGATGATCTGAGATACTTCAGACTCTGGGGGTCTAATTCTCCCCCCCCCCAAGCCCTTTTCTTATCTCATGGAAGCACAAGAATGTGTTGGCAGGGACTTTGGGTTGTATCTCATGTGATCCTTATTTTGTAAATGGGCACATTGAGATCCAGAGACAGGAAAGGACTTACCCAAAGTTTCAGGGGCAGAGCTGGGACAAAAAGCACAGGAACCTCCAGGGCCTCCTAGCCCTAACTCCCTGAACCCAGGAGGCCTACTACTATAGTATGATTGATACATGGCCGCCCCATAGGCCTGATCTGGAACCCATGCCCCTTTGGAGATCATCTTCCAGTCTTTTTGTCATATGAAGCCTAAAATGAAATCCTTTCCCCATTTCCACCTCCCACCCCCACCCCTCTTGTTCCTGGTTCTGCCTTCTGGAGCCTAGTAGAATATGTGTAAGCCAGGACATGGAATTTCTTTTCAGATTTTTCTTGGTTAGATGACCTTTCTGCTCTAACTTTCCTCTTCAACCTTCCTGCTATTTCCTTTCTTGGACCTCTCTGCCATTTCCACCCCCATCCCCTGTTGCAGGCTTGGGTCAGCTATTCAGGGCAAGGCCCCCTGAAAGGCGGGGTGTGTGTAGGGGCTAGTTGTCTCCTGAGGCCAGCTGAGGGGGTTGCCATGGTGATTGGGGTGGCTGCTCGCCAGACCCTTCGGGTGGGTCTCCAAATATCCTGGACTATTTCCCCAGGCCAGGCCTGCCAGGTTTTCTGGGGGCCTGTTCCTTCTCCTGGCTCACGACCTGCTGTTGAGTTCGGTTTCTGTGGTTTGGGGTGGGGTGGGCCTGTCTTTTTGCTTCAGTCCCCCAGATCAGAGATTTTTGACATGTCAGGGTATATTTTTCCCCAAACTCTTTGAGGTGCAGTCTGATGAGGACCATTCTTTTTATTCCCTCACACCACCCCCACCTTCATTTTCTCCCTCTGGCCCTGCAGACCCAGCAATGGCAGAGACATAGTGTGTAATCTGTTCTTCCCTGGCCCTCAGGGCTGGCCTGGGTCTCCTGAGCCCAAAATAGAGCAGCAGCAGGGAGGGAACCAACCCTTGGCAGCCTCAGCCTCTTTTTGCTCCCTCTCCAAGGCGAGCTGGGGCTTGTTCTAGGGGCTATAGAGCTATCTAGTGAAACAGAGGGCCTATTTCCTGGTGACTAAGCCCCTACCTGTAGAAGCCTCCCCTTCCCCTTCCCATTGGAGTTTCTCAGTATTGCCCCCATCCCTGTCCCCAACTTGGGCTAGCTGTACCATGCTGGAAGGGGAGGGGCTAGCACCAAGAAAGGCCTTCTAACCTTTGTGATAGTGGGCGTTCTTTCCCCCTCAGCCTTGCCTATGATGGGAAAGGGTGAATGAAACCCCAACAGTTAGAGATTTCGAGTCAGCAGACCTGAGTTGAATCCTGGCTCTGCCAGGACCTGAATGTGGCCTAAGGCATATTCCACAGCCTTTCTTGGCCTCCTTTTCTCCTTCTGTAAAATAAAGGGGCTGTGCTTTCTTTGAGGGGTCCCTTCCAATTCTGCTATTCTGTGGTCCTGTGTCTAGGCCTCAGGAATGTGGAACGCTATTTCCTCAGCGGTCCTGCCCCCAGGCTCATTAGTTATGCCCACATATTCTTGGCTCCCTTGTCTTTCAACCTCCCCCCACCCCAATTAATTTCTGCTGACTTTTGCAAGCTCTCTATCTCTCTGTTTCTCCACCCCTGTGGGACCGTAATCTGCCTGGCTGACAGCCAGTTCACTGAGGACTTTGGGGGTAGGGAGTGGAATAAGAGGAATTCTGTTCCTTTTTTATGCACATGTGCACACATATACATTCACACGTAACATATTCTTTCTTTCTCTATCCCTCTGCCTCCCCTCCTTCTCTCATTTGATACTTATAACCTTGTGAAGTGAATTGTATAGATGAGGAAACTGAGGCCCAGAGGTTAAATGACTTGCCCAGGGTCACTTAGATAATAAAAGTCAAGGATGTGACCTCATGTCTTTCCTAGTGTTCTAGCCACTTCCCCCCTGCTCAAGCACCCCCTCCTCTGGGTCACTGGCTTTTAGAGCTTACTCTGGGGAGAGGATGAGGTACTGGTGAGTGCTAGAACCTCAGAGGACATTTTCAAGACCTGGAGTCTAATTCTGAGTATCCTCTTCACCTCCTGGGCAACCTTTTCCATGTTCTTTCCCTTGTCTGCCTTGTATATTTCTCCCTTTCCTTCTAGTCTGGATGGATCTTTCATTTGGCATAGACTTATGGGGACCATGATTTTGTGTATCTCCAACACATAGCCCAGTGTCTGGCACCCAGCAGGTCTTTAATCAGTGCTTGGTGCCAGATTCTTAAGGGTTCTAGCCTGAGCAAGAGGCTCCCTCCCATAGCCCCGTGTGCACCCAAGGCTCTGGAAAGAGGCTGAGCAGACATCCTTCTCTCCCTACTTCATGCCCCCTACAGACAGCAAGGCTATCGTCGATGGCAACCTGAAGCTCATCTTGGGTCTGATTTGGACCCTGATTCTGCACTACTCCATCTCAATGCCAATGTGGGATGAGGAGGAGGATGAGGAGGCCAAGAAGCAGACACCCAAGCAGCGGCTCCTGGGCTGGATCCAGAACAAGCTCCCTCAGCTGCCCATCACCAACTTCAGTAGGGACTGGCAGAGCGGCCGTGCCCTCGGGGCCCTTGTGGACAGCTGTGCTCCAGGTGAGAGCCAAGCCCTGCTGCCTTTTCTGCCCCCCGGGCTGCCCCAGTTAGGAACTGGGGCTGGGAAAATGCTGGGAGGGTGCAGAAGAAGAGAACAAAGAACTACATCCCATCTCCTGCCACTGTGTATTGATTGGCACAGGTTGACCCCCTTGCTTAGAATGCTCTTCTTGGAGTCGCTACCTCCCTTCAAGGCTCAACTCGATCCCTGCCTCTTACAGAGGGGACCTTGGCTGACATCCCCATATCTGAATAGAATGTATTCCAAGGCAGGACTGATATTCCCTGCATCGATCTCAGAGTCTGTCCACTGTTGGAGACTAAGGGTGGATGGAGGACTGGCTCATGTCATGTGGCTTCTCTGTCTGCTGCAGGCCTGTGCCCTGACTGGGATTCCTGGGATGCCAGTAAGCCTGTGAACAATGCCAGAGAAGCCATGCAGCAGGCTGATGACTGGCTGGGCATTCCTCAGGTATGAGCTTTGCCAGTATTTGTGTCTGCTTTGGCCTGTTGTCTCTTCCCTGTCCCGAGAGAGTTATGTGATTGACCTAGAGCTGGAAAGGACCTCAGAGGCCATCCAATCTAACCCCCTCATTTTACAGAGGAGGAAACTGAGTCACAGAGCAGGAAAGTAAGAGTTGGAAGGATTTAACTATAGGTCCTGTGACTCCAGGTCAGGTGCCTCTAGTCCCTTGTCCTAGGTTCCCCCCATGGGTCCCCAACTCCAGACTCTCCCTTGCTCTTTGACTGTAAGTGGGGGTAGCTGGAGGATGGCGCCAAGTTGGCTTGGCCTCCCCTCATCCTGGCAACAATGGCCCATCCAATCTTCTGCAGGTGATCACTCCTGAGGAAATTGTGGATCCCAATGTCGATGAGCACTCAGTCATGACCTACCTGTCCCAGTTCCCTAAGGCCAAGCTGAAGCCTGGGGCCCCACTGCGTCCCAAGCTCAATCCAAAGAAAGCCAGAGCCTATGGTCCAGGTGAGGAGTGTTTGCCTCAGTGTAGAGGCCAGTTGGAGCCACACAGAGGAGGGCAAACCCAGAAGGTTGGCACTTTGGTGGGGGGCTGGAGGGCAGAAGCTCTGAGGTCCAAGAAGAAGCAGGTACCAGCTGTCTAGGCAGGCAAGGGCTTGGGTTTTGATGCTGACCTGCTCCTGCCAGCCCCTCTTTAGTGAAGGGATCGGGCAGTGGCCACAATGCGGCTTAACATGAGACCAAGCTAGAGGTAACCAGCAGATATCCTCACCAGAGCCCTTAGGGGAAACTGTTTGGGCCACCAGATTGGAGAGAATGGGGGTGGTAAGGGATTGGGCAAAGGCTCCACACAAGTCGGTTGTGTGCATCTGTGTGGGGACCCTTTGCTTGGCCATGATGCAGGGGACAGCTGGGAGTGGCCTTCTGTCCTCCTGACTTTGCCTTGGTATCTCCCACATAGGAATAGAGCCCACTGGTAACATGGTGAAGAAACGGGCAGAGTTTACTGTGGAGACAATAAGTGCTGGCCAGGGGGAGGTCCTGGTGTATGTGGAGGACCCTGCTGGGCACCGGGAAGAGGTAGGTGCTTAACCCTGCCCCAGCCCACCTATGGGCTCGGGAGGGATGAGACTGGAGACCTCTGTGGGGAATAGAAGGAACCTAGGGCTGGCTCCCCGAGAGAATATTGGTCCAGGAGAAGTGGGTAAACTGTGTCCTGGCCTCATGGCTGGCAAGCTGACTGAGGCCCCCTGTCTGCCATTATAGGCCAAGGTGATTGCCAACAATGACAAGAATCACACCTTCTCTGTCTGGTACATCCCTGAGGTCACAGGAACACATAAGGTGAAGAGGAGGCTTGGGCTGGAAGAGGGGAGGGAGGGTAGAATTCTGCCAGCCTCACTTATTGACTCCATCTCTCCCTGCATCCTTCCTTGACTAGGTCACAGTCCTCTTTGCTGGCCAGCACATTGCTAAGAGCCCTTTTGAGGTGTATGTGGACAAGTCCCAGGGAGACTCTAGCAAGGTTACAGCCCAGGGCCCTGGTCTGGAACCCAGTGGTAACATTGCCAACAAGACCACCTACTTTGAGATCTTCACTGCTGGTGAGGCTGACCTCTTTCCTATCCACTCTCCCCCCAAATCTTCCCCCTCCCGGAATCCAAGAGACCTAGAGGTCACCAAGGCCACAGCCATCATCTTATGGAGAACAAGTGGTTGGATGGGTATTTGATCCCAAACCCAATGGTCCTTCCACTGTGCCATACTCTATCTCTCTACTAGCAACCCTGTCTGGGATATGAGGTTCAGACCTGAGCTTAGAAAGGACCAATAACTAAGGCAGCTTGGGGCACATCCTTGACCCTTTGAAGCCTGTAATTGGCAGATGCCCCTTTGGACTAGTCAAGCACTGACCAGGGATTGGGAACCTCATGTGGTCTTCTAGGTCCTTGGGTGCAACCTTTTGACTAAGTCCAAGTTTGACAGAACAAATCCTCAGAAACAAAAAATTAATAAGATTAAGAGGATTTGTCCTGGGAAGTTTGGGTTCAAAGGGCCCCACTTGAGGCCCTAGAGGGCCACATGTGTCCTGGAGGCCACAGGCTCCCTGCCCCTGTGCTAAATTCTTGACATTTTGCCCAAGGAGCTTTGGTTAGTTAGTTGGCAGGTGTGAACACTTATTGCCAGCTTGTTCCAACATAAATTAACTGCTCTCATCTTTTCAGAGGTAGAAGAGACTAGCATACCCTGCCCCTCCCTACCCACAGCAGTCTCTTATCTTGGATCAGGATAGGATGGCAGAGTAACCAGTGGAGGGGGGGGTGCAGCTGAAGATCCTATAATTTTGTTTCCCTATCAGGTGCTGGTGTTGGAGAGGTGGAGGTAGTGATCCAAGATCCCACAGGGAAAAAGGGTACTGTGGAACAGCAGCTGGAGGACAAAGGCAACAGCACATATCGATGTAGCTACAAGCCTACCCTGGAGGGAATCTATACCATCTATGTCACCTTTGCTGGGGTACCCATTCCCCGGAGCCCCTACACTGTTGCTGTTGGGCAAGGTGAGCTCCTCTGATGCATGTTATGCTCCCCATAAGGCCAGCCCTACTGTGCCAGGGACCCCAGGGGGCTGACTGCCATCTTGGCCACTGCTTTTCTGGCTGCCCTCATCCAGCCCTCATCCCCTGGCTGCCCCATCCCAGAGAGGTTGAGCACATGGTGGGTGGGCCACAAGACCACTCTTCTCATCTTAATTCACAGCTGCCTTGGGTGCCCCCTCTTTCCCTCTCCTCTTTCTTCATCCATTGCCTCTCTTTTCACTATTCTTGGCAAACTTGCTCTCCTTTCGTGGTTTGTTCCCTTCTTCTGTCTGTCTCTTCTTCATGCTTTCGTCTTCTCTGAAGACCTGGCTCCGGCTGCCTGGGAATCTCTGCTGAGCTCTGATCTCACCAAAGGGTGGACGGTACTTGAGCCCACTTGTTTTGGAGGGAGGGGGTGATGTTGGAAGGAGTAGGGGAGGGAAGGGAGGGAGGATGGTCCCAGCATGTTCTGTAGCCTCCCAGCTCCGATAGCACAGTAAGTAGCTGGAGCTCACAAATGCCCTGGATCCCAGTCACTGGCCTAGCTCGGCCTGGTCATTCCCCTTCACTGGGGCCATCTGTGCCATGAAGGCATTGCACCTGATCATTGGCTGCTCTAGAATATGATTACTGCCTCCTCTGGCACCCAGTTCTTGGAGAAAAGAGGATCCTGGGTCCAGGTTTTAGCAGGCAATAATATAGCGTCAGAGCAGAGGCCTCACCCTTGGCCTTGGGCTACTTGGACCCAGGGTATCCTTATGGTTCCTCCAGTTCTCCAAATAGTGTGACCATCCTTCTCTCCCCAGCCTGTAACCCCAGTGCCTGCCGGGCTGTGGGCCGAGGTTTGCAACCCAAAGGTGTTCGAGTCAAAGAGACAGCTGACTTCAAAGTATACACCAAGGGGGCAGGCAGTGGCGAGCTCAAGGTTGTCGTGAAGGGTCCCAGTAAGTCAACTGCCAAAGATGGGGACATGTGGGGTATAGGGCTGGGGGCCCTCCAGACAAAAGAGGGAGATGTGTAACCCCAGAACATGGCCTCTAGAGGCCCAGAGTGGGCCAAAGGAGGGGAGGGGGGGGAGAGGAAGGGCAGCAGCCTAGGAATTCATGGAACGTTTGTGCTCAATCTAATGAGATGAAATTAAGACATATAAAGTTTGAAATATAAGTACTACAAGGGTGAGAGGTTCATTGAGATAGCAGCTTGTCTACTATAGGGACTGAGTAGAGTCAGCAGAGATAGGAGAGGTTACTTTCCTGCTCAGCATGGGTTAGGAAGGTGTCAGGAAAGTGCTAACCATCCTGAGGAGGACATACACAGTGAAGAAGAACCTTGGGGCAATGTCATTGAGGATTGGCTGAAGAAACATGAGATGTTTAGGTTGGAAAAGAAAAGTCTTGAAGTAGGGTGAGAACGTGATTGCTGCCTTGCAGTATTTTTGAAGGACCGTCCTGGAGAAGGCAGACCAGTTTTATTCAATCCTAAAGGGCAGGGCCTTCCTCCCTTCCCTCCCCCGCCAAGATAGGAGCCAGCTTAGGGTCTATGATGGCTACACAGAACCCTTTCAGAGAGGAATGGGCTCCCCTTCACAGAAGCTGCAGTCACTGGGTGGCTGGGTCATTGCAGGGCAAAGGGAAGTGGGCCCATCTGGGGTGGAAGACCTCAGGCCACTGTTCAGATGGATGCTGAATTTATGCAGTCCCTTTCCTGCCTCTGGATGGGCCTATGCCCCTCCTCTTACCCCTTCCCTCTTATGGCCAAGGGTACACACTTGCTACAATTGAGACTGGGAAAACTCCCTTGTCTTCCCTTCCCTGCTCCCCTCCATCTTTTGCAAATGCTACCACATTTGTTATGCATTTTCTGGTCCCTCTCCCTCCTTCCTCTGCAGTTTTGCTTTGTACAGATTCGGGGTTCATTCCCAGGCCTTCCTGTTGTTCTCCCCACCCCTACTGGGAGCTGGGGCAGCTCCTATGGAGTGGGTGCATCTGCCTGGTACTGAGTGCTCCTGGTCCTCTGTCGGTTGGTTGACCTGGGGAAACTAAGGCACCTCCTTAGCCCTACAGGGAGTTTAGGTCAAGACACCAACACAAATAACTCTGCTATCTGGTGTTGCCTGATGCCCACCTCTGAGAGATACAAAACCATTTGCCATGTGCGGCCTGAGGTTATGTTGGGCTGGAAGGATGTGGAATGGTTTCCTTTCCCAGAGAAAGTGGCATTTGAGTTTGGGATTTTTCAAGAATGAAAGGAATGAGACAAAGATGGCTAAGGATTGGTATAAGGAAAGGCCCCTCCCAATATGTACAGATCTGGAAGGCAAAAGTGCAGTCTAGCTTAGCCAGAATGGAAGTAGGAAGAGCAGTGGCAGGAAAGAAGACCGAGGCAGATTAGGGGATCTTTAGTGACAAGCAGTTCTGTGAAGACATCTTCTGGAGGCATCAGAAATGGAAACCTCTGTACAGCTAGTAAGAAGCCACTCTGCAACTCTCCCAGGCTCCAACTGGGGCCTCTTCATGGTGGCCGGTGTGGATGAAGGCTGGGGACTGGGGTTCTTGGAATACTTTGGGGTCAACTCTTTTTCACCTACTCTTCCTTCCCCCCAATAGAGGGAGAAGAACGGGTGAAACAGAAGGATCTTGGAGATGGCGTCTATGGTTTTGAGTATTACCCACCCGTCCCTGGCAACTATACAGTCACCATCACCTGGGGTGGTCAGAACATCTCCCGGAGGTGAGGAGGCTGGGGGCAGTGGCCCCCTTTCAACTCACCCTGGGGGCAGGGCACTGATACTGATCTCTGTTCCTCTGGACTTCCTTGTTTGAACATAATGGAAACCAGGTCACATGGTGGAACCCCTACAGCCCAAGCAATGATCCTCATATGACAGCAGTGTGTTTCAATAGCATTTTACACACATTTAGATAAATCCTTATTGTCTCCTTCGAGCTCAATACAACCATGGCAGTCGGATTTCTCCATTTGATAAATAAGGAAACAGATTTGGAATGACAAAGTGACTTTGCCCAGGTCACGGAGCTAGCAAGTGTCAGAGGTGGGATTCAAAGCCAAGGTTTCCCAACTCAGAGATCAGTATACTGTCTCTTATACTACCCAACTATGTCAGTCAGACCTGGCCATGGTTCCTACACCTGCCACCTGGTGACAAGGCCATTCTCCTCTTTGTAAAATGGATAAAGTCTCGCTTCTCATCTAGGGGAATGGGGTGGGTGGGGGGAGGGAGGACGGAAGGGAGGAATTTGGTGCTTTCCTCACAGCTGTATGTGTGTGTGTCTTCTTGGTAGCCCATTTGAGGTAAAGGTGGGCACGGAGTGTGGCAACCAGAAAGTTCGGGCCTGGGGTCCTGGCCTGGAGGGTGGCGTGGTTGGCAAGTCAGCTGACTTCGTGGTCGAGGCCATCGGGGATGACGTTGGCACCCTGGGTATGTCAGAACCACCTTTCTTTGGGAAGATTTGCCCTAACTGGGTTGCAAACAAGAGGCCAGAGAAATGGCATGAAGCCTCATAGGATGCTCCCCCCTGCAGCCTAGCCGAGAAATTAGGAATATATGGTGAAGGCATCCTCTACTCAGTTAGATGGTTCCTGAGAGGAGTGACATGCAGGGCCTTGCCCTAGGTTCAAAGAAAGAGGAATTATGGGGGTGGTGGAAAACCTGGGTTCAAACCCTGGGTCACTTACTTTGTGTCTGAGCAAGAGACTCACCCTCTCTCAAACTCTGAGCTCTCTAAGGCTCCTTCAGATACTGGGGGTTCAGAACAGTCTCTGCCTTGGAAGGCCTTTTGGTCAGGGAGGCAGGCTCTCTGCCACTTGATCCAGGCTCTCAGATGGTTGCCTTCCCCCTCCCCCCACCACCCCAGGATTCTCAGTGGAGGGCCCCTCACAAGCAAAGATTGAGTGTGATGACCGGGGCGATGGTTCCTGTGATGTGCGCTACTGGCCACAGGAAGCCGGAGAGTACGCTGTCCATGTGCTCTGCAACAATGAAGACATCAAACTCAGCCCATTCATGGCTGACATCAAGGCAGCCCCCAAGGACTTTTACCCAGAAAAGGTGAGGGAGGGTTGGCCCTAGGGAGATGCCCAAGGCTAGTGCTGGAGACCGGACTGAGTAGACTTGCCCTACTACAGTGGGCATGGCCTGTGGCCTCTCAGCTGCTGGGCTCCTGCCTCACTTGTCACCCCTTCTGAAAACACGCAGGTGGCCCAGTCCTTTTTCCTGTGTTTGCCTCAGGTCCATTCTGGGGCCTGGGCAAGAGGCCAGAGCTGGAGGGAAAGGGAGCTGATGGCTTTTCGGAGAGTCCCAGAGTGGCAGCCGGGCTCAGTGGCCGGCTAGCAGTGCTCCAAGGCTGCCCTGATTGCCCTCTTTGATCATATTGCCCCTTTCCCTTCAGGAGAGTGGTGCCACTGCAACTAAGTTGCTGCCAAGGCATAGGGAACTCAGTGCCAGGGAGGTGTGATTCAATCCAACAAGCATTTTATTAAATGCATACTGCATGCAGAGTATGACCCCTGGCTTGCCCACTGTGGGAGGAGATTTTGGAGGTTGCTGGACTAGCCTGTCCAGAGCAGGGCCTCAGGGTTTGCTGTCTTCTGGACTCACTTTAGGTGAAAGCTAGGGGCCCAGGACTGGAGAAGACCGGTGTGGCCATCAGTAAGCCGGCCGAGTTCACCGTGGATGCCAAAAACGGTGGCAAGGCCCCTCTCAAAGTCCAAGTGCAGGTGAGATGGGGTTGAGAAGCAAAGGGGCTGCCACTGGAGCCCTGGAAAGAAACTGGCTGAGCTCAGTTGCTTCTCCTCCCCTTTCAGGACAGTGAGGGCTCCCCAGTGGATGTCACCGTGAAGGACAATGGCAACAACACCTTCAGCTGTTCCTACACCCCTAAGAAAGCAGTCAAGCACACCGCTGTGGTCTCTTGGGGAGGGGTCAATATCCCCAACAGCCCCTATCGGGTGAGCTTCCTTCCCCCCATCTCTTCACAGGCAGAAATTAGGGACCTTGGGTGATGGAAGAGGAGACAGGCCTAGAAAGGTTCTGTGACTTTACCAAGGACATGCAGAGAGTCAGCCATGTTGGGTCACAAGAGTCTGGGTTTAGAGCCAGAAGAGACCCCAGTCCAGGCCCCTCCTATCTAAGCATTAGAACTAAGACTTAGTCTAGGGCCTCTCCTGCCCAGTGCAGCTCACTCTGCTCCTGCTCTGCTATGGTTCCCATTTTACAGATAGGAAACTGAGGCCCAGCTTTGTCTGCCAGTAAAGACATTGTTCCCCAGTTGTGGCCCACCAGTTCCTCTTGGGCCAAGCCCAAGATGTTTTTGGTCAGTATCACCATGGTGGTCATTTCACTTGTTTCCATTGAGCAAGTGCTTATTCAGGAGACCTGGGCAGCTCTTTTCTTCCCCCTGAGCCCCATCTTGTATTGGAACTCAATCCAGTGAACACTGATTGAGCTCTTACTTTGTGCCAGGTCCTTAGCCTGGAATACAAAGGAGCAAGGGGCAGTCTACCCTCCCTCTGGGGACCATAAGGGTGGGGGTGGTAATGAGATATAAGCAGATGTGAGTGAATGTCAGATAATTTGGGAAAGGAGAGAACACCACAGTGGGGTGGGGAGGACCAGAAAAGGCCCTTCAGATGCATCAGCTGAGCTGCAGGAAGAGGGTTAAGGGTTTGAAGGAGAGCAGCCTGGATGAAGAAGGGGCTTTCCTGCCTCTATCTCTCCTTTTCTCCCACCCTATCTCCACCCAGCTGCCTAAACAGTCTTCCTAAATAAGGAGAAAAACACGCCTGACCCCTTCTTTCCCCAGCTCAAAAACCCTCCATCAGTGACTGCCTCTTGGAGGCTAGACCACCAACTTGGTGATTCCAAACCCCTTTGGGATGTGTCCCAGGACCTACTTTTCGAAACTGATTTTCCATGACTCTACATTCTGACCAAACTATCCTAGTGCCTGGAAGAGATGGTCATCTCCTGCCTTTTTGTGTACACAAGTATTTCCTCCCCACTCCGCCTGTCATCTTCCCCCTTTGTCTCCTCTTCTGTCTTTGTAGGTAAATGTGGGAGCAGGAAGCCATCCTAATAAGGTAAAAGTCTATGGGCCAGGAGTGGCCAAGACTGGTCTCAAGGCCCACGAGCCAACTTACTTCACTGTGGACTGTACTGAAGCTGGGCAGGGTGAGTGACCTTGGGGGTGGGTGGGGTGGAGTTAGCTTATAGACTTGGAGGCTTGTTGGGGAGCTAATTATAAGGATGAAGTTGATGGGAGTGGGGTGAAGTATATGGGCTTCTTCCCTTTCTTAGATTTCCTTGTTCATCACTGCAACCTTCTATTAGACCCTTCAGGGAGGAAAGTAAGGGGCCTCAGGGAGATATCATTAGAAGCTTCTGTTCTCCAAGGCCCCATAATTTCCATAGGCCGGAAAGTAAGCCTGAAGGGAAAACCCTGGCTTCTACCTCCTCAGTCCAGGTTACTGAACAAGAAGGAAATCAAAGTTGGCTCTAGGCTTTGGCCTAGCTAGGGGCCAGGGAAGAAATCTGGCCAATACTGTTCTAAGCTTTGCCCTTACCCTGTCCCAGGTGATGTCAGCATTGGCATCAAGTGTGCCCCAGGAGTGGTGGGACCAGCTGAGGCAGATATTGACTTTGACATCATCCGGAATGACAATGACACCTTCACAGTCAAGTACACCCCTCGGGGGGCAGGCAGCTATACCATCATGGTCCTATTTGCCAACCAGGTGAGAGGTACCCACAACCTTGTGAGCTCAAATCTAAAAAGCCTTTCTGTATTTTCTCTACTTTTTCCCTTTATCTGGCCCCATTCTTGAATATATTGTTTTTTCCTCCTTTTTAAAAATGACTTTTTAAAATTGTAGAGTTTCCTCTCATACCCCACCCCAAAGCAAAACTCAAAAAGCAGCCCCCTCTGACATTGATTGTATGCACCATTCTGCACTAAAGAGGAAAGAGGACATTTCTGATCTCCAGAAACCATGTTTTCTCCTCCATTCTTTCAAGAGGCAAATTTCGGTTAATACCTGCCTCTGTCTAGCCTCTGTTCTTGAAACTCCTAAGAGTAGCTACTGGCTTCTTTTTCCCTTTCCTGAGGAGGGGAGGCAGAGGCCTGTGGCCCCTTGGAGACCTGAGGGAGCTTCTTGCCAATTAACATCTCATTTCTTTTTAGGCCACACCCACTAGTCCCATTAGAATCAAGGTTGACCCTGCCCATGATGCCAGCAAAGTGAAGGCTGAGGGCCCTGGGCTGAGCAGGAATGGTGAGTGGCTGTAGTAGGAGGGATTTGGCAGCTCAGGAAGAGAGGGGCCCATCCCATCTGCCTCCTGCCCCCTTGGCTGTGCCACCTGGGCTGTGGGAAGGGAAGGAGGGAGGGCAGCACCAAGGCAAGTGAGGGAAACGTCCCCAAGAGTCCCATCTGAGGGGTAATGCCAAAGGAGATGCTGCTGCTCCAGCTGTCCTGTGGCATTGCTTCTCTCATCAGGTGTGGAGCTTGGCAAACCCACTCATTTTACCGTCAATGCCAAGCCAGCGGGAAAAGCTAAGCTGGATGTCCAGTTCACAGGCCCAGCCAAGGGGGATGCTGTTCGGGATCTTGATGTCATTGATCACCATGACAATACCTACACCGTAAAATATGTCCCCTTGCAGCAGGTAAGCCCTGTGACTGACCCAGGGGCCTCCAGGTATGGCAGTGCCAGCTCTCCATCCCTACAGCAGACACCTTAACCAACTTGTAGGATATACCACTAGACCTAACCCTAATCAGTCATTTAAGTTACTGTTTTTAAATTTTTTTTTTTTTTTTAAGCAATCGGGGTTAAGTAACTTGCTCAAGGTTACACGGCCAGTTATTTCTGGGTGTGGTGCTGAGTGTCTGAGCCCGGGATTCGATCTCCAGGTCATCCCAACACTGGAGCCGGTACTCTTACTTGCTGTGCCACCTGGCCGCCCCTAAGCAATTGGGGTTAAGTAATTTGCTCAAGGTTACACGGCCAGGTGTTTCTGGGTGGGTGCTAAGTGTCTGAGCCCGGGATTCGATCTCCAGGTCTTCTCAACACTGGAGCCGATGCTCTTACTTGCTGTGCTACCTGGCCGCCCCTGCTGTTTTTAAATTTGCTTTTGGATTCCTAACTCAAAAAATTTCAGCAAATGCAATTGAGGACCATAAGCATTCAGTTCAGTGCATTTAAAAGGCACCATGCCAGACACTGTGTTGTGCAATGAAGAGACCTGGGCAACAGAAAGATCCTTGCCTTAGTGTGAAGAACCCCAAGACTGTACAAGAAAGGAGCCCCTTAAGTACCGCCTACTTCATTTTATCTAAGAAAAAGTGGGAGGCCAAGAAAAAGAAAATAATTGGCCCAAGGTCTCCTCCTGAGTTACAGGCAGAGCTAGGACCAGTGGGCAGGCCTCTTGGTCTCTTACCATGTTATTACTAGGTTGTAAGATTGTGGCATAGGGAGTGAAGTCCTCTTTCCCTCTTAGAGCTTAGCAGATGGTAACTAAGGGCTGAGTATTGCTGCCTCCCTCCCCCCAATCCAGGGCAACATGGGTGTGAATGTGACCTATGGAGGGGATCATATCCCCAAGAGTCCCTTCTCTGTGGGTGTGACCCAGTCTCTGGATCTCAGCAAGATCAAGGTGTCCGGCTTAGGAGACAGTGAGTACTTCAGGAGGGCTATGAGGCTCTTCATCCCATGAGTACCCCCTCCCCCCTCCCTGAGCATTGCCATTCTCTGAGACCCTCTCCTCCCAAGAGACTGTATACATGTGGTTTAGGGGAGGCTGGGACCCCTTCCCCACCACATTGGTCACAAGTCAGCATTTGGGGGGAGTCACAGATCTGCTCCTGAGCCTGGTCACACCGCCCCCTACACACACACACACATATCTCACTGTCCCCCACAGAAGTGGAAGTTGGCAAAGACCAGGAATTCACAGTCAAGGCCAAGGGTGCAGGGGGCCAGGGCAAGGTGGCATCCAAGATCACAAGCCCTTCTGGCAAGGTGGTGCCCTGCAAGGTGGAGCCAGGCCTGAATGCAGACAACAGTGTGGTCAAGTTCATCCCCCGAGAAGAAGGCCCCTATGAAGTGGAGGTGACCTATGACAGCGTTCCTGTCCCAGGAAGCCCCTTCCCAGTGGAGGCCATGCCACCTACCAACCCCACCAAGGTACCAAACTAATTAGTAGCTACCCAGCTCTCAGGCCTGACGAAAGGGCCTTTAGGAAGCCATATATCACCATGGTTTACTAGCCTAATAGCCCCCAAACTCCCAGGACCCTAACATGTCAGTAGATATGCATTTAGTAATCTCCTACTGTGTGCCAAACAACACTGTTTTAGCTAAGCTTTGGAGAGACAAAGAAAAGCAAAAATTGGTCCCCTCCCTCAAGGAGGTCACATTGTAATGGGAGAGAAAATATGTAAATGGATATATAGAAAGTAAATGAAAGGTCACCTCAGAGGGGAAAGGCAAGATCTCCTGGGAAAGGTGGAATTTCAGCTGGGTCTTGAGGGAGGCCAGGAGGCTGGGGGAAGAGGCAGAGAATTCTGGAGCTGACTGTCCTGTGTGAGGACTGACAAGAACAGGGTTGCCTGTAGGGGGAGTACAAGGGCAGTTAAGTGTAAGAAGACTGGAGGGGTAGAAAAGGGCCAGGTAGTGAACACCCCAATAAAAGCATTTTGGGCTGATCCTAGAGGCAACTGAATGGAGAATGGGCTGGAGGGGGGGGACACTGGAGGCAGGCAGACACTGCCCCTCCAAGAGACTGTCTGTCACAATCCAGGCTGGAGGTGATGAGGGCCTGCACTAGATGGGTAGCAGTGTTACAGGAGAGCAAGAGTGCTTCGGAGGCAAGGTAGACAGGCCTTGGCAACAGCTTGCGTCTGAGGGATGGATTTGAATGATGAGCCCAAGGTTTTAAGCCTGATGATTGCCTTTGACAGTAATAAGGGAGGGTTTTGGGGCAAAGATAGTGAGTCGTTTTGGACCTGTTGATTTTGAGATGTCTGCATGACCGCTGGGTGGCGCTAGAGTGCACAGAGCACTAGGCCTACAGTCAGGAACACTTACCTTCCTGAGTTCAAATCCCACCCCAGACTCTTCCAAGCTATGTGGCCCAGGACAAATCATTTCACTCTGTTTACCTCAGTTCCTCATCTGTAAAATGGACTAGAGAAGGAAGTGGCAAACCTCTCTGCTATCTGTGCCAAGAAAACCCAAATGGGGTCACCAAGAGTCAGACATGATTGAACAACATGCCCAATAGAAGTTGGTGACAGAGGTTGTTTGTCCTTCATTCTCAAAGGGGACCATGGTACCAGGGAAATGATGACGTGACTTGCAGTTGACTTCGGTTTGAGTGAGGGAGGGCTGTGCAAGGTCACCAGCCTCACTTTCTCCTTCAGAGCCATCTAGGCCCAGTGACCAAATATTCTCGGGATGACTAGAGATGACCCAGGATGCAGTGGGAGACTGTGGCCTGTTTAGGCTAAGGCCTTTCAGGTTCTCACTTACAGTAACACCCATTCAGTGAATAGGCCTCTTTAAGAAGTGAGTCAAGGAATGACCAGTGTTTAGGAGAGAGGTTGGGGCAGAAAAGGTTGAGTTGAGAATCATCGACATAAGAAATGATAATTAAATCCATCAGAGCCGATGAGATCCCCAAGTGAAGTAGGATAGAGGGAGGAGGGAAGAGGTGCCAGGACGGAGCCCTGAGGGACACCTATGGTTAGAGGGAATGATCTGGAGGAGGATCCAGCAAAGGAGACAGAGGAGTGGTCAGAGAGGTAGGAGGAGAACCAGGAGAGAGTATTCAGGAGGAGAGAGTGCTCAACAGTGTCCAGGGCTGCAGAGAGGTCAAGGAGACTGAGGATGGAGGAAAGGCCATTGGATTTGTCAACTGAGAGATCATCAGGAACTTTGGAGAGGCAGTTTTGATGGAATGATGATGCTAGAGACTGTAGTTAAGAAGAGAGACACTGATTATAGATAGCCTTCTCCAAAAGTTTAGCTGCTAAAGAGAGGAGAGATGCAAGATGAGAGTTAGCAAGGATGGAAGGTTCAAGTGAGGAGTTTTTGAGGATGGCAGAGACACAGGCATCTGTAGGCAGTGCCATGCCCGGCCAAATGTCAGCTGATGATATCTAGCCAGAGTCATTGCTGAACAACAGCAAAGCTTCCCCCCAGTATTGCCAGTGTTTCTGGTTGGTTTTTAGGGAGTAGAGGTTACCCGATGCACCTTCTGGTTGAGAAAGCAAGCACTATCTCTCACAGTATGCTATGTTGAGGGCCTTATGAGTGCCTTGCTATGAGTGCTTAGACCTGTTTATAGCTGAGGAGGTAGGCCCAAAGAGTACATCTCACCCATGTTAGGACCAGAACTAAAAGCAGGGGCTTCTCACTTTCAGGCCATATTCTCCTCGATGGTGAAGTTCTTTTGAATCCTTCAGGGCCTATTAGCCACACACCCACTTCATCCTTCCCTGCCTCACTTCCATTTTCCTGTTTTCTTCCCTGCAGGTGAAAGCCTTTGGGCCTGGGTTGAAGGGGGGCAGCGCTGGCTCCCCAGCCCCCTTCACAATTGACACCAAGGGAGCCGGCACAGGAGGCCTTGGCCTGACAGTGGAGGGGCCATGTGAAGCGAAAATAGAGTGCCTAGACAATGGGGATGGCACCTGTTCAGTGTCCTACCTGCCCACAGAACCTGGGGATTACAACATCAACATCCTCTTTGCTGACACTCACATCCCAGGCTCCCCCTTCAAGGCCCATGTGGCCCCGTGTTTTGACCCTTCCAAGGTCAAGTGCTCAGGCTCTGGGCTCGAGCGGGCCACAGCTGGTGAAGCAGGTCAGTTTCACGTGGATTGCTCCAACGCTGGTAGTGCCGAGCTTACCATTGAAATCAGCTCTGACGCAGGCATGCAGGCAGAGGTACACATCCAAGACAACGGGGACGGCACTTACACCATCACCTACATCCCTCTCTACCCTGGGGTCTATACCATTACCATCAAGTATGGTGGCCAGATGGTGCCCAACTTTCCCAGCAAGCTCCTGGTAGAACCAGCAGTTGACACCACTGGAGTCAAGTGCTATGGGCCTGGTGTGGAGGGCAAAGGTAAGCCCCATGTCCCTGGGCACCTTTCTCCCCTCCCTTCTAGGCTTGTGGGAGCATTGATGTCCCAGGAAGTTGATTTTTCTTTGTCTCCCAGAGGCATGCTATAAGAAAAAGCTGAGGGTCAATGTAGGGTTGCTTTCTGGGAAGCCCAGCCAACTTGTAGGACAAGGAAGGTGCTGGACTTTCTGTGCCTTTGCCTTTGCTCATACTCCATCTGGAGTCTCTTGGACCCTTTGGGGGCCCCAGGTTAAGGTCAGCTGGAAAGTGTCCAGAGGAGAGCAGCCAGAAGGACAAAGTGTCACAGGAAGAGGGCCTGAAGGAAGCTGGTGTGTTTAAGCTATTGAGAGCCTAAGGGCTTGGGGAGGAGAGGAGGTTAAGGGTACTTTTTGAGGCCTGTTTTTGAAGGCAGGATCCTTTGAAAAAGAGGTTTGGGCCCCCAGCACAGAGCCAGGAGCTGTGGCAGATGGGGAGAGAGCAGAGCCTTAAATGTGGGGACACTCCCAAAATGAGCTGGGCTCCCCTTCACTGCATGTTTTCACCACTTGGGCCTGTTCATTGTTGAAGCAGGAATTAGGGAGGAAGGGGATAGTAGGTTAGGTCAGCCTAGAAGATGGTTGGGGAGGTCTCTTTCTACAATTCTGGGCATCTAAGCTGGCCCTTATCTGCTATGACATCAGCTCTTGGTTTGTGGAGCTGGCAGAGACCTCAGCCGTCACCTAGTCCAAGATAGGTTGGGGTCACCAGGTCACATGTCAGAGCCAGGACCTCTAACTCCAAATCTTTTATTTTTTCCTTTTTTTTAAATACTATTTTATTTTTTCCAATTATATGTAAGATAATTTTTAACATTCAATTTTACAAAATTTTGAGTTCCAAATTTTTCTCCCTCTCCTCTACTTAAAATGGCAAGCAGTTCGATATAGGTTATTATGTGCAACCACATAAAACATATTTCCATATTAGTCATGTTAGGAGAGAAAAAATAGACCAAAAGGGAAAAAACGTGAAAAACTAAAGTGAAAATGGTATTCGCCCATCTACATTGAGTCCATCCATTACTTTCTCTGGATGTAGATGGCATTTTCCATCATGTCTGACTTCAAATCTAGCTTCAGCCACTGGTGAGTTGGGGAATCCCCTGGAATCCAGGGTTTCCACCTGTTGTCTCATCTTGGTGAACCCTTGGATTAGCTTGGTGGCTTGTCGTCTCTGTTCCTGTTTGTGCCATTATCGTTGGTAATCAAGACAGAGAGAGGCAGCATATGTACAAGTCCTCTGGTGGGGCTGCTGGGGCTAGAGTTTGACCTAGAAACATGGCAAGTCCAGCACTTTCGTTTTGTAGGCAATAGGTGAGGGGAAGGGACTTGGTCAGTAAGCTTGTCCTCCCCAATGAGGGAAACCAGTTGACCTGTGTTGGTCTGTGGGTTGGCCTGAGCAGCTAGGCCCCCTATCTCCCTACTCTCTCTTGCCATCTCAACTGAGCCAGGCTGTCAGTGGCCTAGAGCTCCTAGCCTAGGCCTGGAAACCTTGCTTCTTTTAATAATTGCCCCTGCCTCTTGACTAGGGCAAGCTATGTAAGTGAAGCCTTCCTTCTTTTTGCTCATTTGTAAGACTGAGGTTGGTAGTGAGGGCATTTTCTGCAGCCCTAACTGAAGTGCCAAGATGCCACTGGGGGTGCTCAGGCCATAAGGTGTACCTGTGTACTTAAAAGAGGAGACATCCCTGTCACAACTGTTCTCCCCATTTCTGGGCAGTGGACAGAGAGGGGCAGGCCTGTAGCATTGGGCCTGCTTCTCCCTTCCCCTTGTCAGCCAGGGCCCTCTACCTCCCTTCATATATTCCACTCATGTCTCCATGGTGTCTGTGGCAGGGGTGGTGGGGCCAGCTTCAGTTGTTTTTAGCATTGCTGAAAGACAGCCAGTCTCGGGGGGGGGGGGGGGGCTCCAAGCAAATCAAGAGATGGCAGCTTCCTAGCTTTCTGCTTCCCCCCATCCCCTACATAGATAGAACCTGAGGGTTTCTATAATGTCCCTGGCCAGAAGCCTTCCCTCACAATTTCTTACACTTTTGCAGGGGTGTTCCGAGAGGCCACCACAGAATTCAATGTTGATGCTCGGGCCCTCACAAAGGCTGGGGGTCCCCACATCAAGACACGTGTTGCTAATCCCTCAGGCAACCTGACAGATGCTTATATCCAAGACAATGGAGATGGAACCTACAAAGTTGAATATACACCTTATGAGGAAGGTAAAGTGAGAAGGCATGGGCCTCAGGGAAGGAAAGAGGAGTCAATGAAGCTTTCTGGCAGAGGATGTAGGCCCTGAGGAGTGGAAGGTGGGGGCCTCACTTTCTCCAGGGTCAACCACTGCTTCCCTCTTCCCTTGGCTTAGGGGTCCACTCAGTAGATGTGACCTATGATGGCAGCCCTGTGCCCAGCAGCCCCTTCAAAGTGCCTGTGACTGAGGGCTGTGACCCGTCCCGAGTACGTGTTCATGGACCAGGCATCCAGAGTGGTACCACCAACCAGCCCAACAAATTCACTGTGGAGACCAGGTACAGGGGACAGCTGGGGTGAGCTGCCTCCTGGTAGTCCTGGTGTACCTGGAGGATGGGGTGGAGGGAGGCCATGGCATGGCAGAAGTTTTCAGCTAGGTATGTTTCCTTGGGACCTCCAGGGGTGCAGGCACGGGGGGCCTTGGTCTGGCTGTGGAAGGCCCATCGGAGGCCAAGATGTCCTGCATGGACAACAAGGACGGCAGCTGCTCTGTGGAATATGTGCCCTATGAGGCGGGCACCTACAACCTCAATGTGACTTATGGCGGCCACCAGGTGCCAGGTAATGGGAGCTGTGTTTAAAGCGTGTGCCTGAAAAAATTGGGGGTTTAGGGTCTCCCAAGTACAATGTGAGTGTGCAGGGCTTCTAGGCCTGGGGAGGTGAGAGTCTTGCTGTCTTCTGCCCTGCTCAAGGCCTGCAGAAGTACAGAGTTTAGTTCTGAGCAACATGGCTTAAGAAGGGCATGGATAAGCCAGCAAGCAAGCATCTAGAGTTGGGCAGCCAGTACAAAGAAGGGCCACAGGTCTGTGCCATACATAGGACAACAGGGAAAAGATTTAGGGGGAGGTGTGATTGTTCTCTAAAAGTTATTTCAAGGGCTGTCTTACGGGACAGAACCCAAACCAATAAATGAAAGCTTGGGAGGTAAATTTAGGCCTAAGATTGTTAATTGGAATGGGAGGCCCTCTTGAGGCAGCCTCTCCCTGGAGGCCTTCCAACTCAGAGATTCTAGGTTTCTGCTGCCACTCTAGCTATGTGGGAGAGAGAGGGAAGCCAGCTGGGGCATGGAAGTGAGTGGCCTAGCCCCATTGACCCTGGGTCCTGGTACCTTGTGCTCCCTCACCCTTTCCTGGGTCTCTCCTCACTATATCCCTGCAGGTAGCCCATTCAAGGTTCCTGTTCATGATGTAACTGATTCATCCAAGGTGAAGTGCTCAGGGCCTGGGCTGAGCCCTGGGGTGGTCCGGGCCAACGTTCCTCAGTCCTTCCAGGTTGACACCAGTAAGGCAGGTGTGGCCCCACTCCAGGTCAAGGTGCAGGGGCCTAAGGGTAAGTACATATGCAGCTGACTTGGTGGGAGCAGGGTGGGGATGTAGAATAGCTATTGCTAGAGTACTGGAGGGCCTCCAAGGCATGGGCTTAGTTGACTGAGTGCCATAAGGAAGGAAACATTTATTAATGTTCTAGTCATGTTTTAAGTGCTTTATAAATATTACCCACAATAACCCTGAGAGGTAGGGGCTATTTTGATCCCCATTTTGCAGATGAGGAAACTGAGGCAGACAAGAGTTAAGTGTCCCAGGGTCCCAGCTAGTATCTGAGGTTGGATTTGAATTCAGGTCTTGCTTACTCCAGACCCAGTGCTCTATCCACTGTACCACCCAGCTGCCTTAAAAATGCATGGGTGGCTCCACTATAAGAGTTCCAGTTATGAAAGGCTTAGTGTGGAGTCAGTGAGTTAGTAAACGGATGGTACTTGGAAGGGGAGAGAAGAACTAATGCTTCCAGTGAGGGTGCCAACTTTCATAAAAGTCTCCTGGAATAAGGCCGGAAGGAGAATTTGGGGTCAGGTCAGGCACAATTGACCAGACTTCAGGACTTGGCTAAATGGAGGTGGCTTCAGCTCCAGAAAGGGAGGAGGCCTATATGAGCCAGGCAGGCTTTGGAACCTGGTAACAAAGCTAAAAAGGTTATTTTTGGCCCAGTGGCCTGAGCAAAGGCCAGTTGCTTGTCCTGCTACCTAGTTGGCATTTGGCCCCAAGTTGGAGCAGAAGTAATGCTGGGGAGGGTGGGGTGCAGAAAACAGCTTGACCCATTTTCTTCACCCAACCTGATGCCCTATATATTCTCTTCCAATACCACAGGGATAGTAGAGCCTGTGGACGTGGTGGACAATGCAGATGGCACAAAGACAGTCAACTATGTGCCCAGCCGGGAGGGCCCCTACAGCATCTCAGTGCTGTATGGAGATGAGGAGGTTCCTCGGAGGTAAGTCTTCCCTTCGTAGGGGAGGGAACCAGACAACTAGAAAGCAGGGAGGCCAGGGTTGGCAGATGGTGGGGGGAGAGTGCCCATCCTGAAGGAATGCTACCCTCACCAGGGGGGCTCTTGGGGACAAAGAGGTATGGAGCCCAGTTGTCTATAAGGAGTACAATCGGGAAAGGTTATCTGGGGCATGGGAAATAGCTTGTTTCCCCATTCTCGGTGGCCCTGGGGATGAGGTTCTGTGAGTTGAGGGTAGTCATTGGGTACTGTTGTCAGGACCTGAAAGTTATTGGATGTAGGCAAAGGGAGGGCTCCTGGGGCTGCTGAGTTTGTACAGGTCAGAATGGTAGGCCTTCTTCTAGGAAGTTGTGTATCCTTATGGGAGTTTTGTTTTGTTTCTCCACCTCAACTTTCTAGTCCCTTCAAGGTCAAGGTTCTGCCCACCCATGATGCCAGCAAGGTGAAGGCCAGTGGCCCTGGGCTCAATACCACAGGTGTTCCTGCCAGCCTGCCTGTAGAATTCACTATTGATGCCAAGGATGCTGGGGAAGGCCTGCTGGCTGTCCAGATCACGGTGGGTTGGTTAGCTTAGGGGGAGGTGGGGTATGCCCAGCTGATTACAAAAGCTACAGAGCCGGCCTGCAAAGGGCAGTGGGGCTGGTCAGGGCTAGGGAGCAAGGGCCTCTGTCTGTGTGTGAGGGGTCTGCTTACATACTCTCTAGTCCCACCTTGGGATCCATTCAACAAGTGTTAATAATTAAGTACTCACTGTGAGACCAAAAGAAAGTGACCCATTCATGGGGAAGCAGGACAGATGTTTCTCCTGATGTTGTTGCCTGGCCTACAAAAAATGGCTAACAATACACCCCTGCTTGGGCCTGGGGTTATTTATGCGGAAAGTGTTTCTGAAATAGGTGAACAAATGGTAGTTAAACATGCCAGTGATGTGGTGGGTCCACTGAGGGCTTGAGGCAGTGAGTTGGGCCACTCAGATGGGAGAGCATGAGGGGGTGCCAGGGACAAGGCATGGACCCTGTACTCAGAGAACTGTCTAGTGAGTACGAGATGATGGTACATGAAGGGCAGACTGGGAGGATACAGAACCAAGCCTGGGAGGAGGTCTCTCATCTTTCATCTGCCTCATCAGTCTAAATTTCTTTGGCTTGTTGCTCTCAATTAAGTGATCCTTGACTGCTGGCTTGGTTGGGATGGCCATATCCCAGAAGGCCTCAGAGCTGGCTTCCCCATTGGGCCCTCTGTGGCCTGAGTGGGAGTGTGGAATAGTGTTAATAAAGCCGGGTTTAGGACAGGAGGACTCCTTGGGCCAAGAGCTATGTCCTAGCCCCTCCCTTGGCCCATGGCTCTGTTGTCTGAGGTTTGAGAAAGCATTCCCTTCGGAGAATCAGGATTTGTAAAGCCATAGGGTAAGAAAGGAACTCAGATTGAAATACAATGATCAAAATACTTGTTAAAAATCAGTTCATGGGCCTTGGGTTAAGAATGATGTCGAGTCAAGAAAACCCAGGTCCAAAATCTGGTTCTGTCCCTGAACTCCCTATCTGAACTTGAGCACATCAGCCACTCTGACCCTCAGTTCCCTAATCCAAAAAGTAAAGGGGTTGGGCTCTGGCCTCTGAAGTCCTTTTCAGCTCTACATCTAGGTTTCTCTGGCTTGGGTTTAAATCCTGGCCCAACTGCTTATGGGAGGGACCCAAGGCTTCAGTTTCTTCCTCTGTAAGATAAAAGGATTGGATTGGCTGAGCTAAAATCCCAGTTCTCAGTCTCTGATATTGACATTTGGTGGAGTTGTGTCCAGCATGGTGGGCAGGCAGGGTTCAGGAGGCACCCTCTCATAGCCTGGCTTCCTTCCCTTATGGCAGGACCCTGAAGGGAAGCCCAAGAAGACAACGATCCAGGACAATCAGGACGGCACTTACACTGTGTCCTACGTCCCTGACATGACAGGCAGATACACAATTCTCATCAAGTATGGGGGTGATGAGATTCCCTTGTCCCCATACCGCGTCCGGGCCCTGCCCACGGGGGATGCCAGCAAGTGCACTGTGACAGGTGAGAGCACTGGCAGAGGAGGGGCCTTGTGCCCCCTGGGGGGTGGCGGGCCCCCTCCCCCCAAGCCGAGGTCGGGTCAGCAGCCCCGCAGACACTCGCTTTCTTACAGACACCCCTTGTTTCACCGCTGCTCACCGCCCCCCCCCCAGTTGTCTGTGTGTGCAGATGTGTGTGTGTGTGCGCGCGTGTGTGTGGGTATGCAGGTGGCATTGGCACCTCGTGTGACCTGGTTTTCTCACTTGACCTTTCTCCTTGCTCTCTGCCCTTTCACCTCAGTGTCAATCGGAGGTCACGGGCTAGGTAAGCTGCTTGCTGGTGCATACCCCAAATTCATCCCTGTCCAGAGGGACAGGTTCCTTTCCTGCTTGTCCCAGCTCCCCTCAAACCGTTCACAGCTGCAGCCACTCTGGGCAGTGTTGGGGGGCAAGGAGAGGGTAGAGTCTGGGTTGGGGGGGGACTCTCTGAGCCCTAGCTCAGCTCCACCTCTGCACCACCTCAGGCAAGTCGCTTCCCTTTCAAGGCTAGGAGTGGAAGTGCACACTGCCCCCTTGGCCCTAGGGTTCTTTAGGGAGCGGCTGTGAGCTGTTTGGGTTAGGGGCATCCAGAGGGACCATCTTTGCCAGGGAGCCTTGGGGTCTGGGGATCTCGGCACAAACGCTGCCCCTTTTCCTAGGGAAGCTGGGCCTGGCAGCTGGCTCTCTGTCTTCCCTGACCCCTGTCACCTCCTCCTGTTCTCCCTTCCCCTCCAGGGGCAGCTGTCTCCCTCCCATCCCTCCCTTCCTCCCTCTCTTCCTTGCTAGCTGGGGAAACTCTGCCTTCCCCTCCCCGAGGGCTATGATCCAAAGGACTGAGGGAGTATCGGTTTGTCCTGCCCCTGGCCCAGAGCAGTCCTTCTTCCCCTTCCCAGCCTTGGCCGGATCCGCAGACTCCTATTCCCACCTCCAGGGGGTGCCTTGGTCCTTAACCTGGGTGTGCATGGCAGGGGAGGTGGGTGTTGCTGGGGAGGTGGCTCCGCCAGCATGGCAGGAGACGGTATTCTCTCTATATTTTCTTGCACTCCACTGCTCCTACCCCACTAACCCCTTGCTCCTCAAAGCCCAAGCAGTGACGTTGCTTCGTGTGAGCCAAGGGCCCTAAGAGTTTGGGGAGATCAGAAAGGAGTGAGGCTTAGGCCCCGCCTGAGAAAAGCCCTGTGAGGCTACAAGCACCACCCTAGGGGAGTGAATGGCTTACAAGGGAAGAGATCTGCAGTTGGGCTTTGAAGGCCAGGCCGACCAAAGGGCAAAATGGGGGGGCCCACATTCATGCACTTTCCAACTTCTCTGCTGGGGGAGGAAAAAACCCTTGAAGGCAGCAACCATCTCCCATTTGTACTCCCAGGGCTCAGCCTGGCCTAGCACCTCACTTGGTATGGGTGTTCCATACATGGCCCTGTGCCTCCATTGGGATGGGTGTCCCAGAAATGGGTGCCCAGAAACTCAATTGGAATGGGTGCTTCCATTGGAATGGGTGTCCAATACGTGGCCGGGCACCTCCATTGGGATGAGTGTCCCATGCATGGCCCTGCGCACTCCATTGGGATGGGTGTCACAGACATGTTTGATGTATTGCTTTGAATGGATTACTTACAGAAGGGGAGGCAAGGAGGGCCAGGAGAATGGCCTTAACAAGGGGGAGGTGGTGCAGAAGGCAGGTTTAAAAGGAAGGTGGAGAATCCTAGGCCAGGCTGCAGAGCATGAGCCTCAGGCTGCCTGTTACTTACCTCGGGAGCCCACAAGCCTAAGAGTGCTACTGAGAAAAAATCCAGGATATGAACAGTTGGTGGGGGGGAGCTGCTATAGGTCAGGCCACCCCAGTGCATTGAACTCTTGTCATGTACCCAGGAACATTTGGAGGTAGACATAAAATTGGCTTAGTGGGCTGGGGCAGAATGAAGGCAGTGTACCTGGGAAAGCAAGGAGTCATTAGCAGAAACAGGTCGGGGCAGCAAAAGGGAGCTCGACCTCCCCAAATCTGCCTACTCACACTGAGGGTTGGGCAGGTCCCCTGTTGTCGCCTGTCCCCAAGCAGAGTTGAGGCGAATAGCCCTTTCCCTGTGAGCACAGTGGGTGCTTGCTCTTATAGGGCTAGTAGGATCTCACTAGCCACTATTGGGTCCTTAATAATGGGGCCAAGGAGTTCTGCCTTACCTTCCCAAGCAGGGGGGGTCACACTGATCACCCACACATGCAGTTGCCCAGATGCTCTTCAGGACTGGCCTCTCAATCCCATTCAGCACTTGCTGGGGGGCAAAGTACCCCTCCACATAGGAGGTGGGGGGATGGCACAGAGATTGCTCAGGTCTAGACCTTCCCATCTAAGGAGAAGCTGAGCCCCGGGGCCCCCAGCACTTGGTCCCTTGCTCTCAAACGTCACTGCCAGGCCCTTGTCCTTTAGACTGCAGGGCCCCCCACTAGGCGGCTGCTACACCTGCTGCTTTGCCCCTTTCTCAGTCCGTGTTTTTCCCCTCCCCCCAACCATCACCACTACTGCTGCGCTAACCCTGCTGAGCCTTGCAAATCTCACTGAACCCCCCCCTTCTTACTGCACACTTCATCTGGGCCCTGCCTGGCTCTCCTACTCTGCTCCATGCCTGGCTGCGCTGGCATCTCCAATGGGGTGAGCATTCTCAGTCGTCAGGAAACTTGGAACTTCACTCAAAACCTCAGTGTCCCACACACTGCTGCTGGGGCAAGGGTTTCTCTTCAATTCCTTCTGTAAATCCTGGGAGGAGGGAGAAGGCAGCTGTGTTGCCAGGGCATGTGCCCATCTTTAAGTGGAGAGGGGGCTGATGATGCACACTCACTGCTACCACTGGGCTGGAGACTGCCCCTCACACAGCCCCCCAAGCACCCCAGAGTGCTCCCCCAACCTTTTGGAGACTCTGATTAACAGCTAGGCCTTGCCCAATCCAACTGAGGAAAGCAGGTCTGCTGGATCAGGGTTGCCCTGACACTATGGAGAAGGAGCTACTTTCCTGCCCACTGAGAAACTCCTCCCCCTCTCCCCTTGGGAAAGATGGGGGCTCCCTTGGCTGTGCTTGGGGAGTCATGGAGGGAGGGGATCACAAGATCAGCCAAAGGCCCAGGCTCACTGTCCTGCCCCTGCCCCACACCAGGCACTGGCATCGGCCCCACCATCCAGATTGGCGAGGAGACAGTGATTACTGTGGATGCCAAGGCTGCTGGCAAAGGCAAGGTCACATGCACGGTGTGTACCCCCGATGGCACAGAAGTAGATGTGGATGTAGTAGAGAACGAAGATGGGACTTTTGACATCTTCTACACAGCCCCCCAGCCAGGCAAATACATCATCTGCGTCCGCTTCGGGGGCGAGCACATTCCCAACAGCCCCTTCCAGGTCATGGTGAGTTGAGCCTTGAGGGAATAGGCAAAGGATGTGGACCTTCCTCTGCTGGGCTCCCCTGGTTCCCAATTTGGGGGGTCTTTGGTCATTCCTGGGATGGCCCTCCCCCTGCTTCAGTGAACAAAGGCCCCATCCTCTGGGGAGAATGTTCACACTCTCCTCTCATCCCTCCACTGGCCTCAAGAAGGTGAGAGATAGAACAGTGTGATGCAGTGAAGTAGAAAGGACATTGGGTTGGGACTCTGAAGACAAGACCCTTCCCTAATCTGGGCCTCATTTGCTTTAATCTTCAAGTGACAGGGGTGGCCATGAGAACCACTGGTCTGCCTCTACTTCTGTGATCCTATGCGTGTGTCTGTCTCCAACCCAGAAGGCATAAATCCATCTTCTTTCTCCTGGACTGCAAGCTAGGGAGTCTGTATCATGGACTCCTTTGTCCTGGAGTAGGTCTTCCCATGTGAAAGTACCCTTTATCACTGGGTTGTCTCAGAGCCCCCTTTTCCTGGACTTTGGAGAGACCAGGGACAGGAATCCAAGTCAGGTGTGACAAGCCATTCCCTTTGGTTTCCAAGGGGAGGTTCTGCCTGGCCCTTTCTGACACCCCATGCTGCATCCCCTCCAGCTTCCAGGTAACTAGGTGCTTTCCAGCTGAGGCCTAGCTCTGGGACAGGCTAAAGAGGGACCCACTTCCTGTTTTCCCTTCCCTCCCTCCTTTTCCTCTAATTGTGCATGGTAAGGCCCTGTGCTTTAGTGGCTCTCTCTTGGTCCAGGGTCCAAACGTTCCAGATGGAGGGCATCACAGGTGGTTCTAGCTGGCTTATCTACTAATGACCTTCTTTCTCCTACCAGGCCTTGGATGGGGACCAGCCTACCCCTCAGCAGATGCGTACCCAGCAGTTGTCAGCCCCCTACTCGTATGCGCCAGGTGTCCAGCAACCTTGGGTACAAGTCCATTTACTTTCCTCAAAAACAGAAGCAGGGGCTGCTCTCAGCCAAGGACCTGGACCCTTTAGCATGTGGGTCTTTGGTTCTGTTGCTGACCCTTCTTCCTCAGTGGAATAGTCAGACTGTAGGGGCTCAGTGTTTGCAGGATGGCAAACAGGAAGGACCCTGGACTCTAGCCCAGGGCTCCTTTCTATCTTCCAACCCTGCTGTTTCTTCAGTGGGCTGGGGAGAGGTCACTTAGCTACCCTCAGTGGGCCCCCAGTTTTCCCAATGGAAAGACATAAGGAGCCTGGTGTAAATGCCAGGTGCTGAGGAAATAAAGACTAAAACTAAATGGTCCTTGGTCTCAAAAAGCTTACAGTCTCCTAGGCCAAACCTCTGGGATCTGAGGAACTCCTGAGGCAAAGGAGTATGGCATGGGTTACTTGGCATCTGTTCAGAGCACTTGGGCCTGAGGTAGGATGGCACATGGCCAGCCAGAGGACTGGTCTGTCCTCCATGGGCCCAACTTCAGCTTCGGGCCAAGGACTAGGACAAGAAGAAATCCCACTTTGGGAGAAGAAGGACAGACATTGTCTCTTTCCATGAACCTCTCTGAGTCTGATTCTACTTCCTCCCTCCTCTTCCTGGCCTGGCCCTTTTTCTCTCATGGTTGTCACCCCTAACCTGAAGTATCTTATTTCTATTTTCATTTCATAGGCTGCAGAACGGCCATTGGTGGGGGTGAATGGACTTGACGTTGCTGGCTTGAGGCCTTTTGACCTGGTCATCCCCTTTACCATCAAGAAGGGAGAAATCACAGGTGAGGAGGAAAGCAAGGGAAGAGGAGGGCTAGAGCCTGACTGTGGGGGCTGAGTGAGGCCCTCTCCAGCCATCTCTAAGGTCTCTGGTCCCTGCAGGGGAGGTTCGAATGCCATCAGGCCAGGTGGCAAAACCTTCCATCACGGACAACAAGGATGGCACTGTGACTGTGCGCTACGCCCCCACCGAGGCAGGCCTCCATGAGATGGACATACGCTACGACAGCATGCACATCCCAGGTGGGCCTGACTGCTGTGCCTTTGGTGCTGAGTGGGCTGATGACCTTTGGCATTGTGGGCAAACAGAACCTGTGAAGCCTTGGAGAAGCCTGACTAAGACAGGTTTCACCACTTGGACAGGGGCAGAAGGCAGCTAAGTGGGCCCATCCCCTAGACTGGTGAAAGCAGCAGGGTGGGCTCCAGCTTCCAGGGCACCAGAGACCCAGCCTTGCTGAGACCCTAACCCTACCCACAGGAAGCCCCTTGCAGTTCTACGTGGATTATGTCAACAGTGGTCATGTCACTGCCTATGGCCCAGGCCTGACTCATGGACTAGTGAATAAACCAGCTATCTTCACTGTCAACACCAAGGATGCAGGGGAAGGTAAGGAGGGGTAGGGGCAGGGAGGGCTTGCCCTCTGAATGATTTTGGTCTGCGCAGTACCTTCTCATCTTGGTCTTGGGGATTGTAGGGCAGATGTTCTCTAAGTTACAGACAGTGATCAACATGGTCTACTGGATAGAGGGGCCAGGTCTAGCCTCTGATTCAGGAAGACCCTGCTTCTGACACAAACTGGGGTGCGTTTCAATGGTGGGATGAAGGGGGGTCCATACTGATGAAATTGCAGGTTCCTACACTTATAGGAAACTCGGTCCCTGTAATGAACCTGTGTTGAGGTCCCCCAGTGAGTTAGTGGCAGAGCTGGGAGTGGGTCCTAGAGTGTTGTCTACTAGATCAGATCATGTGATATAAGTCTAGGAAGCAGCAGTCCTTGTTGGGGCCAGAGAGACTGAATTGACCCCTTAAGTTTACAGTCAACTTGGAACCCTACCTTCTTCTGCCTTCCACTTTGAGCAGAAATTCTCAGACATCACATGAACCAAAGGGAGGCCTGCGATATGGCAAGGGTGGCTGCTGAATAGGAAGGGAAAAGCAGCCCTCTGAGAATTGAGAACTGCCAAGTGTGGACCTGCCTGGGCTCTCTTCCCCATGTAGTCCCCATTTTGTAGTCAGGCCTGTTGCCTGGTTCCAGCATTTGTGGCTCCTATTACCAATGGGATAGAGTCTAAGCTTGACCAGTATCTCCACCCAAACTACCTTTCTGACCTTTCTCTCCTTCCACTCCCCAACACTTTTCCTGTTCCACTGCTAAGTCTATCTCCTAGCTGTTCCCAACATGTGTCACTCTCCTATCTTGATTCATTTCCGGAATGAACTGTCCCATCTCTTCCCTGAAGTTTTGGCCTTCTTCCATGTTCTGGTATGTAGGGCTCACCACTCTTGTGGAGGCCATCTTTACATTCAGTCTCTCCTGAAGGGCTCCTTGTTGCTGCTGTTGTTTTATTGATCACCCTTGTGTTCCTGTCACTTAGATTTCCCAGTGTATCCATCCCTTCCCCTTCTAGAGAGCCATCCCTCATAATGAAGAACTAAAAAGAGAGGGAGAAACTAAATTAGCATTGCACCCCCCACTGAGGCTTCTTGGCAAGCCAGCTCCAATCATCATTTTGCAGCATCCAGTCTAAACTGTTTGTTCTATTTACATTATTGTAGTTATTGAGTGTATTGTTCTTCTGATTTGGCTTGCTTCTTTGCATCAGTTCATCTACATCCTCTAATGCTGTTTATCGTGTATTAGAGCACACTAACATTTCATTACATTCATGTACCACAATCTGTTCAGCCATTCCCCAGTTGATGGGCATCTCCTTGGTTTCCAGCTACTCTAAAGTTTTGCCATGGGTTTTTGCCATGGTTTGGGGTCGACAGGGACTTGGGACCTTTTCATCGTTGGCCTTCTTGGAGTAGATGCCTAGCAGTGGAATCTGTAGGTTGAAGAGTGTGGACATCTAACTCTTCAGTATTCTCATCTTTTCCCACTTTTGCCAGTTTGATGGATGGGGGTAAAAATTGCTCATTGTGCTTGGGAATGTTCCTTCACATGCTCATTAAGAGTGTGGTCAGTTCTGTTGAGAATAGTTTGCTAATATTCATTAGCCCCTATGAATGGTTTTTGGTTGTCACTCTTCTTCTTAGTCCCTGTAGACCTTGTAAATCAGCCCCTTGTCAGAGATGTTTGGCACAAAGATTTTCCCCAGTCACCCATTTCCTCTCTTGGCCGACTCGTGTTAACTGTGTTCACTCAAAAGCTTTTTGATCGCACTTAATTGAAATGATATCTTATTTTTTTTTAATTGCCACCTTCCCTTATTGTTTGCATTCACCTCCCAACCATAGCTGTGAAAGGTCCCAGATCTCCTTTTGCCGTTGTTTTTATGCTGTCCTCTTTAATGGAGAGGTAGAGACTCTGTGGACTTGGACACTCTCAGCACTCTGGGCAGCTCCCTAAGGCTCTAAATTGCAGAAGAGGTGGTGGCCTGCTTTAGGAGAAAGGGATCTCCTCCCAAGAAGCTCCTTCCTTCACTGCCGCCATTATGAGCCCAATCTCTAACCTGAGCCTATGGCCTTTAACATTCGGTTCACAGTTGGTGTATGGTGTAAGATGAAAGTCTGACCATAGTAGTCTGGAAAGATGCTTTTGGGTTTTCCCAGAAATTCCTATTGAATAGAAGACTCCTTCCTAGCAGCACAGGGCTATTTCTTGTAATCTCCAGCATGGCTGAGCCCTTTAGATAGGATGAGACAGTGAGCCCTAACCCCATTTCTTCTTCCTAGATAGTAGCATGCTCTTCTCACATTACTTTCTTTCCTTAACATATTGTATTCCCTGCTCCCTCCTCCTTATTAGAATGTAAGCTCCACAAGGGCAGGGACTCTGTTGTATCCCCAGTGCTGAACTGTGTGTGTGTGTGTGTGTGTGTGTGTGTGTGTGTGTGTGTTTGCATCTGTGTACACATGCACATCTAGCCTTCAGATTGTCCCTGGAAGACTCAGGGCTCTGTCTAAGAGACCTGTCTTCTCCTTCCTGGACCTTCTGGGCTCATGGTATGTCTCCTCAGGGGGCTTGTCCTTGGCCATTGAGGGCCCTTCAAAAGCCGACATCAGCTGTACAGATAACCAGGATGGCACCTGCACTGTCTCATACCTCCCAGTCCTCCCAGGGGATTACAGTATCCTAGTGAAGTATAATGACAAGCACATTCCCGGCAGCCCCTTCACGGCCAAGATCACAGGTATTGGTCCAGGGTGCTAAGGGCAGGGCTGGACTGAGCTAGGGAGAGAAGAGGCCTACATGAGGCCATCTATTGTTGGGGAGGACAAGAGAACCTCCATGCTCCTAGACCAGTCCAAGGACTCTTAGATCATTAAATCCCATTTTTAAAGAAACTAAGGAAAGGAATTGACTTGCTGTGGGTCATGTGACAGTGCTTGTAAACACTACCACACCACCCCCAGGCCAGTTTTCCCCAAACATAAAGTAGAAAAATGTGAAATTTCAAGTTGAATGTATGTCCCCTTCACTTCTAATCAAGGAAAATGTCCCGGATGAAGAGATGGGCCAAGGTTTTGTTTTCCTTCTAGCTCTGTCATTCTTCCCCCACAGGTGATGATTCCATGCGCATGTCTCACCTGAAGGTGGGCTCTGCTGCTGACATTCCCCTCAACATCACCGAGACAGACATCAGTCAACTCACAGCAACTGTTGTGCCCCCATCAGGCCGAGAGGAGCCCTGCCTGCTCAAGAGACTGCGCAATGGCCATGTTGGTTAGGAAGCTCCCATTTGCCTTCCTCTAGCTCTAGCTCTAGCAACACCAGGGAGGAAGGCCCAGGGTAACAGTTTATAACCAAGTATAAGGAAGGACTTGCTGGTAACTGGAGCTGTCCTAAAGTGGATTAAGCTGCCTAGTTGAGGTAGTGAGTGCCCTGGTCCCACTAGCGTTTAAGAAGAGGTTAGGTGACCACTTGTCAGAGGTGGAATGCTCGATGATGTATGTCTGTCAGCACCAGACCTTGAAGAGTCAGGGTCTGAAAAGAGCTTCACAGGCAAGCCCAGAACATAATGCCAAATCAAACAGAATGAAATGGAAGAAGGTCTTTCCCTTCCCAAAAGTGTTCGGTTTGGCTTCCATCCAATCAGCCATGGCTGTATGGGGTTTAGAGGAAGTTCAGACAGAAAGGGAAGATAAGGAGTGGGTAGTGATTCACAGGGAAAAGATTAGCATCTCTGCCAGCTTAACATGAGTCAGCAGGCAGTGTAATAGGGCAGCCAGATGGGATTGTGGGCTCCATTTACAAAAGACATGGGGTCAGCCGTCCCTCCTTAGTCTGTTCTGGCTGAACCCGGTTGAAAGTTTAGCTAAGAGGGAGATTGATAAGCTGGACTCTGGAAGGTGACAGCCAGGATAATTAGGCCTTGATAAAGGTCCGTGGCATCTAAGGAATGGTTAAAGGAATTGGGGATGTTTTCTCAGGAAAAAGAAAGATTGGGGGGAGATGCACTCACTCCCTTTCAGTAATCTGCAAGGCTCTTGTGTGGCTGAGGGGGTAGGCTTGTTCTCTTTGGCCCCCAGGGGCAGAACCAGGAGAACTGGGGGGCTCTCCCAACCAGAGAGCAGTCTCAGAGTGGGACAGTCCCTCAGGATGTGGTGGCTCCCTTTGAGAGGTTGGTTTCTTAGATCCAGCTCGGCCAATGAATTCCCTTCCAGCTGTGGGATTCTGGGATTCCTCCATGGGGAATTGACTGATCCCCTCTGAGATCCTTCCCTAAGTGGGCATGGGTGATGCTAGGAATTGTCCTTGTATTCCCTAGTCCATGAACATAGGCCCTGCCTCAAGAGCCTCAGGACTCTTAAGGAGCCATGCAACTCAAGAGGGGGTACTTGCCCAGGGGGAAGAATGAGCACCTGGGACACTTGAGATACAACCAGACTTTCCAGCAACTGGAGGGGTGAGGGCAGGAAGCTAGAGGGAACTCATTCCATGGTGACTCTCAGCCTAGTGGGACTTAGTCTTCTCCAGATGCCCAACCTTGTTCACGGGCCTCTGTTCTCCCCATCCCAGGGATTTCATTCGTCCCCAAGGAGATAGGAGAACACCTCGTGAATGTCAAGAAGCACGGGCAGCACGTCCCCAACAGCCCTATCACCGTAATGATCAGCCAGTCAGAGATTGGGGATGCCAGCCGCGTGCACGTCTCTGGCCAAGGCCTCCATGAAGGCCGTACATTTGAACCAGCTGAGTTCATCATTGACACCCGGGATGCAGGTGACCGTGATCATCTGGATGGGCAGGGTGGGGAAGGGAGCCCCAGGGAGCTTAAGAGAAGCCAAGTCCTTAGTGGACTGCAAGTTCAGGAGGAGGGGAGAGAGCCAGGCTGAGCAAGTGGGCTGGACCTTGTCTTTGTCTGGCCCAGGCTATGGAGGGCTCAGCCTGTCCATCGAGGGCCCCAGCAAAGTTGACATCAATACTGAGGACTTGGAAGATGGTACCTGCAAGGTCACCTACTGCCCCACAGAACCTGGAAACTACATCATCAACATCAAGTTTGCTGATCAGCATGTCCCAGGTGAGCAGTGGACCCTTAGGGAGGCAGCCTAGCCCCAGCCTAAGTGATTGTGTGTGTGTTGGGGGGGAGGGGAGGGGCAGGAATCCAGGGCCTTTCTGATGTCACCCACAATGTGTGTGTGTGTGTGTGTGTGTGCCACTCCAAAACAGGCTGGCCAAGCGGGGCAGGCTGACTAGCAACTTCATGGTGCATTGGCATAATGGTGCCTGTATTATGCCCAGTGTGCCTGCCCCTTTTCCCTTGTCACTGGCTAACATGGTAGGAACAGGCAGTGGGCAGGGTAGGAGATAGGATGTAATACATAAATGAATTCTGCCTTCTGCAGGCAGCCCCTTCTCTGTCAAAGTGACTGGTGAGGGCCGAGTAAAGGAAAGTATCACCCGACGACGAAGAGCCCCCTCGGTTGCCAATATTGGCAGTCATTGTGACCTCAGCCTGAAAATCCCTGGTAGGTACACCCAAGAGACCATGGCAGTAGCTGTAATCTTAGACAAGTCACTTCCCTGTCTGGGCCCTTTCATGATCTGCAGTCCCTAAGTCACTCTAAAGCTAGAAGAATCCAATTCAAAGTAGACAGAAACTTTAGGCCTCTCTGGCCCAGCAGGCAAGGCTGGGACAAGGAAGAAATTCACTTCCTCTACCATTGTAGAGTATGGCAACAAGGGAATAGGCTTCCTGGATCTCAGGGAGGGCAGTGAGGGCCTGGACAAAGGCCAAGATATTTTTTCTATCCTTCCCCACCCCCTCACATTTCCACTCTGATTGAGGTGCAAATCAGATGACTGAGCTTCTAAGGAAGGGAGGGCACAGGCCCCTGAAGCCAGGGGCTTAGAAGAGTTTGGGCCTCTTGAAATAAATTCCAGGCCTGGCCTATGTCCCATCTTCCTTCCTTGTCCACTGTCTCTGGCTCTCTGTGATCTCTCTTCTCCTCTTCCCACAGAAATCAGTGTCCGAGATATGACAGCCCAGGTAACCAGCCCTTCGGGCAAGCCCCATGAGGCCGAGATCCTAGAGGGCGAGAACAACACCTACTGTATCCGTTTTGTACCTACTGAGATGGGTGTGCACACAGTCATTGTCAAGTACAAGGGGCAACACGTGCCTGGCAGCCCCTTCCAATTTACAGTGGGGCCCCTGGGCGAAGGGGGTGCCCACAAAGTCCGTGCTGGTGGGCCTGGCCTAGAGAGGGCAGAAGCTGGAGTGCCAGGTAAGCCAGGCCCTTAGCCACCCACACAGCGTCCTTTCCTTGGTTAGTGTGGGACTCTGGGGTTGCTTCCTCCATAAGGGTCATTAGCCATTCCTGGGCTAGGAGAGAGAATTAGTTGTGCCCCCTTGCCTTCATGGAACCTGCCGTGCCCTCCTAGGAGAGTGCAGAGAGAAAGGAGCAAGGACTGAATTGGGCCATCTGTGGGACAGAGTGTGGGGGAGACTGGTTCATCCCAACTTGCTGAGCATGGATTAGATGCCCAGGATAGGTGGGAGCTGGGCAGCAGCCCAGAACAAAGGTCATTGCCAGCTGGGAGACCAGCCTAACACTCAGAGGTAGAAGATTGTAGAGGTAGCCAAGGGCCATGGTAGATGGAGGCCTGTGATTGTAGTCACCTAGACCTGGGCCTGAATCCCAGTTCTGCCACAGCTTTGAGCCCTGTGGTCCTGGGCCAATCATTCCACCTCTCCTCTGTACGGTAAGGGTCTGCCCTACGGCTATAACATCTGCTTCAGAGGGTTGTTGTGAGGATTCGCTGAGATGGTGCGCACCGACTCAAGATACTACTATGTAAATGTCAGCCATTATTGGTCCAGGCCTATCATGCTTGTCCAGTGTGGTGACTCCTCTGTAACTTAGGCTGAGAAATTAAAGATTAAGGAACTCACCAAGAGGCAAATGGCCTGGGGGTGGCAAAGTAGGGTTTGAACCCAGGACTTGGCCAAATCTGAGCCCAGCCTTTTATCAACTATCTATTGGCACCATTCTAGAAAGGGCACAGGTGCTGAGCTTGGCATCAGCTGCAGCTCCCTGCCCCCACCCACACACACACACATGTGCTTCCCCCCCCCCCTCTGCAGCGGAATTCAGCATCTGGACAAGGGAGGCTGGTGCTGGGGGCCTAGCCATCGCTGTTGAAGGCCCTAGCAAGGCTGAGATCTCCTTCGAGGACCGCAAGGATGGCTCCTGTGGCGTCTCCTATGTGGTCCAAGAGCCCGGTAGGTGGGGGGGTAGGAGGGCAGGCCGTGCCACAGTGGGCCACATGCCATGGCGGGCTGCCTTGTGTAAAGCTTGATGGGGGCTGGAGTCTGACCTGTGCTCCCCACAGAGAATTCCCCACAGGAGCAGTTGGCCTGGCCCAGGTTGCTGTTGGACAGACACATAACTGATTCTTGAGCAGCTGGAGAGGCGTACTCCCCATCTCAACCACCACACTCTTCAGTGGTTGGGACCTATGGAGGAGGCGCAAGGGCCCCCACCTTTGGGGAGCCCCTGGTCTGAGGGGAGAGACATTGCCCCTGTCCTTGGGGGAACCCCCCGATCTAAGGGGGGAGACGTGACCCCTACTGTTGGGGAGCCCCCTACCTGAAGGGGGAGACAAGAAACCCCACATGTGAAGGGGATAACAAGGCTCCCTCTTGGCTCTGGGGAGCCCCCTCCATCTGAAGAGGGTGACAAGGCTCCCTCTTGGCTCTGGGAAGCCCCCACATCTGAAGGGGAGACAAAACCCCCCCCATTCTGGGGAGCCCCCACATCTGAAGAGGGAGACAAAGCTCTTTGCTCAGCTCTGGGGAGCCCCACATTTCAAGGGGGAGACAAAAAATGTGATTAGAGATGGCAGGCCTAATCTGCCTTTTGCAAGCACATCTGCTTCTGAGACTGGAGGGGAGCAAACAGTGACAGTTCCCTAGTTTATGGAGGGGCTCCTATAGCCCTAGTGCCACTAGCCTCCCTGCAGCTAGCTTTGAGAACTAGTTAGGGTGTGGGCCAGGGCTGGAGGGAAGCAGCAGGATATGGTTTGTGGGAGGAGTGCAGAGCGGGCTTCCCCAAGGAGGGAGATTGCCAGGCTGCTCTGGAGTTTCGCACCTAATACCTTGTTGTTTTTCCCACCCAGGTGACTACGAGGTCTCCGTGAAGTTCAACGATGATCACATCCCCGACAGCCCCTTCGTGGTGCCTGTGGCTTCCCCATCTGGTGATGCCCGGCGCCTTACTGTTTCTAGCCTTCAGGTGAGGCACTGAGAGAAACCATCCCCAGCAGGGCCCAGCCCCCCTGGGCAGGACATGGGCAGTGCCAGGCCAGACTCTGCCACAGGGGAGAGACAGGGATGTTAGAGCAAAGATCTGGAGCCTGAGCTCCAGGCTGGGGGGAGGGGGGGATGGGATCAGAGAGCTGACTGCTGTAGCCAGGCTAGTGGGGAAAGATGCAAGAGTCCCTGGTCTGGCCATGCTTTCCCCTGCCCAGGGCTGGCACCAGTCCCTGCCCACCACTGGGGGTTTTTCTCGTGTCTCAGATCTAAAGGCTTTTAACAGATCTTGGTGCCTTTTGTGTACCAGGGCTGAGGTTTAAAGAGGGAGAGCCTGGCAAGGCTGCATGGCGGTACTGAAAGTCTCCTTCCCTTCCCTCCTCTGCTTACCTCCCCTGACCCTGACCCCTGACCCACAGTGTGAGAGTATGTGGTGTGGGGGGGAGGGTTGTGTATGTGTGGCCTGTGTGACACGTGTGTGACACGTGTGGGTGTGGCTTCTGCTGCCTCTCCCAGGGCCCCTTGCTCTCCCTCTTTAAACTGTATTTGCTGCCAAGTGGGTAAGTTGATCAAGGCCTTGGGGTTGCTCTTCCTACCTCTTTGCTCTCCCCCCACCTCCTCCTACTTTTCTTCCTCAGTTTCTCCCTTCCCCTTCTGCCCCTCCCTGCTGGAAGGGGTAGAGCTCTTCTGTGCATCCCCTTCTGTACCAAGGCTCCCCATTTCCCCCCCAAATCAGCCTGATCCCTGAGGGTCTCTAACCACCTGTGCTGTGATTCCAGGAGTCAGGTTTAAAGGTCAACCAGCCAGCCTCTTTTGCAGTCAGCCTGAATGGGGCCACAGGTGTCATCGATGCCAAGGTCCATAGCCCCTCGGGGGCCTTGGAGGAATGCTATGTCACAGAGATCGACCAAGGTGAGGCCAGGCTGTGCTGCCACCTCACTGTTGGCACTTGGCAGGGGAGGGCAGAGAGTCACTTATCTAGTGACCTGGGCTCCAGAGCAGCTGTGCCACTCGAGAGCCACTGGCAGGTGGTTTGTCTAGTGCCCTCACATGGTGGAGCTCCTGAGGGCCCGCTAGATTGAGAGACAATCTAGCACAGCCCTTGTTTTCCAAAGGATGAGACTAAAGCCCAGAGAAGGGTAGTCACCCCCACATCCAGCTATTTGTTACATTGCCCTGGCACCAATGCCATCTCTGAAAACAGAAACATGGCTACTACATTAGGAAGGCTCCCCTCCAAAACAGCACAAACCCCAGAACTGCTTCTCTTGTGCATAACTGCCTGTTCCGTGTCTGATACCACCACCACCACTGCTGCTGTGGCTACTGTGGCAGGGATGAGGGGGCCATGTCCATACCACAGGCTTTCCAAGCAGAATAACAGTGAATATGTGTTCATGGGGTACCTTAGGAGCAAGGCATCATGGGCAGACGCCACCTTTAGGGAGCCCTTGGAGACGGGGATTTAGCAATGAGGATGCAGGGAGGGCCTAGACACTGGCTGTTGGGTGAGCTGGGCAGGACCTTGGACCAGCTCTCACATATGTGTGGAGGGAAGGGTTGGTGGCATCTCCTTGTTCTCATCTGCCTCTTCCTATCAGATAAGTATGCCGTGCGCTTCATTCCCCGGGAGAATGGTATCTACCTGATTGATGTCAAATTCAATGGCTCCCATATCCCTGGCAGCCCCTTCAAGATCCGTGTGGGAGAGCCTGGGCAAGGAGGGGATCCAGGCATGGTGTCTGCCTATGGGGCAGGTCTCGAAGGCGGGATCACAGGTAGGTCTGGGCTGAGGAAGGGAAGGGAAAGGTGATGGCTGTGGTTGGAGTAGGCAGAGCTGGCCAGTGACGGGACAGCATGGCCCTTCACGGTCTAGCAGTTGCTGTCCTAAACCATGGTCTCTTCTGGTTTGGTACACCTCACTGCCATAACAACAGCTATAGGGGAAAGCCAAGTCCCCTTTTTGACCCTCAGCTGCTGAGTAGTCACCAGTGACTCATCTCAAGGTATGCTCATCCTAACTGGGAATCAATCACTCACACCCTGACCCAAAAGTTCTCACCAGGCCTTAGGCTCAGTCGAACAAGGTGACATTCAACAGGAATCAATGTTTGCACTTGGCCTGAAAGTAGAGTCTCAGCCAGGTCAAGGATGCTTCACGAGTCTGACCAAGCTCATGATAGGGCAGTTTGGGAACACCTGAGCTCTGGGAACAGGAGGCCCAGGGAGGCCTGACCCAAAATCAGCCAGCCAGGTGCTAAATGGCAAAGACAGCCCTGGGCCACAGCATCAGCTTGCCAGGAACAGGATGGAGTGTGGCTGAGATGACATCTGGATTTACTTTGGCATCCCAGAGGGCAATGATAATCTGAAAGGCTTGAGGCCTTGCCATTAAACTCAGGATTAATCCCAGAAGGCAGCACCACGAGCAGCAATGACAGGGAGGTGGGGGGCATGTGCCAAGGGGCCAATTTGGGGATGATGTCAAGGGTCGATATTATAACAATAAGAACTGTCTCAAGGTGGCCTGGGGAGGTAGGGCTTGGAGTAGCAGCTGAGACTGGATGGCTGTTTGGCCCCAGATGTCATAGAGGACCTTTGTGGTAAGGTGCAGACTGGGACACATTGGCCTCCCAGCTCCTCTCTAATAGAGTGCTTCTGAGACCTGGTGAAGCTCTGATGATAGTGGCTCTTTCCCCTCAATCTCCTGGGATCCCTAGGCAGGCAGGTAGGCGTCCTACTGGTCACTGACCTGGGGCACAGTGTGACTTTATTTGTAGCTAACTACAGGCTGCCTCCTGCTTTAAGGCCCAGACAGCAGCAAACAAGAAACAAGCCCATAGCACTTGACAAGTCCTTTTTTTCACAACACAACATGATGGGGAGACTGGGGAGACCCAAGCTCTTCTGAGGCCAAGCCCTGTGCTCTGCCCACTGTATCTGCCTCTGCCATCAATGGCATCTGTAACCACTTCTTATACATGGATACTTTCCAACCAACTTTAGGCTTCCTGCTGCTGCTGTCTGTGAGTGGGGAAGGAACAGGGACACACAGAGACATACAGTCCAATCATAGCTTGTTCTGGGTCAGAGCCCAGGCAGGGAACCCATCAGCCTCCCAGGAGGTCATCTTCTGTCACCAGTCTACTTAGCCATATCACACAGGCCTCAGTGTCCACCACGGGCAGAAGTCCCTGTTCTTTCTCCAGACTGGCCTTACCTCATGCTGTGACTTTGTCTTCAGAGGGTGGATGATGTCACCTGAGTGGCTGCTCCAGTCTTGTGGAGAGCTTGAGCCCAGTCTTACCTGTTCTTTGCTCTGAAACCATGTGACTCCCTTCCTGCAGACAGACATTACTTTTCCCTAGCATTGTCTCATGTATATGAGTCAGAACTAGGGAGGAGGACAAGGTTCAAGGATCAGTAAAAACCTTTTCTACCCTTCTCCTTTTGGGACTACCTTCTTCTTCTTTCCTTAACACTAGGGAGCCCAGCAGAGTTCATTGTCAACACTAGCAGCGCTGGAGCTGGTGCCTTGTCTGTCACTATTGATGGCCCTTCCAAGGTGAAAATGGATTGTCAGGAGTGTTCCGAGGGCTACCGGGTAACCTACACACCCATGGCTCCTGGCAGTTACCTCATCTCTATCAAGTATGGAGGCCCTTACCACATCGTGGGCAGCCCTTTTAAGGCCAAAGTCACAGGTGTGGACTCTTATCCCCCAATGCCCCTTGGTTTTGGATTCCCTCTTCTTTCTAGCATTCTCACACACTGTCTGCTCTATAGGTCCCCGACTGGTCAGTAGTCACAGTCTCCATGAAACCTCATCAGTGTTTGTGGACTCAGTAACCAAAGGCGAGGCACCCCTGCAGACTCGAGCCCTGCCAAAGCTCCACTCAGATGCCAGCAAGGTGGTGGCCAAGGGCCTGGGGCTCAGCAAGGCCTTTGTGGGCCAGAAGAATTCTTTCACTGTGGATTGCAGCAAAGCAGGCAGGCGTGGGGGCCTCTTGGGGCTGCTAGAGGGGGTAGGCCTGGGTAGTGAGCCAGCTGCTTTTACAAAAAGGGTTCTGGGGCTGGAACAGATTCCAAATTGGGAGTGGAGATCAGGGTCTAAACTAGCTCTGCCACTTACTGCTCTTGGGGGACCCAGAAAGTATAAGAACTTTGGTGGGAAGCAAGGGGATAAGATCTGAGCCACAACTTAGTCTTCCAGAGTTGCTTGGGCCCTTCGTCAAGAAGCATTTATTGGGCACCTACTGTGTAGCACTAAACACTGATCCAAGGCAAAAGATAGCCCCTGCCCTCAAGGAGCTTACCTAATGAGGAAGACCATATGCAAACAGATACAAAGCAAACACCGCCCCCCCATAGAATAAATAGATAATTAGTAGAGGGAAGGGCCTGAAATTAAGAGGAGTTGGAGAAGGCCTCCTGTAGAAGGTAGAATTTTAGTTGAGACTTAAAGAAAGCCAGCCAGGGAAGTTGGCAGGCAAAGTGGAAGAGGGAGAGCATTCCAGGCATGGGGCCAGAGACAGTGCCTAGAGCCAAGAGATGGAGGGGCTTGGTGATGGGACAGCCAGGAGACCAATGTCACTGATTCAAAGAATACATGAGGCGAGTAAGGTGTAAGAAGACTGGGAGGGTGGAAGGGAGCTAGGTTATGAAGAGCTTTGAATATCAAACAAAATATTTTGTATTTTATCTTGGATGTGATAGGGAGCCACTTGAGTTATTGAGTAGGGGAGTGACATATAGTCAGACCTGCACTTTAGGAAAATCACTTTAGTGGCTGAATGGAGGATGGACTGGAGGGGAGAGACTTGGCAGTCAGATGCCCCCTGTAGATATTGCTGTAATCTAGGCATAAGGTGCTGATGGACTGCACCCAGGTGGTGGCAGTGTTTGAGGAGAGAAGGGGGTGTATTTGAGAGATGGCTACGGAGGTGGCATTAACAGGCCTTGGCACCATATTGGATATGGTGGGAGGGGCAGAGTGAGGAGTACAGCATGACTCCTAGGTTGGGAATCTGAGGGATGGGAAGATGGTAACGTCTCCAGTAATAAGGAAGGTGGGAGGTGAGGAGGGTTTAGGGGGGAAGATGAGATCAATTGGGGACATGTTGAGTTTAAGATGTCTACTGGACATCCAGTCCTAGATGTCTGAAAGGCAGTTGGAGATGTGAGATAGGAGGTCAGCAGAGAGAGCGGGACAGGATGGGTAAATGGGAGAATCATCAGCATAGAGATGGTCATTCAATCTGTAGGAGCTGATGAAATCTCCAAGTGAAGTAGGATAGAGGGAGGAGGGAAGAGGCCCCAGGACAGAGCCCTGAGAGACACCTACAGTTAGAGGGAATGATCTGGAGGAGGATCCAGCAAAGGGGACAGAGAAGGAGTGGTCAGAGAGGTAGGAGGAGAACCAGGAGACGGGTGTACTGAGAGGTTAAGTCACCTGTCCAGGGTCATACAACACAACCAGAGGCACTTGAATCTAGGGCTTCCTGACTCCAGGCTAGTTCTTATCTGTGCTAATTCTTTCAGGGAAATGACTTGCTCTTCCTGTACAGAAGAGAGAATTTGGCAGGAGAAAAGGAGAGATGAGCATTTATGTAGCACACAGTAGTGTGCCAGCCACTGTGTTAAAAGTTTTACAATTATTATTTGACCTTCCCAACAACCCTGGGAGGGAGGTGCTATAGTCAAATGTTACTTGACCTGCCTGGGGTTACACAGCTAGCAAATACTGAGGCCAGATTTGAACTCAGATCTTCTGACTCCACCCCCAGAGCTCTATGTGGCACCCCCTAACCGTCTAGGAGGAGCAGGATTCCAATCCAGAATCATTGTCCCCTGCCCCCACCCCCACATTTCTAGACCAAGTGTTTGGGGTTGGGAACAGAGCAGGCCGTCTGAAAAGTCATGTGTTGGCAGAGTCCTGGGATGTCTATACAGGGCTGGATATGTGTCTCACATGTCTCTCATACACACACAGCCCCCACCAAGCATTGCTGACTGAAGTCTGCTGATTGCCCTGGACCTTGTGTCCAACCATCTTCCTTTCTCTCCACCCTCATTACTTGTCGCCCTAAGCCCTTGGACACTCTTTGGCATTTAGAGCCCTTCACAATCCACCTCCACTTGAGTGCATCTTACATTGCCACCTCTCTCCATTGCAGGTGGATTGACCTATTCCTCTGGAAAGCCAGCTCCTTGAGGGTGGGCCTTTTTGTCTTGGTAGTCCCCCAGTGCCTAGCACCAGGACTTAATGGGTGTCAGTGGACTAGAAGAGATGCCTAAATGTCTCTCTCCTGTTCTTAGGTAATAATATCCTCATGGTGGGGGTCCAAGGCCCCAAAACCCCATGCGAGGAGATCTTGGTGAAGCACGTCAGTGGCGGCCTCTACACTATCACCTACCTGCTCAAGGAGAAGGGCGACTACACCCTCATGGTCATGTGGGGCGAGGAGCATATCCCAGGGAGCCCCTATCACATCACCATGCCCTGATTTTCACTTTTCCCTATCCTATTCCATGCCACTTGCTCCTGACCCTCTTCCCTACCCCCCAGTATTGACCTGTGGATCAGTTTACAAGGAGGAGAATTTACCCTCTTCCCCCCCACCGCCCTCCATCACCATTTTTCTGGCCTTGTGCCCTCCCCAGGCAAAAAGATCTAAGACCCACTATTGATTTGGTGTAGGTGGGGAGGCATTCGCACATTTAGGATTATACCTGCAGAACTCCCCACCCCCACAGGCCATGGATGCCTCCTTGCTTCCACTTTCACCCTTCCTGGCTGGGGGTAGGGGAGGGATGGCGGCTCTGTCCTTAGAACATAAGTCCCCCCAGCACCCCCACTGTACTACTGGCATGGGCTAGGCCGCCAGCCTATTGCTATGCAGAGGTGTCCCCAGCTGGCTGCTTCCTGCTCCCTGCTCTAGACACACCTCTGGTTCTTAGGCTCAGAAAACAGTTGGGTATTTTTTTGTTTTGTTTTTGTTCTTAATTTTTTTGTTTTATTTTGTTCAAAAAAAATTTTTTGGGGGGGAGGGGCATGCAACTGCCACTCCCTTTCCTACCTGAAGGGGAATAAAGTTCTGCTCCAACTCTCCTCTTGGTCTAGAGGAGTCCTACTTTGCTGCGCCAGGGGCTGGGGTCTTGGCAACCTGATGGAGGGAATGGGGCAGTATAAACAACACAACCCATCTTGGTTACAACTTTCTGAGCCTTTTGGGTTTGGACTCTTAAGCTTGAAGCCAACAGCTCAACCACTGTAAGTGTGAGCAAGTCACTGTACCCGAAAGTGCCAATTATTTTGTTGAACTGTGAGTCTGAAGGCGTCCTCCAGCTATAGTGTCTTAGACCCTCAGATTTTTGGAGGCAAGGAGGCAAGGCATGTAGTGGGTGTCTGTAGCGGCAAGCACCTCAGGGTGGCTGCCAACACAGGTTCTTGGATCTGCTTTGATAAAGGAAAGCAACTCAAAATGGGTTAACAAGCTTACTTTAATCAGTCAAATATGTATCGTTTACCTAGTTCAGGGGAAAAAGGTCAGCACCCTGAACTTCAGAATATACAGACAGAATTATCAAGACAGAAACAGATCAAGTAGACAGATTTCCAAACTGTCCAACCATTACATCCATACCAAATCAACATCTGGGTTTCAAAGCCGGGGGCTCTGCACAACGGCTTTCCAGAATCCAGATCAAATCACAGAACACTTCTCAAAGTGAGCCCCAAAACAAAGCTACACATCAGGGCTTATATAGCCTTCTCCTGGCTCAGAGAATCTAACAACCTTATTGACTCACTGGCCAATCAAGAAGTATCTACTGAAAAACAAGCCTCCCACCCCAGGCTCCAGGTGCACTTTAGCCTAGGGGCAGGGAAGATCTTCCAAATCTGCATTCCCATTACAGTGTCAAGGGAGATCTATGATGAATATTCAGGAAGGAAGTGAGGAGCAGGAGCTCCAATCCATACAAGTTGCCTCATTCCACACTTTTGTCAGTTTGTTGGTGGACTAGAACCAGGTTGGAAAGCTGGGAAGTGATGGCAAGTGAAAGCCTTCCCTAGGCCTAGGAGTGGGCTATCCCCACCATCTGGTCAAGTGCTAAAGCAGAACTCTGGACAAGCATAGGGCTGGCTGGTGGGCCTGAGGGATGCTGCCACTACCTTTCATTGATAACTACTCTTGTTATCAATGCCTGACTGACTCTGACCCCATGGACTACAGCACACCAATTTTATACATGGGGGTCTTCTTGACAAAGATACTGAAGTGGTTTGCCGTTTCCTTCTGCAATGGATTAAGGTAAACAATGAAATGACTTGTCCAGGGTTACACAGCTAGTTACTGTCTGAGACCTAAGGTCTTTCTGACTCCAGGCTCAGTGCTCTATCCATTTAGCCACCTAGCTGCCTCAGTAACTGCCCTAGGCTTCTCAAATCTAGGCTGTCTAGATTCATTTCTCATTTCCATCTCCACCCTGATGGGACCATAGATTAGAGCACTACCTCAAACAGGAGGCTGGGGCTGGGGGGGGGGGGAGCCGTGAAATAGGGTGGGAAATTAGCCCAAGGTTTTTTATAGCTTTGATTCAAGAAACATGAAATGCCTACTAATAAAACCAAAAGGGTCCCAGATTCCTGCTCCCTGCTCTCAAGGATTTTATCTAATTGTTACACAACCATTCCATGAGAACTTTCTGAAATGAGAATTACACCACCATTTTAATCCATAGATCCCCAAAAGCTCCAAATGGTACATGTACATTTGAAAGTCCCTAACATCAAGAAGAGGGCAAGAGAGAGCACCTTTATATAGTTACAATTATAGTTACAACTACTTAATAATTAACTAGATGATCTGTATAGCACCAACACAATATTCACAGCACCTACGGCAACTATGAATATGCTGGCATAGTTCTCAATCGCAAAATATATCAGACTCTCCATATAGAACACAGAAGCAAAACATTTATTCTGACACCAGAAAACAGAAAGCCAAATCCATCATAGCAACAAAGAAGTTAATACACCATAACACAGCAAAGAGCCACACCATCCTTTAGCCTTCCCACAAACACGAGCCTACCTGTCTCCTTGGGTGCATCCTCTTCTCCCTCCAGCTCTAACTGTTCTGACTCCCAGTTTCCTGTGGGTTCTGCTCCACCCTTCAGCAAACTCCTCCCACTACAGGTTCTATATGATTACATCCAGCCTATTAGGGGACAGGGAAGATCTTCAAATTACCATTACCATCAAAATCAAGCAATGGATAAAGAAAGAACATGGGAGAAAATGGATGATTTTGAAGATAAGGTGAACATGTTTTTACACAAAGTCAATGAAGCTAACTGATACCCCAGAAACACAAAAACTAGTTTGACTCTGTAAAAGCCTTTCTTCAAAAGATAAATGGACAAAAGGTCCTGGCAGGTCTCAAAGTAAGAAATTTACACTATTAACCAGATGAAAAAATGCTCCAAATCATTGATCATATGAGAAATGCAAATGAAAATAACTGAGGTTTGACCTCACACCCATCAAACTGGCAAAGGTGACATAAAGGAAAATGACAAATGATGGAAGGGCTGCCCCCATGGCCTCATTTGGCCTGATCTACATGCCATCAGTGAAGTGTACAACAGTGCCCAGGAAGAGAGGCCTCTTTCAGGTTTCTGCCCTCCCCCACCCCTGAGTATGTGGTAGTACGAAGGAGCATTCAGGTAGCCCTGAATGGAGTAAGATGGCCAAGGTAGACCTGACAGCTTGCTAGGTAAAAGACACAGGAATAGAGAAACAAGCAGTGCAGAGGCTGATAAGCACACCACCATTCAGTCCAGGCCTGGCTGCCTGGTCCACCACACTAAGGAGGGCAGGAATGCCTGCATCTGTGGGAATGATCATAAAGTCTAACAAGACACCAAGGAAGCCAGTGCCATCTGACCTCACAAGCCACATAGGGTTGTCATGTGGATAAATATAACAGATAAGGGAGCAGATACACCAAAGTACCCCAGTTTACTTCATCTCTATCCCAGAGAGGAAACAGATTGTTCCATCCCTACCCAGGGACCCAAAACACCGCATGTTGGAGTTAACCACACTTCGTGGTTTGGGCAACTCCAAGCATTTCCATGTGGACCTACCCACAATAATCAGTATAAGGTACAGATACTGACTCCAAAGAACCCATGCACCCATTTCCTCAGCTGCCTGCCGTCTGTATCCTTCCTCTCTCCGGGGAACCCAAGGTGCTCCAATGGGCCCACCGGGGTAAGGTCTTGCCATGGTAGCAGCCTGATTTCCAGCAATCAACAACTTGTTATGTCTAGATAAGGTAAAGGCCTTACATGCAAGTGGGGCTGAAGACAGCCTCCTGACCCAGTGCTGAATCTCACAGAACAGTTTTATCATCTATCTATCTATCTATCTATCTATCTATCTATCTATCTATCTATCTATCTATCTATCTATCTATCTATCTA
>NW_027187282.1:4175586-4198320 GCF_028583685.1 Petaurus breviceps papuanus | reverse complement strand
CTATCTATCTATCTATCTATCTATCTATCTATCTATCTATCTATCTACTTTGAGTTACAATTTTTTCTCCCCGTCTTTCCCCTACCCCCACCCCAAAATAGCAAGCTTACTGAATATCCCTTCTCCCAATCTGTTCTCTCTTACATCCTCCCCCATCACCCCCCTAACTTTCTAGTAGGGCAAGATGGATTTCTATACCTCAGTGCCTTTATATCTTATTTCCCAGTTACATGTAAAAAACAAATTTTTTTTAAACATTTGTTTTCAGAACTTTGAGTTCCAGATTTTTTCCCTTCTGCCCTCTTCACCCACCCCCATTGGGAAGATAAGCAATTCAATATAGGTTGTACATGTGTAGTTACCCAAATCATTTCCATAGTAGTTATATTGTGAAAGACTAACTATATTTCCCTCCCTCCTATCCTGCCCCCCACTTATTCTCTTTTCTCCTTTGACTCTGTCCCTTTTCAAAAATGTTTGCTTCTAGCTACCCTTTCCCCCCAATCTGCCCTCCCTTCTATGATCCCCCCTTTTATCCCCTACCCCCCTATTTTCCCTAGGGTAAGATACCCAATTAAGTGTGTGTTATTCCCTCCTTAAGCCAAATTCAATGAAAATCAGGTTGTCCCATTCCCTTTCACCTTCCTGCTCTTCCCCTCCATTGTAAAAGTTTTCTCTAGCCTCTTTTATGAGTTAATTTACCCTAATCTATCTCTCCCTTTCTCCTTCTCCCAATAAATTCCTCTCACCTCTTAATTTTATTTTTCAGATATCATCCCTTCATATTCAACTCATCCTGTACCGTCTGCCTATGTATACATGAACATACATATGCCCACACACATATATATGGATATATGGATACACCCTCCTATACATACATATATATGTGTGTATACTTACATATATATATATATACATATATATTCCCTTCAAATATCCTCATACTAAGAAAAGTCTTATGAGTTACAACCATCATTTTTCCATGTAAGAATGTAAATAGTTCAACTTTAATACGTTCCTTATGATTTCTTTTTCCTGTTTACCTTCTCATGATTCTCTTGCTTCTTGTATTTGAAATTCAAATTTTTCTCTGTTTTTTTTTTCATCAAGAATACTTGAAATCCTCTATTTCATTGAATGACCATATTTCCCCTGTAGCATTATACTCAGTTTTGCTGGGTAGGTGATTCGTGGTTTTAGTCCTAGCTCCTTTGACCTCCAGAATATCATATTCCAAGCCCTTCGATCCCTTAATGTAGAAGCTGCTAGATCTTGTGTTATCCTGATTGTATTTCCACAATACTCAAATTGTTTCTTCCTGACGGTTTGCAGTATTTTCTTCTTGACCTGGGAACTCTGGAATTTAGCGATAATATTCCTAGGAGTTTTCTTTTGGGGATCTTTTTCAAGAGGTGATCGGTGAATTCTTTTAATTTCTATTTTGCCCTCTGGTTCTAGAATATCAGGGCAACTTTGCTTGATAATTTCTTGAAAGATGGTGTCTAGGCTCTTTTTTTGATCATGGCTTTCAAGTAGTCCAATAATTTTTAACTTATCTCTCCTGGATCTATTTTCCAGGTCGGTGGTTTTTCCAATGAGATATTTCACATTGCCTTCTATTTTTTCATTTGTTTGGATCTGTTTTATAGTATCTTGATTTCTCATAAAGTCATTAGCTTCCAATTGTTTCAGTCTAATTTTGAAGGATTTATTCTCTTCAGTCAGTTCTTGAAATTCCTTTTCCATCTGGCAAATTTAGCTTTTTAAGGCATTCTTCTCCTCACTCGCTTTTTGGGCCTCTCTTGTCATTTGAGTTAGTCTATTTTTTAAGGTGTTATTTTCTTCAGTGTATTTTTGGGTCTCTTTTAGCAGGCTGTTGACTTGCTTTTCATGATTTTCTTGCATAATTCTCATTTCTCTTCCCAATTTTTCCTCCACTTCTCATACTTGATTTTCAAACTCCTTGATCTCCGCCATGGCCTGTAACCAATTCATATTTTTCTTGGAGGCTTTTGATGCAGGAGTTCTGACTTCATTGTCTTTCTCCCGTTCCATGCCTTGATCCTTTTTGTCCCCCAAAAAGGATTTTATGGTCTGTTCATGTCTCCTTTGCTTGCTCATAATGCCAGCCAATTACTTGACTTTTGAGCTTTGCCACAGTAGAACTCTGTTTTCAGAATGGAGAGAGCTTTGTCCCAAATCTCTGGGGTTTTCCACAGCTGCTGGAGCTATTAGAAGGGCATCCTCTCTACAGCTCCCACAAGCTCTGGCTCACTGGCCACATACCCCAGGACCACCACCCAAGACTGTGATCCAGATCCAAGCAGGTTAAAGCAAGAGCCATTACCCTCTGAATAGTTGCTTGGTCCCCCTACAATCTGCAGACTTCTGAAGCAGCCACTGCCATGCCTCCTCCAATTCTTGCCCTGGGGGCAGGGGCCAGACCGCACTCTTCTGTCCCCCCCCCCACTCCCCTTCCAACAGAGTTCCACACTGACCTTTTATTTGTCATTGGCATTTATGGGTTGAGAAGTCTGGAAACCACCACAGCTGCTGAGGATTCACTCTCCTGAAGTCTGCTCTGGCCATGGTTGGTCAGGGCCACCCTAGGGCCACTTGGCTTCCAGCTTGGTGTGATAGATCTTTCCTGTCCACCTTCCAGGATGCCTTCAGCAGGAGGTTTTTTCTCTCTGTCACTTTGTGGACTCTGTAGCTCTAAAGTTTGTTTAGAATCATTTTTTTTTACATGTATTGGAAGTGATTGGAGCCAGAGCCCATACCAAGTTTGTGCTTCTATTCTGCCATCTTGGCTCCATCCCTTCAATTTCCAATTCTTTTCTACCAGAAAAAGAGCTGCTATAAATACTTTTGTACATATAGATCCTTTTCTTTTTTGTTTTTTATCTCTTTTGGGATACAGACCTAGTAGTGGTATTTCTAGGTCAAAGGTAGGCATGGTTTTATAGCCCTTTGAGCATAGTTCCAAATTGCTCTCAGAATGGTTGAATCAGTTCACAACTCCATCAAAAGTGTGTTAAAATCTCATTTTTCCCACATCCCTTCCAACATTTGTCATTTACCTTTTCTGTCCTATTAGCCAATGTAATAGGTATGAGGTAGTACCTCAGAATTGTTTTAATTTGCATTTCTCCAAGCAATAGTGAGCCAGAGTATTTTTCAATATGGTTATAGATAGCTTTAATTACTTCATCAGAAAACTTATCATATCTTTTGATCACTGGGGAATAGCTCTTCTTTTTATAAATTTGATTCAGTTCTTTATATGTTTAAGAAATGAAGCCTTTATCAGAGAAACTTGCTTCAATTTTTTTTCACAGTAACTATTGCTAACTCTATCTCCCTTTGCCCTATTCTCCCCATTTGTTCTATTTTCTCTCTTTCATGCTGTCCTTCCTTAAAAGTGTTTTGCTTATGACTACCCCTTTCCCCAATCTTCCCTCCCTCCTATTATCCCTCTTCTCTTATCCTCTTCCCCTCCTATAGGGTAAGATTTCCATACCTGGGGCGGCTAGGTGGTGCAGTGAATAGAACCACTGTCCCTGGAGTCAGGAGGACCTGAGTTCAAATCCAGGCTCAGACACTTAACACAAAAACTATCCATGTGACCTTGGGCAAGTCACTTAACCCCAATTGCCCTCCAAAAAGCAAAAAAAAAAGAAAAAGATTTCTATACCCAATTGAATGTGTATGTTATTCCCTCTTTGAGCCAATTCTGATGAGAGTAAGATTCACTCACTCCCTCTTTTCTTCTTCTGTAAAAACTCTTTCCTCTTTTATGTGAGATAATGTATCCCATTCTACCTCTCCCTTTCTCCTTCTCCTAGTACATTCCTCTCACCCCTTATTTTTACTTTTTAGATATAATCCCTTCACATTCAACTCACACCTGTACCCTCTGTCTATATATACTCCAACTACACTAATAATGAGAAAGGTCTTATGAGTTACAAATATCATCTTCCCAAGTAAGAATGTAAATAGTTTAACCTTATGTCCCTTTCCCATTTACCTGTTTATGCTTCTCTTGAGTCTTGTATTTGAAAGTCAAATTTTAGATTCAGCTCTGGTCTTTTCATAAGATATGCTTGAATGTCCTCTATCTCAATTTTTCCTCCTGAAGGATTGTGATAGTAGTGGCAATTAAAGATTCCCCTGTATTGGCTTGGTTTTCAAATTGATTGTGTTAAAACCCAGAGCTTGTTAATCCCACCTGTGGGATGGACTTGATGTGAAAAGAAAGTCCTGAACTGGGAGGAGCTGGTGACATAGATTTGGAGAGACAAGAGAGAGGCAGCAGAACCTTTTTGGAAGCAGCACCCACGTGGAGGCAGAGAGAGAGACTAAGAGAATTGCTGGTGGCCGCTTTGAATTGCCCTGGACTTTTGAGACCTGCCCCCTGAGCTGCCAAGGACTGAGGAGACATGGTTGTTTTGCTGGTACTTTGTCTGTCTGTTTTGATGTTGTTTTGCCAGATTTGTCCACTGGTGAAAGACAGTCCTTTTGTTGAAGAAGTCCTGGAACCTGGCTGTTCACTAAGAAGCCCTGAGACTGTCCTGCAGACAGAGAGTGAATACTGTCCACTGGTGAAGGACAGTGCTGTTGTTGCAGGGGTCTGGAGACTGTCCTGCAGACAGAGTGAATACTGTCCACTGGTGAAGGACAGTGCTGTTGTTGCAGGGGTCTGGGAACCTTTCTGTTGGTTCAGAAGCCCTGAAGGAGGATTTTCTTGTTGTATGTTTACAGAAATCCTAGGAGAGGGTTTTGTTAATGTTTTCAGGGGTTCTAGGACTGTTCTACAGACAGAGGATGAATTAATGAAGAGACTGGCAATGTATCTTATGGCCTTGCTAAGCCTTGTCTCCCCAGGAACTAAGATTGCTGAGAACTTGCCTCTTGTCAAGATGAAGAAAAGACCTCCATTTGGGTATTAAGTGCTGTGCTTGGACTTGATGTAACTCTGGGGTAGATTCAATTGTGATCCAGGGGTGGGGAACTTTTGACCTTTTTGTGCTCTGTGATTGACAAATGAAGGTACTTTACTTATGTTTGGAAACTAATCTCCATTTGAGAAGAGGGGCTTTGTGGTGGACTAAATGAAGGTACAGCCTAGAGGTGGAGAAGTATTTAGAACAGGGACTTTGTAATTGATTGAATGAATGGAAGGTCCTGGGGTGGGGTAGTCCTTGGAGATTATTTAATCACGTTTAGTAAATGCTGTATTTGGAATGATGTCATGTTTTGATCTTCTCTGTTCTTGGTTTGTCACTGAATAAAATGGAGAGCACCTATGCTGGTATTCTGAACCTTGGGAAGTTGCTTTTCCTTGGTGTTACAGTACAAGGATTATACTCAGTTTTGTTTGGTAGGTGATTCTTCATTGCCCTCCTTTGCCCTCCAGAATATCATATTCCAAGACCTCCAATCCTTTAAGGTAGAAGCTGCTGCATCTTTTGCTATCCTGACTGTAGCTCCACAAATTTTGGTTTATTTCTTTCTGGCTGCTTGTAATGGGAATGTAAATTTGTAAGATCTTCCCTGCCCCTTGGCTAAAGTGCACCTGGAGCCTGGGGTGGGAGGCTTGTTTTTCAGTAGATACTTTTTGATTGGCCAGTGGGTCCAGAAGGTTGTTACATTCTCTGAGCCAGGAAAAGGCTTATAAACCGTGATTTGAGGCTTTGTTTTGGGGCTCACTTTGAGAAGTGTTCTGTGATTTGATGAAACTCTGGGAAGCTGTTGTTGAGAGTCCCCCGGCTTTGAAACCCAAATGTTTATTTGGTATGGATGTAATGGTTGGACAGTTTGGAAACTGTCTACTTGATCTGTTTCTCTGTCTTGATAATTCTGTCTGTATATTCTGAAGTTCGGGGTGCTGACCTTTTTCCCCTGAACTAGGTAAACAATACATATTTGACTGATTAAAGTAAGCTTGTTAACCCATTTTGAGTTGCTTTCCTTTATCAAAGCAGATCCAAGAACCTGTGTTGGCAAGGACCCTGGGGATGCTGGGGTGCTTGCCGCTACACTGCTTCCAATATTTTCTCCTTGACCTGGGAACTCTGGAATTTGGCTTTAATATTCCTGGCAGTTTCATTTTGGGGTCTCTTCCAGGAGGTGATCAGTGGATTCTTTCCAGTTCTATTTTACCCCCTGGTTCTAGAATATCATGACAGTTTTCCTTGATAATTTTTTGAAAGATGATGTCTAGGCTTTTTTTTATCATGACTTTCAGGTAGTCTAATAATTTTTAAATTATCTCCCCTGGATCTATTTACGAGGTCAGTTGTTTTTCCAATGAGATGTTTCATGCTGTCTTACATTTTTTTTTTCATTCTTTTGGTTTTGTTTTATTATTTCGTGATTTCTCATAAAGTCATTAACTTCCATTTGCTCTATTCTAATTTTTAAGGAATTATTTTACTCAGTGAGCCTTTGGACCTCCTTTTCTATTTTGTCAATTCTGCTTTTGAAGGCATTCTTCTCCTCATTGGCTCTTTGGACCTCTTTTGCCATTTGACCTAGTGTGTTTTTTAAGGTGTTATATTCTATTTTTTGTGTTTTCTTTACCAAGCTGTTGACTAATTTTTCATGATTTTCTTGCATCACTCTCATTTCTCTTCCCCATTTTTCTTCTACCTCTCTCACTTGATTTCCAAAATCCTTTTTGAGCTCTTCCATGGCCTGAGATAAATTCATATTTTTCTTGGAGGCTTTGGATGTAGGAGCTTTGACTTTATTATCTTTTTCTGAGTGTATGTTATGATCTTCCTCAAGTCTGTCCTCACTCCAACCCAACCTCCATTCAGCCTGACCATGTCACCCTTCTATTCAGTAAACTCTCATGACTCCCTATTGCCTCTAAGAGCAAACACCAGATGTTCTGTTTGATGTTCAAGTCCTCTAATAACTCAGTCCCTCCCTCCCTTTCCAGTCTTCTCACACCTTTCTCTCTGACATGTTGTCTTTGATCCAGTGATAATTGGCCTCCTTGATGTTCCACGAACAAGACCCTCCATCTCTCAGCTCCAGGCATTGTTTCCGGCTGTCCCCTGTGCCTGGAATGCTCTCCCTGTGCTTCAATTACTGACCTCCTTAGTTTCCTTTAAATGCCAACTAAAATCTCACCTTCCTACCCCCTCTTAATTCCAGTGCCTTCCCTCTTATTTCCTATTTATCCTGTATGTAGCTTGTTTGTACACATTTGTTTGCATGTTCTCTCTCCCATTAGATTGCAAGCTTCTTGAGGACAGGGACTGTCTTTCACCTTTCTTTGAATTTTCAGTGCTTAATACAGTGCCTGTCACACAGAAGGAGCATAATAAATATTTACTGACTGACCCATTCCCTTGCAGATCCCATCAGGGACCTGGCTGTAATGCAGCAGGAATTCATCTCTATGTGCCCAGGTATGTGCAACTCCCCATCTTAACCACCTAAAAAGAGACAAAGCATAGTGTCTCTGTATGGAGGGAAGGGACACATAAAAAAGGGATGAGGCATCCCCAGACTCCTTCTATATCCCCCCATTTTGTTATCCTGTGTAATATCCTTGTTATACTTTGGAGACTCATTCTTTGGACACACCTTTTCCTCCTGTTCTTTCCTATTATTTTCAGCCTTGGGCATAGGAATTTTTTGTACTAGTTTTGCATTTAAACTGGTCCCTGGATCAGAATTTGGTAGTTATTTCTATATCTCTGTGAGGCTGGCTGGAATATTGGAATTTGTTTATTTTTCTGGAATTTTGTTTGATTTCATGTATATAATTAATTATTTCCTCTTAGTGGGATGGTTTGTAAACTTGTAAACTTTCCTCATTGTCTTTGTTGTGTTTGTTCTCTGTTCTCAAAGAGAACCATGACATCAGGGAGATGATGACATGACTTGCAAATGAATTGGATTTAAGTGAGGAGGGCTGTGCAAGTCACCAGACTCACTTTGTCCTCTGGAGCCATTTGGGTCCAATGGCAAGATATGGATCAGGACAACTGGAGATGACTCGAGATGCAGTGGGGGACCCTGGCCTTTTTAAGCTAAGGTCTTTTGAATAGTTTTATAGAATCATCTGCAAACAGGGTGCCGCCCTGGCAGTCACAAAGTCCTATTTCTCTCTCTCTCTCTCTCTCTCTCTCTCTCTCTCTCTCTCTCTCTCTCTCTCTCTCTCTCTCTCTCTCTCTCTCTCTCTTCTTTTTGGAGAGGGGAAGGCAGGGCAATTTGGGTTAAGTGACTTGTCCAAGGTCACACAGCTAGTAAGTGTTAAATGTCTGAGGCTGGATTTGAATTCAGGTCTTCCTGACTCCAGGGCCAGTGCTCTATTCAGTGTACCACCTAGCCACCCCCAAAGTCCTATTTCTGACACAAACCAGTTATATGACTCTGGCAAGTAACCTACCTTCTCAACATTCAAGACAATTCTCTATGACTATAGACATCAGAGAAAGCATTGCTCTGCATTGGTAGAGGGAGTCCTTTCTCCTGAGAGTTTCCAGCCCTACTAAGGAAATCAAGCTCCTCTATCCTTTTCCCACAGTAAGCAGATTATCCTTATGTACATATAAAATGCATTTTTCAATTTTTACTTATCTTTTCCATTTTGAGATACATATTAATAATAAATCATAAATCTGATGCATAATAATAAAAGAATAATAGGAAATTTCATTTGCATTCTCTGGTTATAAGATGGAGTTGTCTCAGGCAGTTTTCAGAGGAAGAAATTAAAGATATCTATAAACATATGAAAAAATGCTCTAAATCACTATTGATTAGAGAGATGCAAATCAAAACAACTCTGAGGTACCACATCTCACCAGTCAGATTGGCTAAGATGACAAAACAGGAAAATGACAAATGCTGGAGAGGATGTGGGCAAATTGGAACACTACTGCATTGCTGGTGGAGTTGTGAACTGATCCAGCCTTTCTGGAGAGCAATCTGGAATGATGCCCAAAGGGCCATAAAAAAATGCATACCCTTTGACCCAGCAATACCACTTCTAGGGCTGTATCCCCAAGAGATCATAAAAGTGGGAGGAGGACCCATATGTACAAAAATATTTATAGCAGCTCTTTTTTGTGGTGTCAAAGAATTGGAAATCAAGGGGATGCCCATCAATTGGGGAATGGCTAAACAAGTTGCGGTATATGGATGTAATGGAATGCTATTGTGCTATAAGAAATGAGGAGCAGACTGATTTCAGAATAACCTGGAGAGACTTATATAAACTGATGCTGAGTGAGGAGAGCAGAACCAGAAGAACATTGTACGCAATCACAGATACAACATATGTGTGATGACTTACTTTGATAGACTGGGCTCTTCTCAGCAATGCAAGGTTATGAGATAACTCCAAAAGACTCATGATGGGAAGAGATATCCACATTCAGAGAAAGAACTACAGAGTCTGAATGCAGATTGAAGCAAACTACTTGTTCCCTCTCTTTTGTGTTTTGTTTTGTTTCCTTCCTTCTTTCCCATTGTTCACCCTATTGGTTATAACTCTTTTTTACAACTTGGCTAATGTTTAATACAAAGGTATTTGTAGAACCTATATCAGATTGCATGCTGCCATGGGGCGGAGGGAAGGGGAGAAAATGTGGAACTCAAGGGATTGTGGAACTGAATGTTGTGAACTCAAACTAAATAAATAATTTTTTTTAAAAGATGGAGTTATTTCTCAGTGATTCTCCCAAGAAAGTCCTGGTCATTACCGATTTTTTTCAATTCTTTTAATGGATGCTCTCTCCAAGCTTTTTCTAAACAAGCTCTCTCCCATAATTTATCTGCTGCCAACATGAAGATAGTAGTAGGCCAAATGGGTCTTGCTGAAGGTTATTTCTGTACTATGTGGTGAGGGTCAAGTTCAGTGGTGTGCTGTTACATCATTATTCATGTTTTCATGATTTTTAATCTGTGCCTGTTGTATTGGTGTTTGCTATCATCTTGTTTGCATCCTGAATTACTGTAGATGTGACATTTGTTAATGACAGACAGTTGTTTGCTTGAGTGAATATTACTGGTCTTGTTGAATTTGTAAAACAGAGCAATCTCTTAAAAAGATAGGTTGAAATGTATTATGTTATAGATGTTGATAATGACAGAGGCCTCCTAATATTAGGACTAGACCTATATTATAATTATAAAGACATTTTGAGAATTTTTCACAGAAATCTAAAAGATTTGGAATGTTACATAATTGTTTTGAAAACATGGCTTTGTTCCAAAGCAATTGAAATATTAGGAAACAATTTGAGCACAAAAGAAATTTGGTGTTTCCTTATGCAAGATTTCACCCTGGAAAAACAGGGAGAGAATAAAGAAAACCACCCTTCTTCATAATAACTCCCAAGCTGCAACCCCTCCAATGCCCACTTCCACAAATGGCTTTGTCAAGGTGAAGTGCCATATTTATTGCATTTCTTCTGGTGCAGTAGAAGCTGTGGGCTGAAGAAGGCTGGACCTTCCCAAATCCCTCTTCAACCTTTCCAGAGTTGCTGTTCCCCAGGCTCTTTGTGGTCTCCCACAATAACTTGACTTTGCCAGGTTAGGCCTTGTGGGAACCTGAGAAGCATCCAGAGGCCACACATGGTATCACTATTGATTGTAGCAAGTATGTATTTCTGAAACACTTAATCTTTATAAAGCTGAGCTACCATCTTGATTAGATTCCTTTTTTAAATGTTTGTGATGGATAAAATCTAAAATAACTGAGGAAACAAAGATTCAAGCTTTCAAACATATTGATTTATTAATAATGCATGTCAATTGCATAACAAATTTGGACCAAGTCCCCTTAGCTGGGGCTGGACCTAGGGGAAGACAAATTTTTATGCATTAAAAGAAAGCAATTAACAGTATATAAACCAGGATACAAGTTTAGGCAATTTGATTTCTAGTTGGAGGAAAGATTAGGAGCTTTCCAAGTTGGAAGGAGTATGAGAGAGTTTCAGGAGTTGGGAGTGGGGAGGAGAACAAGCAGGTAAACTTTTCCAGATATAAAACAGGATGTCAGTCAATTCTGATGATTAACAAGCAGGTGGAATTTACAGGAAAATGAAAGTTGGACTCAAAAGGGAGGCAGTTTTACAAGGAGTCAGTTTGGTTTACGTCATTCCCACAGTCCTCTCCAACTTCATTTTCCCAGAAACTCTGTGGATTTTTTTGTTGATTTTTCATAGCGTAGTGATTGTTAGGAATACTTATGTCATGTTATAGTAGGACTGACTGTATACTATCATAAAAACAAGTATGGTAAGTCAAGAAGCCTTACGTAAATCACTCAGATAATTTGACTGTGCAGACAAGCTGGGGACCAGACAGTAGGAAATAGTACCTGGAGAGAGACTCCTATAGAAATCTAACCAAGGAGGAGAAGAGGAAGAATGAGGAAGATGAGCACAAGGAGGAGGATGAAGACAGGAAAGAATTGATAACTTTTGTAAATGATTTCTGTAGGGTCCCACTGCCTCCAAAATGCAGCAACCCCTGCCCCAAACTCATTGGTATGGGTGGAGATGAATGCTTTGCCCTTTGTGCTGTGAAGATCAGGATGGAGTTGGTGAGAGACAAGGGCTTCAGTTTTTGTCCAGTCCCCTTTCTGGTCCTCTTCCAGGCCAGATTTATCAGGCTTTGAGTCAAGTCACTTCAGGCTCTTCTGGTTTCCAAATTGAGGAGAGAATATGGATGAGGCCAAACTCCCTTCAGGTTGCTGAAGGGAACATAAGACTCTAGGAACTCTTGAGAGGAGCCAGCAGCCTCCACCATGTCCTTATTCCCAGCTTGCTACACTAGAGACTGCAGGGAGTTTCCCCTTGGGTGAGATCCAGAACCTTCTCTCTTGGTTGGGCCGAATTACCTTGCTCCCGATAGGAGAGTTCCTTCACTCTGTATTGTCCATCCTCTTATGCACAGTATATCTTCTCTGATTTCTGTTTTGCTATGATTTAGATAAATGGGTTTCTTTGTTATTCTCTACATGTGCTCATTGTGGAACTGGTATTCAGTGGAACAAGGGTCAAGCCTTGGATATAGAACTTAAGGTTCCCCTTTCCCCCAGGAATGACCAAAGGATCAGAAGTTGGATGAAATTCAATCATATCCTCTATATAAACAATATATAAAAGGAACAGATAGATATGTTTTTAGCCTGGCACCCCCTCTCTCTGAGGAGAACAGAGCAGCCTCTGGCTCCAACCTCCTGCTTCCCCTCCTGGCAGGAATGAAAGTCTCTCTTAGAGAAGGGTGGAGGGAGAAGAGGCAGGAGATGTCTATTCTGCCTCCCTTTGAGCCACATACAATGACAGCTTTCTCCGCAGGAGGTCCTCTCTACACATGCAGGGCACATTCTCTCTATACAGGGTTCTTTCCCTACATATGGGAGCACTGTCCATAGGAACATGATATCTGGTCACTTATTTTTCGAGATATTATGGTTTTGGGGGGACTAGTTGTTCTTTTTTCTAAAAGTTGGGCCAATCTCCTTTTTGTCCTGGGCTTATTCAGAGTATTTTGTTTTCTCAAGAACAGCCTGTTGTGGTTTTTTAAAAAATATTTTTCAAACTTATTATTTGCTTTTTTATTGGTATTCTTTTCTTTTTAAATTTTGAGTTCCAAATTTTCTCCTTCCCTCCTCCTGCCTCACCCACTAAGAAGGCAAGCAATATGATATCAGTTATCCATGTGAAATCATGCAAAAAATTTCAATGTTAGCCACATTTTTTAAAAAGCAGGAAAAATAAAGAAAGTGAGAAAATTACACTTCAATTTGCAATCAGAGTTCACCAGTTCTCTCTCTGGAGGTGGACAGCATTTTTTCATCATGGATCCTTTGGAATTGTCTTGGCTCATTGTATTGATCAGAATAGCCAAGTCTTTTACAGTTGATGATCATTATAACATTGCTGTTACTGTGCACAATCATCTCTCAGTTCTTCTCACTTCACTTTGCATCAGTTCATATAGGTCTTGTCATGTTTTTCTGAAAGCACCCCCTTGTCATTTCCCATAGCACAACACTATTCTATTACAATTATATGCCACAACTTTTTCAGCCATTCCCCAATTGATGAGCATCTCCTCAATTTCCAATTCTTTGCCACCACAAATAAGTCCTTTTCCTTTTTGTTTTATCTCTTTGGGATACACACTTAGTAGTATTGAGGATATACACCTGGTATTGCTGAGCTCAAAGTATATGCATAGTTTTATAGCGTTTGGGCATAGTTCCAAACTGTTCTCCAGAATGATTAGACCAGTTCACTACTTCTGTCATGTACCTATTAGTGTACCTATTATTTTTCCCCCATTCCCTCTAGCATTTATCATTTCTGATAAGTCTTAGGTGGTATCTCAGAGTTGTTTTAATTTTCATTTCTCTAATCAATAGTTATTTAGAACACTTTTTCATATGACTATAGATAGCTTTGATTTCTCCTTCTGAAAACTGTTTATAACCTTTGATCGTTTATCAATTGGGGAATGGCTCTTATTTTTATAAATTTGACTCAGTTCTATATTTAGTATATATTTGGGAAATTAGGCCTTTTATCAGAGAAACTTGCTGTAAATTTTTTTTTACATTACTTCCTTGTTTATGGTACCTTTTAGCAAAATGTGGTTTCCCTGATGATCCCTTTTAATTAAGTCTATTTTTGTTTTTGCTTCATCTGAGATCATGATTACTACCCCTGCTTTTTTTTTTTTTACTTTAGCTGAAGTACAATAGATTCTGTTCCAGCCCTTTATTTTAACTCTATGCGTGTCTCTCTGTTTTAAGTGTGTCTCTGGGAAACAACATATTGTTGGATTTTTGTTTCTAATTCATTCTGCTATCTACTTTCTTTTTTATCAGTGAGTTCATCCCATTCACATTCACAGTTGTGATTACTATGTATTTCCCTCCATACCATTTTCTTCTGTTTCTTCTTCTTTCTCCCGTTTTATCCTATCCTTCCTCAAAAGCCTATTTTGCTTCTAACCACTGGCTCCCTTAATCCACCATTCCCTTTATCAACCTGCCCCCTCTTTCTCTTTTCCCCCTCCCCTCCTATTTCTCTATTGGGTAAGTTACATTTCTATATATAATTGGGTGTATATATTTATGTTCTTCCTTCTTTGAACCGATTCCAATGAGAGTGAGATGAAAGTATTGCCTGCCACCCCATCCCACCCATTTTCCTATCCATTGTAAAAGTTCCTCTTTGTGTGACTCTTTTATTTGAGAAAATTTTCTCCATTCTGCCTCTTCCTTTCTCCTTCCTCCCGTGCATCCCTTTTTCTCACCATTTTTTTTTCCTTTGGAGATCATTCCAACATAATTGACTCACATGCATGGCCTCTATGCAAACTATTTTTAACTGTTCTAATAATGATAAAGTTTTTAGGAGTTACATGTATCATCTTCTCGTTGTTGGTATTTAGTCATTTCATTTGTTTGACTCTGTGACCCCATTTGGAGTTTTCTTTTTTCTTTTCTTTTTTAAAGCAATCGGGGTTAAGTAACTTGCTCAAGGTTACACGGCCAGTTATTTCTGGGTGTTAAGTATCTGAGCCCAGATTCGATCCCCAGGTCATCCTGACACTGAGCTGGTGCTCTTACTCGCTGTGCTACCTGGCTGCCCCGTATTTGGAGTTTTCTTGGCAAAGATACTGGAGCAGTTTACCATTTCCTCCTCCAGTTCATTTTTACAAATGAAGAAACTGAGTCAAACAGACTTAAGTGATTTGTTCAGAGTCCCACAGCTAGTAAGTATCTGAGGCCAGATTTGAATTTGGGAAGATGAGTCTTCCTGACTCTAGACCCAGTACTCTATCTATAAGATATCATCATCTTCCCATATAGAAATATAAACAGTTTGACTTTATTAAGACTTATGATTACTCTTTCATGTTTGCCTTTTTATGGCCCTCTTGAGTCATATGTCTGAAAGTCAAATTTTCTATTCCGCTCTGGTCTTTTCATCAGGAATGCTTGAAAGTCCTCCATTTCATTAAATATCCATTCCCCCCCCCCCCCCCCGTCAAAGGATTATACTCAGTTTTGCAAGGTTTTTCTTGGTTTTAATCCTAGCTCCTTTACCTTCCAGAATATCATATTCTAAGCCCTCCACTTCCTTAATGTGGAAGTCACTAAATCTTATGTGATCCTAAATGTGGCTCTAACAATATTTGAACCGTTTCTTTCTGGCAGCTTGAAGTATTTTCTCTTTGACCTGGGAGCTCCAGAATTTGGCTGTAATATTCCTGGAAGTTTTCATTTTGATATCTCTTTCAGGAGGTGATTGGTGGATTCTTTTTTTTTATCACATGCTTTATTAACTTCTCATTTACATCGTTCATTTCTGCAAGATTTTGAGTTACAAATTTTCTCCCCATTTTCCCCCTACCCACCACCCCAAAATAGCGATCCCCTCCTCCAATCTGCTCTCTCCCATATCTTCTCCCAACCTATCCCTCCAACCTTCTAGTAGGGCACGGTGGATCTCTATGCCCCAGAGCCTGTATATCTTATTTCCCATTTACATGTTACATGTAAAATAATAGTGATAATAGTATATATACTTTTTTAAACATTTGATTTTAAAACTTTTAATTCCAGATTCATTCCCTTCCTCCCTTGTTACCCACCCTTACTGAGAAGATAAGCAATTCAATATAGGTTGTACATGTGTAGCTATGCAAAACATTTCCATAGTAGATATATTGTAAAAGACTGACTGTATTTCCCTCCCTCCTATCCCACCTCCCTTGTTCCATTCTCTACTTTGATCCTGTCCCTTTTCAAAAGTGGGTGCTTCCAACTTCCCTCTTCCCCAGCCTGCCCTCCCTTCCATCATCCCCCCTCTCATCCCCTTTCCCCCTACTCTCCTGTAGGATGAGATACCCTATTTAGTGTGTATGTCATTCCCTCCCTGAGCCAAATTCAATGAGAATAAGGTTGACCCATTCTCTTCTGACTTCCTGTTCTTCCCCTCCATTGTAACCATTTTCCCTTACCTCTTCTATATGAGATAGTTTACCCCAATCTGTCTCTCCCCATCTCCTCTCATTATATTCCTCTCACCTCTTAATTTCACCTTCTAAGTATCATCCCTTCCCATTAAACTGGTCCTGTGCCCTCTATGTATACCTGTACACATATATACACACATTCACATATGTATTCATATGTTCCTACATAGACATATATATATATATGTATGTGTGTATACACATTTCTATTCCCTTCAATTCTTCTCAAACTGAGAAAAGTTTCATAAGTTACAATTATCACTTTTCCATGTAGGAATATAAATAGTTCAACTTTGATAAGTTCCTTATGATTTCTTTTCCCTGTTTACCTTCTCATGCTTCTCTTGCTTCTTGTATCTGAATGTCAAATTTTCTACTCAACTCTGGTTTTTTCATCAAGAATGCTTCAAAGTCCTCTATTACATTGAATGACCTTATTTTCCCCTAAAATATGATACTCAGTTTTGCTGGATAGGTGATTGGTTTTAATCCCAGCTCCTTTGACTTCTGGAATATCATATGCCAAGCCCTTTGATCCCTCAGTGTAGAAGCTGCCAGATCCTGGGTTATCCTGATTGTGTTTCCACAATATTCAAATTGTTTCTTCCTGGCTGCTTGTAATATTTTCTCCTTGATCTGGAAATTCCAGAACCTGGCTATAATATTCCTAGAAGTTTTCTTTTGGGGGATCTTTTTCAGGAGGTAATTGGTGGATTCTTTCAACCTCTATTTTGCCCTCTGGATCTAAAACATCAGGGCAATTTTCCTTGAGAATTTCTTGAAGCATGATTTCTAGGTTCTTTTTTTGATCATGGCTTTCAGGTAGTCCAATCATTTTTAAATTATCTCTCCTGGATCTATTTTCCAGGTCAGTGGTTTTCCCAATGAGATATTTCACATTGCCTTCTATTTTTTCATTTGTTTGGATCTGTTTAATAGTATCTTGATTCCTCATAAAGTCACTAGCTTCCATTTGCTCCAATTTAATTCTGAGGGAATGATTCTCTTCAGTGAGCTTTTGAGATTCTTTTTCCATCTGGCAAATTTGCCTTTTTAAGGCATTCTTATCCTCATTGGCTTTTTGAGCCTCTTTTGCCATTTGAGTTAGTCTATTTTTTAAGGTGTTATTTTCTTCAGTCAGGTTGTTGACTCTTATTTCATAATTTTCTTGCATCATTCTCATTTCTCTTCCCAGTTTTTCCTCCACTTCTCTTATTTTATTTTCAAAATCCTTTTAAAGCTCCTCTATGGCCTGTAACCAGCTCGTATTTTTCTTGGAAGCTTTTGGTTCAGGAGTTCTGACTTCACTGTCTTCTTTCTGTTCCATGCTTTGATCCTTTTTGTCCCCAAAATAGGAGTCTAATATTGGATTCCTCTGTTTTCTTTGCTTCCCTTGTTTATTCATGTTGCCACTCAATTACTTGACTTTTGGGCTTTTTGCCACAGTAGGACTCTGCCACCAGACAGGGGAGCTTCGTTCCAAACGCTGGGGTTTTCTCAGCTGCAGGACGTATTAGTTGGGTGCCCTGTCTGAGGCCTCCATACACTCTGGCAAGCTGGTCACACACCCCAGGACCTCCACCCTAGACCGCAATCCAGATCCAAGCAGGTTAAAGCAAGAGCGATTACCCCTCAGACTGGTGTTTGGTCCCCCTATACTCTGCAGGCCAAGAAATGAAGCTGCCATGTGTAATGTAATGCCAAGGAAAGGCAACTTCCCAAGGTTCAAAATACCAGCATAGGTGCTCTCCATTTTATTCAGTGACCAACCAAGAACAGAGAAGATCAAAACATGACGTCATTCCAAATACAGCATTTACTAAATGTGATTAATCTCCAAGTACTACCCCACCCCAGGACCTTCCAATCATTCAATCAATTACAAAGTCCCTGTTCTAAATACTTCTCCACCCCTAGGCTATACCTTAATTAAGTCCACCACAAAGCCCCTCTTCTCAAATGGAGATTAGTTTCCAAACATAAGGTCAAAAGTTCCCCACCCCTGGATCACAATTGAATCTACCCCAGAGTTACATCAAGTTTAAACACAGCACTTAATACCCAAATGGAGGTCTTTTCTTCATCTTGACAAGAGGCAAGTTCTCAGCAATCTTAGTTCCTGGGGAGACAAGGCTTAGCAAGGCCATAAGATACATTGCCAATCCCTTCATGAATTTATCCTCTGTCTGTAGAACAGTCCTAGAACCCCTGAACACATTAGCAAAGCCCTCTCCCAGGATTTCTGTAAACATACAACAAGAAAATCCTTCTTCAGGGCTTCTGAACCAACAGAAAGGCTCCCAGACCCCTGCAACAACAGCACTGTCCTTCACCAGTGGACAGTATTCATTCTGTCTGCAGGACAGTCTCCAGACCCCTGCAACAACAGCATTGTCCTTCACCAGTGGACAGTATTCACTCTCTGTCTGCAGGACAGTCTCAGGGCTTCTTAGTGAACAGCCAGGTTCCAGGACTTCTTCAACAAAAGGACTGTCTTTCACCAGTGGACAAATCTGGCAAAATAACATCAAAACAGACAGACAAAGTACCAGCAAAACAGCCATGTCTCCTCAGTCCTTGGCAGCTCAGGGGGCAGGTCTCAAAAGTCCAGGGCAATTCAAAGCGGCCACCAGCAATTCTCTTAGTCTCTCTCTCTCCACGAGGTGCTGCTTCCAAAAAGATCTTCTGCCTCTCTCTTGTCTCTCCAAATCTACGTCACCAGCTCCTCCCAGTTCAGGACTTTCTTTTCACATCAAAAAGTCCATCCCACAGGTGGGATTAACAAGCTCTGGGTTTTAACACAATCAATTTGAAAACCAAGCCAATACAGGGGAATCTTTAATTGCCATTACTATCCCACCACGTGGCAGTGGCTGCACGCAGCTTCAGTGGCTTCTCCCTCCAGGGGATAAAGGCCCACTGCACTCCCAACTACTAGATCTCAAAGTCCACACTGCACTGACCTCTCACTTTGTCCTTAGCATCTATGGGTTGATAATTCTGGAAACTGCCACAGCTTCTGGTGATCTGAAGTCCCTCCAGCCAGCAGCTGGTTGTGGCCACCCTGAGGCTAAAACCTCCAGCTTGCGCACGGCTGGGCTCGGCTCCCAGAGGGAGCCACTGGCTGCTCCCTGCCAGCCTGCTTGGCTGTCCTCAGTGGGAAGTTAGCTTCTCTGTGTCATTTTGTGGGTTCTGTAGCTCCAAAGTTTGTTCAGAGTCACCTTTTACGTGAATTGGAGGTTGATTGGTGGATTCTTTCAATTTCTATTTTACCCTCCAGAACTAAGATGTCAGGGAAGTTTTCCTTGATTATTTCTTGAAATACAATGTCTATGCTTTTTTTTTTGGGGGGGGGGGTCATGGCTTTCAGGTAGTCCAATAATTCTTATATTATCTCTCCTTGATCTATTTTCCAGGTCATTTGTTTTTCCAATGAGATGTCTCACATTTTCTTCTTATTTTCTTCATTCTTTTGACTTTGTTTTATTGTTCCTTGATGTCTCATAGTCATTGGCTTCCACTTGCCCAATTCTAATTTTTAAGGAGTTTTTTCTAGTGAGTTTTGTACCTCTTTTTCCATTTGGCAAATTCTGTAGGTATTATTTTTTAAGGTTTTTTTTAAGGTATTATTTTCTTCAGTATTTTTTGTGCCTCTTTTACCAAGTTATTAGTTCTCTTTTCATAATTTTCTTGTATCACTATAATTTCTTTTCCCAACTTTTCTCCAGCATTCTTATCTCTTTAAGTCTTCTAGGATTCTTGTTGGACTTGGGTCAAATTAGCATTTTTCTCTGAGGCTTTATAACTGTTTTCACATTGTTACCTTCTTCTGAGTTTATGTCTTGGTCTTCTCTGTCACTGTAGTAGCTTTTTATGGTCAAATTATTTTTGTTGTCATTGTTCATTATTCTTGACTTTGAACTTTATGTTAAAGTTGGGCTTTGCTCTTCCAGGTGTAGGGAAGAGCTGTCCCAAGCTTCAGGCATTTTGGAGCTGCTATTTTCAGATCTAGTTCTGGTGGTCTGCAAGTTTTCAGTGCTTTCAAGGTGGTATGATCTAGGGAGAGGTGTGGTCACTGCTCTCTTGATCTGTTCTCTGGTCTTTACCTAGGAAGGACCTCTGGTCCCCTGCATCCTCAAAAACTAGTACTCTCTTTGCTTTGGGATTGAAACCAGGACCCCTGCTCCCTTGTGACCCAGTGCTCCTTTCTGCCCTGGAACTACAACTCATATGGGCAATAGTGTTGCCAATCAGCATCAGCTATACCTAGTGGGACCAAATTGGGACTACTTGACTACACCTATGAGCCCAAATAGAATTTGTAAGCTAACAACTTTCCTGAGAAACTTGGAGGATCTTTTCCTAAGGTCATCTCCTTTTTTCTCAATTCTTATTTAGCCCTTAGCAAACAAATGGGTATTACCTCAACCAAGGAAATTTAAGCCTGGGAAACAGCCTTGATTTAGACAAAGAGTTTTTGGCATTTTCCTGTAGCCAGTTCTGTTTCAAAGGTGAGATTTTTGTCTTCCCATTCTAGAAAATATTTTTTGCTTACATTTTTTGTTTCATTTTGTCTTCATAGGAAGTAGAATTTTCTTTTTAGAGCCACAATTTTGTTTCTTCTTGGTTATATCCTGGAATATTTTTTTCCAATGTAACTTTATTTCTTTATATTGGTTTTTTGGAGGTGTGGATAGAGCTCCAGGCCTAGAGTCAGGAAAGATTCATTTTCCTGAATTTAAATCTGGCCTCAGACACTTACTGATGTGGTTTGCGGTTCCGGGAAGAAATACAAGGATACAGGGCAGGTCTGCCTCAAAAGAATTCAATCTCTTCAAGCCTTCTTTCAGTCAGAGTAGTGAGGTTTGTTATATACCAATGGGTGTACAAGATTTCTAGTAAATCTTCAAATTTGATAGACAAGATTGATACTTATATAAAAAAAAACCTGTGGGAAGATCTGAATTGGGATCAAGGAGTGGCAGGTAGCTTGGGCTGGACCAGGTGCAGACAATGGAAGGAGTTAAGTAGTAGGGCAGCAAAAGAAAGACAGTTAAAAATCCTTACTGGGATGGGCCAGATACCTCAGGTGAACACCTGGGATCTGGGCTGCTGAAATGTATGAGAAAGTTCAAAGACTAAGGGTCTTTCCCTTTTTAGGGGGTCAGATCCCATAACTCCATTACTTACTAGCTATGTGACCCTGGACAAGTTACTTAACACTGTTTACCTCAGTTTTCTCATCTGTAAAAGGAGCTGGAGAAGGAAATAGCAAACCACTCCAGCATCTTTGCCAAGGAAGCCCCAAAATTAGGTTAGGAAGAGTCAGACACAACTAAATAATGACTAAACAACAATTTTATCCTGGCTTGACTTCATCCTGTTGTTATTTGGTAATGTCCAATCCTTTGTGACTCCATTTATGGTTTTCTTAGCAAAGATACTGGATTGGTTTGCCATTTCCTTCTCCAGTGGATTTAGGGAAACAGAGGTTAAGTGACTTTCCCAGTGTCACATAACTAGTAAGTGCTTGAGGCTGGATTTTAACTCAGGTCTTCCTGAAGCCAGTCCCAGTGCTCTATCCACTGCAGTGCCACCTAGTTGCCTTAGACTGCATTCTACCGTCATGTAATTGCTACATTCATTGATATATTTCATAAAAGTCTGAATGTTATTGAATATATAATTAATTGCTATTTGTTGATGTGATGGGAGAAAAATATCTTCTTTTAGTTCATGTGGTAGGTTATTGCTGTTGAAATAAATCTACCACAATGCAGAATTTATAGAGGTAAGAAAAAACCTTTATAAGGTTATATCATCCTTAAGCAGAGGTTCAGGCTTCAGGGGGGAAAAATGAATCCTGAACAATGATTAGAATTTTCTGGCAAGTTTTAGAGAGAAAATTATATCAGAGAGACAGAGAAATAAATTGTTACATATTGCAATCTTTTTTTTTTCTTTTTGGAGGGGGGAAAGCAGGGCAATTGGGATTGTGACTTGCCCAAGGCCATGCAACTATTTAAGTGTCTGAGGCTGGATTTGAACTTAGATCCTTCTAACTCCAGGGCCAGTGCTCTATTCACTGCACCACCTAGCCACCCCAACATATTACAAACTTGTGCATTCTTTTAAGCTATAAAACTTTTTTTTTGTTTGTTTGCTTTTTGTTTTGGGGGGGTAGGGGAATTGGGGTTAAGTGACTTGCCCAAGGTCACATGGCCAGTTTTTTGTGTTGAGTGTCTGAGGCCGGATTTGAACTCAGGTTTAGACTCCAGGGCCAGTGCTCTATTCAGCCACCCCTATAAAAGTTTTTAGAAGACAGATTTATAATTCCATGCTTTTTCAATGTCAAAAAAGTAGAACAAGTTTAGTTAAGCAGAGTCATATTCTCACCTATCTCCTAAGGAAACAAACATATTTAAACAAGACTCTATAGGTAAACTAGGTCAGGTTATAGATTAAACTATATTCAGAGGGTTCACAATGGGCTGATTGACAGAGGAGATTTGTGGGTCTACAGAGTAAAATCCCTTCCTCAAATAAGGTAAGTCAAATTACTTTGGGAATGGGGTGGCTAGGTGGTGCAGTGAGTAAAGCGCTGGCCTTGGAGTCAGGAGGACCTGAGTTCAGTTCTGGCCTCAGACACTTAACACCCACACACACACACACACACACACACACACACACACACACACACACACA
>NW_027187282.1:4166264-4175576 GCF_028583685.1 Petaurus breviceps papuanus | reverse complement strand
ACACACACACACACACACACACACACACACACACACACACACACACAAACTAGGCAAGTTACTTAACCCCAGTTGCCCTCCAAAAGGAAAAAAAAAATTTACTTTGGGAAGCCTTGACTCCTTTTTCGGGTGGTTGGGGGGGTGGGAGAGAAGAGTTATTTTCTGAGAAATGTCTGAGGCCTGAAGTAAATTTTCACATCCCATGGGACAGGTTTCAAGCAGTTCAATAACCTTACCCTAAATAATAAAAATTAATTTAAAAAATAAAAGACAAAAAATTATTATCATATATATGAGGAATGTCAAAAAGTCTTCCCTTAATATCATCATTCTATGAATCAGGTTTAACTAGGTGAGGTTAATATTAACAGAAAACAGACTTCAGTTAACCAAAATGTTCCAGGAGTAATGACATACTAAAAATTAATAAAAGGAAATGAAAAATGAAAATTTCTCATTTCAGTTTTCCCTGTTTTGATCATAGAGAAGTCTGCAATACAGCTCTTTGATCGCGTACTTATTAATGGGTATGTCCATATTAGAATTTTGGTATATACCTCTGCAGGCAAACATCAGGAAACATTAAAGCAGGGCTATTATAATAACGTTCATCAGTGTTAAACAACATGAGGTCTCTTTGATCCAGTTTGTTCCTGGAAACCCACTCCAAATGTCCATTAAATTAGAATATTTCATCTTGGGTCTTAGTTGTTCCATGTAGCTGTCTGATCCTAAGAAACATTTGCCCTTGGAAATTCTGGAATAGGCCTCATTAACAGGGTAGTTTGGGAGAGTAGTAGATCCTAGTAGATCCAAATCACTTGCAGAGTTTTTCTTTTTTTAATTATTCATTTATTTACTTTAAGTTTACAACATTCAGTTCCACAATCCCTTGAGTTCCAAATTTTCTCCCCCTTCCTCTCTTCTCCCCTCCCCCCGCCATGGTGGCATGCAATCCAATATAAGTTCTGCAAATACCTTTGCATTAAACATTAGTCAAGTTATAAAGAAGAATTATAACCAGTAGAATGAACAGTGAGAAAGAAGGAACAAAACAAAATAAAACACAGAGAGAAAGCAAGTAGTCTGCTTCAGTCTGCATTCAGACTCCTTAATTCTTTCTCTGGATGTAGATAGCTTTTCTAACATGAGTCTTCTGCAGTTGTCTTCTAACCTTGTATTGCTGAGAGGAGCCAGTCTATCAAAGTAAGTCATCACACATATGATGTGTCTATAATTGTATACAAAGTTCTCCTGGTTCTGCTCTCCTCACTCAGCATCAGTTTATATAAGTCTCTCCAGGTTATTCTGAAGTCCGTCTGCTCCTCATTTCTTATAGCTCAATAGTATTCCATTACATGCATATACCACAACTTGTTTAGCCATTCCCCAATTGATGGGCATCCCCTTGATTTCCAATTCTTTGCCACCACAGAAAGAGCTGTTACAAATATTTTTGTACATAAAGGTCCTCCTCCCACTTTTATGATCTCTTGGGGATACAGCCCTAGAAGTGGTATTTGCAGAGGTTTTCTAGGTAATGCTGCTAGTAAAAACCTGTCTGTGATAAAATTTAATACAATTAACACAACCTCTTAAATTTGGCTTTCCAGTAACTAGTTCATGAGGTGAAAACCAATTCAAAACTTATTAACATCAGAGCTATAAGAAGAACATCAAATTAGGAACCAATAATTCTCCCAAAAAGTTAGAGAATTTCAGTCTTCACTTCCCACTTGCCCTTTCTATCTGAACTGTGTACCTGATGTGCATAATGCTATCTACAGGCTGAAGGAAGAATCTTAAAAAGGGTCCATGAGGGCCTGCCTTGGAAAATTAGCCCTTCTGTCTCTTAATATTATCAGATAGAGACTTCAAAACAGGAAAAGAAACATAATTTAAAATCACTTATTAATGCAATTTTACAAATAAAATCTTTAATTCAATTTTGAAAACTTTTTAGTAAAAAATAATCAAAACCTGCATATCCTAGGAGAAAGGAAAAAAATTACCAAAAAAAAATTCATCTGTGTATATGAACCTGAAGGATGTTCAGTATTTTACACTACATTTTTAATCTTGCTCTATGTGAGGGATAATTTGCAGTGAAGCTTCCCCATTCTGAAAAATCAAATCTAGAGTGGTTTCAGCAGCCACTAGGCCTAAGTTTAGAAGTCACCTGACCTTACAGGAATCTGGGACTTAGAGCAATGAAGACCCTCCTCAGTGCCACCTCAGCACAAGATATGCCAAATAAGGACAGAAGTGCTTTCTCAAAAGTACATTGGGTGATCTACTGTTTCCTTGTTCCGGTACTTGAGGTAGACTGCCACGTTTAGATTGTACACCTAACTTCCAGCCAATGGAAGAAAAAGGTCAGGAGGGGGGTGGGAGAATTCCACATTAGGGCTTTATAACTTTGCCATTTCCTTTTGTAAATTGCTTCTCCTCCCTGACCATTTGTCAGGAGGGTGGCCCTTTCTTGAGATCATATTAAACCATTCTTTTCTGCTTCCTACCTTGAGAAACCTCTGAGTATTATTTGGGTAAGGACTTCTGCTGCACAGTTTTTGGGGTGCACACACTTTATAATTACCTTCAGAATCAGAAGAAAAAAATTTTAAACATATCATCCAGGAACATCACATGTACTTGTCATTCTTAAGAGAATCATTTGGAAGCCATACACACACACACACACACACACACACACACACCATATATATGTCTTCCAAATGTTTCTTCAGTTTCAGTATTTGACCTTCCAGTGAATAGCCTGAATTAATTTCTTTAAATATTGACTGATTTGACCTCCTTGCTCTCCAAGGGACTCTCAAAAGTCTTCTCCAGCGCCATAATTTGAAAGCATCAATTCCATGGCACTCAGTTTTCCTTATAGTCCAACTCTTGTAGTTATATGTTGCTACTATGGAAAAAAGCATAGCTTTAACTATATGGACCTTTGTCAGCAAGGTGATGTCTCTGCTATTTAATCTGCTGTCCAGCCTAGCCATAGCTTTCCTTCCAAGGAGCAAGCATCTTTTAATTTCATGACTGGAGTTGCAATCCACGATGAAAAGTATCGTATATTAACCCCTAACGAAAAATAAAATCTTTAAATCTGGGGTTTGTTGAGATTAACTTGGTTTAAAAGTGTAACTTCAATACATACTATTCCAGGTAAAACACCATAATTTTCATAATCAATGACCAAATAATCTATCAGATAAAAACCACTTCTTATTAAAGCAAACTTGTAAGCTCCCTCACTTCAGCTGCGAGAGGTCTTAATTTCTCATTAAACCACTTCATTACTTTAGAATTTCACAATCTGCTTTTAGAAAGATTGATAAGATTTTATGACCTTGCCCAATTAGAAGGTCCCAAGGAACCTGATAAGTCCCCAAAGAACTTCACAGATGAAGAGAATTTACAGGATCCTATTATACTTCTCCCAAACAGTAAGTTATTATAATTACTCATTTGAAAGCAAATTATATACTTAACAGTTTTATACATTGTGACCATATTATCTAACAGCTCAAATTCAATAATCTAAAATCATCCAGATAAAAAAGAAGTAAATTTTCTGAGAATGCAATTATATCACCCTCTAGATATCATTTTTCAAATTCATACAATTTCTTATACAATGATTTCTGATAAATCACAATACAAAAAAATAGAAAGCTAATAATAATGTGAATAATATCATAGATTTTGAGTCGAGATGAGGCAGAGTAAAGGCTGGGACTCCCCTAAGCTCTCCCCCCAAAACCCCAAAATACCTTTAAATAATGACTGTAAACAAATTCTAGAGCAGCAGAATCCCCCAAAAGATGGGGTGAAACAGTTTTCCAGCCCAACATAACTTAGATGGACAGCAGGAAAGGTCTGTTGCACGTGGGTGAGAGTGGAGCATAGTCCAACACAAGTCACATCAGCATAGCCCCGGCCCCAGCAAACCAGCAGTAGGCCTTGGGAGTCACTGATTCAGCAGCGGCAGCAGCTGCTTCTGGAGCTCTCAGCCCACAGACAGTAAGGAGATTGAACATTTGCTAATACTGAGGCAGGACTCTGTGGCTTTACCCATACTCAGATTTGGGTTCCAGTCCTGGGTGAAAGTGCCAGAGTGATGAAGAGCACTAGCACACCAGAGCTTGTGGCCACAGTGTAGGGGAGACCCTCCAGGGTAGTTCCAGGGTAGAAAAGAGTGCTTATGGTCACTCATAGACCAGAGCACAGGCCAGGAGAGGAGTAAACACCTCTCCTTAGATCACACCACCTTGGAAGAACTGAAAACGTACAGGTCCCTAGAAGCATCTCTGAAAAGAGCCACACAAAACCCCTGAAGTTTGGCACAGTGTGCCCTCCACCCTGGAAGCAGAGCCTACTTAACAAAGAGTTAAAAGTAAACTAATAGTCTGGGGAAACGAGCAAACAACAGGAAAAACTCTGACAATTTAAAGTTGTGATGGTGACAAGGAAGATCATAACACATACACTCAGACAACAAAATCAAAGCCTCTGAGAAAAATATGAATTCATTTCAGGCCATGGAAGAGCTCAAAAAGGATTTTTTTTTCACAGAAACAGATGCAGATGTTATTAGTCTTCAGCAATCAAGAGATTAATAGAATTAAGTATCCATTATTCTTGCTTATCCAAGATAATTTCAACCCACCTGCTGCTCAGGAAAACAATTCTAAACCACTGGCTTCTAATTACTCACTATAGAAGGCCATTATAAGCAAGGATTGTATAATTGCATAGAAAAAAGCCAAAATCAGGAAGTGACATCCAGGGAAGCTGGAAGTATCTCATGAGAAAATTTCCTGTGCTCAAGATCACAGAACTCCCCCTACTTGCTTCAAAAAAAGTTACTTCTATAAGGAAGGGGCAAGCTACTTCACATGGCTAGACTAAAGCCTGGATGCATCAATTCTCTGCTTTGCTAAATGTGGCTGACCAAAGCAGCTGGTGAACAGGAGGAAATTCTCAGTCATTCCCTTCACTGACTTCTAGATGCAGGACTATATCAGAGAACAGTGCAAATTCATTTGTACCAGCTGCATCTTGGCTTGACCAATTCAACAGCAGTGGGGTGACAGAGAGGGCTAATCACTTCAGTGCCCAAATCAGGCTCTGGTCTGCAAAGCCAGGACAGCCTCATTCTGGGGTGGACCCACTGAGTCTCTTTATAGAAAAGGAGAGGCCACAGGCTAGTAAAGCCTGACCTGTTATCTGAGCTAACAGAGAGTGATCCAAAAGGATGAAGGTTAACAAGTATCTCAAAGATGGGTTATCAGGACACCATACCCAGAGAAAAGAAGGACTGAGTGGATTTAGTAGCTTCAGGTTTAGAACCAATCTTCACTTATTACTCTTAAGAGGGAATTTCTAGCTGACTGTACCCAACGTCAAAAGGTTGTGAAGCTTTTTAAAATGAGTGGCAGAACACATGGTCATCATACACTTTCTGCTCATTCTCTAAGAAGACCTCATGGCAATATGGACAGTCCAGGATATGGGTCTGCAGGTGCTGCTCGAAGACGGTTTCCTCCACATCACCAGGGAAGACCCTATTGCAAATGGGGCACTTTTTGATTAAGGGCAGGATGGTGACATGGATATTTTGGGTAGCAGAAAAAAGATTTCCAAAAATGAGTCTAGTGTTTTCTTCTAAGGCTTCTTGAACAGGAGTAGGGTTAGAGAGCAGATTAGAATTAGAAACCTCACAAACATAATGCAGCAGCCTCTCATTTTCCTTTTGCAAGAGATCTTTTTCTCTTTCCAATATAGTCTTCTCCTTCTGTAGCTCCTGATAGAAAACACTCGCTCTCACATAGCCTCTTCAACAGATCACTGATCTCGTTCGTGAGCTCCTGGTGCTTCCAGGTTGATGCAGTTTCCTTTTGCTTCATCTCCTCCACAGTCTGTTCAAGCTTCTGCTTGTGCTTCCTCTGTTTAGTCAAACTGAGAAGTAGCTGTTCACTTTCCTTCTTCAAATGCTCCAACTGCTCTGTTCTATCCTGGTCTTCCTGAGTCAGCTTCTCCATTTCTTTCTCTCAAACTGAAATCTGTGCCTGAAGTTGATCAAGGTGATCAAGAGTGGTCTTCAGCCTGACACCCATTTTCTCATTTTCTGAGGCCACATTCTGGTTCTTCACTGTAAGTTGAAGCTGTTCTGTCTCCCAACAGCCCTTCTGTACTTTCAGACCTTCGTTCTCTTCATTCAGGACACTGACTCTCTGCTCCAATGTCTTATTGTCCTCTGTCAGAGACTCCAGCCTCTCCTGCAGATACTGAGTTTTTTGGAGTTCAACGTGCATGTCTGAGTTCTGTTTCTGGAGGCTAACACAGGTGTCTTTCAACTCCTGGTTCTCTTAGCAAAGTTCTTTGTTGAGTTGCTCAATCTCTTCCACCTCTCCCTGAGTGGTAACCACCAAGATGTCCTCCTTACTTTCTGGATGGAACTGGAAAGGGACACTGGCCCCCGTACAACACCATCCTGATCCACATAGAAAAACTGATAATACTCATTATCTTTGGGTAGGTAGTAAGCTTTAAACTGCACTTGTTGCTGCAAAGATGATTTACTGTTGAGATCAGCAGGCAAAGAAGCCTACATAAAGGTGTAATATTCTTGAGTTGTTTTCCATCCTACCCTAAAGATGCCAACCTAGTCCTTCCTTCTGGGAATGAAATGCTGGGTGAGGGTGTAATGGTACATGATATCTCCCCCAGGGATGTAAAACTTCTCCACATTGTTAAAGATAATCTGAGAGAAATGGCATGATCCAGCAGGACAGCTGATGTTGGGACTCCTCGCCTGTCCCTTCCATGGTGGGGGGTCCTTAGAGACTCACCCAGAGCAGCAACAGCCACCAGGAGCTGCATCGTAATAGCAACAGCTCACTGAATAAAATAATTCCTTAAAAATTAGAATGGAGAGCCAAGATGGCAGAGTAAAACCAGGAGCTCTGCTTTGTTTCTGCTCCAATCACATCCAATACCTATAAAATATGACTCTAAACAAAATTTAGAGCTACAGAACACACAAAATGACAGAGAGAAACAAATATCCTGCTGAAGGCAGCCAGGCAAGCTGACAGGAAGGGTCTATTGAACCAAGCTGGGAGCTGAGCACAGTTCCGTGTGAATTGCCTGTGACCAGACCCAGGTGGCCCCGACCAGTAGCACAGACTTCTGGAACAGACTTCAGGAGAGTGAATCACAAGCAGCTGTGGTGGTTTCCAGACTTCTCAACCCATAAATGCCAAAGAGAAAGTAAAAGGTCAGTGGGGAACTCTGTTGTAACTAGGTGACAGAAGATCTGGCCCCTGATGCAAGAAAATCATGAAAAGTGAGTCAACAGCCTGCTAAAGGAGACCCAAAAAAATACTGAAGAAAATAACACCTAAAAAATAGACTAACTTGGGGCGGCAAGGTGGTGCAATGAGTAGAGTGCTGTCCCCAGAGTTGGTAGGACCCGGGATCAGTTCTGGCCTCAGACAGTTCACACACACACACACACACACACACACACACACAAACTGGCCATGTAACCTTGGGCAAGTTACTTAACCCCAATTGCCTTAAAAAAATAAAAATTAAAAATAAAAAAATTGACTAACTCAAATGGCAAAAGAGGCCCAAAAAGCCAATGAAGAGAAGAATGTCTTAAAAAGTAGAATTTCCCAGATGGAAAAGGAATTTCAAACTCACTGAAGAGAATAATTCCTTCAAAATTAAATTAAAGCAAATGGAAGCTAGTGACTTTATGAGAAATCAAGATACTATAAAACAGATCTAAACAAATGAAAAAAATAGAAGGAAATGTAAAATATCTCATTGGAAAAACCACTGATCTGGAAAATAGATCCAGGAGAGATCATTTTAAAATTATTGGACTACCTGAAAGCCATGATCAAAAAAAGAACCTAGAAATCATCCTCCAGGAAGTTCTCAAAGAAAACTGCCCTGATGTTTTAGTGCCAGAGGGCAAAATAGAGGTTGAAAGAATCCACCAATTACCTCCTGAAAAAGATCCCCCAAAAGAAAACTTCTAGGAATATTATAGCCAGGTTCTGGAATTTCCAGATCAAGGAGAAAATATTACAAGCAGCCAGGAAGAAACAATTTGAATATTGTGGAAACACAATCAGGATAACCCAGGATCTGGCAGCTTCTACACTGAGGGATCAAAGGGCTTGGAATATGATATTCCAGAGGTCAAAGGATCTGGGATTAAAACCAAGAGTCACCTACCCAGCAAAACTGAGTATCATGTTTCAGGGGAAAATATGGTCATTCAGTGGAATAGAGGACTTTCAAGCATTCTTGCTGAAAAAACCAGAGTTGAATAGAAAATTTGACATTCAAATACAAGAAGCAAGAGAAGCATGAGAAGGTAAACAGGGAAAAGAAACCATAAGGAACTTATCAAAGTTTAACTATTAACATTCCTACATAGAAAAACAATAATTGTAACTTATGAATCTTTTCTCAGTAGTTGAAGGGAATAGAAATACATATGTATATATATATATATATATACATATATATATACATATATATGTCCATATATGCGGGTATATGGGCATATGAATACATATGTGAATGTGTGTATATATGTTTACAGGTATACATAGATAGAGGGCACAGGACCAATTTAACAGGAAGGGATGATACTTAAAAGGTCAAATTAAGAGGTGAGAGAGGAATATAATGAGAGGAGATGGGGAGAGACAGAATGGGGTAAACTATCTCATACAGAAGAGGCAAGGGGAAATGGTTACACTGGAGGGGAAGAATAGGAAGGCAAAAGGGAATGGTTCAACCTTATTCCCATTGAATTTGGCTTGAGGAGGGAATGAAATACACACTATATAGGGTATCTCACCCTACAGGAAAGTAGGGGGGGAAGGGGATGAGAGAGGGAGTGATGGAAGGGAGGGCAGGCTGGGGGGGAGGGAAGTTGGAAGTATCCACTTTTGAAAAGGGACAGGATCAAAGTAGAGAACAGAACAAGTGGGAGGTGGTATAGGAGGGAGGGAAATATAGTCAGTCTTTTACAATATATCTACTATGTTATTGTTTTGCATTAGCCACACATGCACAATCTATACTGAACTGCTTATCTTCCCAGTAAGGGTGGATGACAAGGGAGGAAGAGAATGAATCTGGAATTCAAAGTTTTAAAATCAAATATTCAAATATGTATGTATGTATGTATATGTGTGTGTGTGTATATATATATATGTATATATATATATATATATATATATATATATATATATATATATATAT
>NW_027187282.1:4161571-4166254 GCF_028583685.1 Petaurus breviceps papuanus | reverse complement strand
ATATATATATATATATATATATATATATATATATATATATATATATACTATTATCAATACTATTTTACATGTAATTGGGGAATAAGATATACAGGCACTGGGGCATAGAGATCCACTGGAAAAGTCGAAAGGGGTATGGGAGAAAATATGGGAGAGAGCAGATTGGAGGAGGGGATATCCTGTGGGACTGCTATTTTTGGGGGGTGGGCAGGGGAAAAAACGGGGAGAAAATTTGTAACTCAAGATCTGGCAGAAATGAATGATGTAAATCAGAAGTTAATAAAGCATTTGAAAAAAAAAAAAGATCCCAAAAAGAAAACTCCTAGGAATATCATAGCCAAATGCCAGAGTTCTGAGGTCAAGGAGAAAATATTACAAGCTGCCAGGAAGAAACAATTTGAGTATTGTGGAAACACAATCAGGATAAACAGGATCTGGCAGCTTCTACACTAAGGGATCGAAGGGCTTGGAATATGATATTCTTGAGGTCAAAGGAGCTAGGATTAAAACCAAGAATCACCTACCCAGCAAAACTGAGTATAATGCTTCAGGGGTAAATATGGTCATTCAATGAAATAGAGGGCTTTCAAGTATTCTTGATGAAAAAACCTGAGCTGAACAGAAAATTTGACTTTCAAATACAAGAAGCAAGAGAAGCATAAGAAGGTAAAGAGGAAAAGAAATCATAAGAAACTTATTTAAGTTAAACTATTTACATTTCTACATGGAAAAACAATCATTGTAATTCATGAGACTTTTCTCAGTATGAGGATTGTTGAAGGGAATATATATATGTATATATATATGTGTGTGTACATACATATATGTATGTATAGGAGGGTATATGTGTGTATAAATGCACATGTGAGTGTGTGTATATGTGTGTACATGTATAATAGACAGAGGGCACAGGATCAGTTGAATAGGAAGGAATGATATCTAAGAAATAAAATTAAGAGGTGAGAGAGGAATATAATGACAAGAGATAGGGAGAGATAGAGTAGAGTAAATTATCTCATATAAAAGAGGCAAGAGACAACTGTTATAGGGGAAGAGCAGGAAGGTGAAAGGGAATGGGTCAACCTTACTCTCATTGAATTTGGCTTAGGGAGGGAATAATATACACACTCATTGGGTATCTTGCCCTACAGGAAAGTAGGGGGGAAGGGAATAAGAAGGGGAATGATAGACAGGAGGGAAGATTGGGGGAGAGGGTAGTTAGAAGCACATACGTTTGAAATGTGACAAGGTCAAAGTAGAAAATAGAATAAGTGGCAGGGGGGCGGGACAGGATGGAGGGAAATATAGTTAGTCTTTCACAATATAACTACTACGGAAATGTTTTGCGTAACTACACATACAACCTATATTGAATTGCTTATCTTCCCAGTAAGGGTGCGTGAGGAAGGAAGAAGGGAAAGAATCTAGTAATCAAAATTTTAAAAACAAATGTTAAAAAAAAATCTTTTACATGCAACTGGGAAATAAGATATACGGGCACGGAGGTATAGAAATCCATCTTGTCCTACTAGAAAGTTAGAGGGGGAATGGGGAAGGATATAAGAGAGAGCAGATTGGAGGAAGGGGCCTCAGTAGGCTCACTATCTTGGGGTAGGGGGTAGGGGGAAGATGGGGAGAAAATTTGTAACTAAAAATCTTTTGGAAATGAATGTTGAAAATTAAAAATAAAATTTTAAAAAGAAAAATAGAATGGAGTGAATGGAAGTTAATGACTTTATGAGAAATTAAGAAACAATAAAACAAAACCAAAAGAATGAAAAAAAATGAAAGACAATGTGAAATATCTCATTCGAAAAACACTGGACCTGGAAAATAGATCTGGGAGAGATAATTTAAAAATTATTAGACTACCTGAAACCCATGATTAATAAAAAAAAAGAGCTTAGATATCTTCTTTCAAGCAATTATCAAGGTAAACTATCATGATATTCTAGAACCAGAGGGTAAAATAGAAATGGAAAGAATTCACCAGTCTCCTCCTGAAAGAAATCCCAAAGTGAAAACTGCCAGGAATATTATAGTCAAATTCCAGAGTTCCCAGGTCAAGGAGAAAATATTGGAAGCAACAGAAAGAAATAATTCAAATATCTTGGAGACAGAGTCAGGATAACACAAGATTTAGAAGCTTCTGCCTTAAAGGATTGGAGGGCTTTGAATATGATATTCTGGAGATCAAAGGAGCTATAATTACAACCAAAAATTACCTATCCAGCCAAACTGAGTATAATCCTTCAGGGGGAAATGGATATTCAATGAGATAGAGGACTTTCAAGTTTTCTTGATGAAAAGACTAGAGTCAAATCCAAAATTTGACTTTCAAATACAAGACTCAGGAGAATAATAGAAAGGAAAACAAGAAAGGGAAATCATAAGGGACTTAATAAGGTTAAACTCTTTACATTCCTACATGGAAAGACAATATTTGTAACTCATAATAACTTTCTCATTATTAGGATAGTTAGAAGAGAGCACACGGGTATGAATATGAAGGGATGATAACTAAAAAATAAAATTAAGGGAAACAGAAAGAGAAAGGGAAAGGGAGAGGTAGAATGGGGTAAATTATCTCACATAAAATCCTCACAAATCCTTTCCATTTCTCTTTTAATATTTATTTTATTTCTAGAATATGACAGTTTTCCTTGATAATTTCTTGAAAGATGATGTCTAAGCTCTTTTTTTTAATCATGGGTTTCAGGTAGTCTAATAGTTTTTAAGAGGCAAGAGAAAGCTTTTACAATGGAGCAGAATGGGGGGAGGTAAAAGGGTATGAGTGAACCTTACTCATATCAAAATTGGCTCAAAGAGGGAATAATATGCACACTCAATTGGGTATACAAATCCATCTTGCCCTACAGGAAAGTAGGAGGGAAAGGGTGGTGGTGATAGAAGGGAGAGCAGTTTGGGGGAGGGGTAGTCAGAAATAAAACACTTTTGAGGAGGAATAGGGTGAAAGGAGAGAGAGAATAGAATAAATGGAGGGGATAGGATGGAGGGAAATACAGATAAAAATAGTAACTGTGAAAAAAAAATTTGAAGCAAATTTTTCTGATAAAGGCCTCATTTCTCAAACATATGGAGAACTGAATCAAATTTATAAAAATAAGAGCCATTCCCCAATGAGCAAAAGATATGATCATTTTTCTGATGAAGCAATCAAAGCTATCCATGGCCATATGAAAAAAATACTCTGGATCACTCTTGATTGGAGAAATGCAAATTAAAACAATTCTGAGGTACTACCTCATATCTATTACAATGGTTAATAGGAGAGAAAAGGTAAATGACAAATGTTGGAGGGGATAGGGGGGAAATGAGACTTTAATGTGCTTTTGGTGGAGTTGTGAGCTAATTCAACTATTCTTTTTTTTTTTTGCTTTTTGGAGGGGGGAAGGCAGGGCAATTGGCATTAAGTGACTTGCTCAAGGTCACACAGCTAGTAAGTGTTAAACATCTGAGGCCAGATCTGAACTCTGGTCCTCCTGATTCCAGGGCCAGTGCTCAATTCACTGCACCACCTAGCCACCCCTGATTCAACTATTCTATAGAGCAATTTGGAACTATGCTCAAAGGGCTATAAAATGATGCATACCTTTTGACTTATCAATACCACTACTAGTTCCATATCCCAAAAGAGATTTAAAAAAAAAAAGGAAAAGGACTATATGTACAAAAGTTTTTATACCAGCTCATTTCTGGGGGCAAAGAATTAGAAATTGAGGGGGATACCCATTAAGTGGGGAATGGCTGCATAAGTTATGGTATGTCCTTACGATGGAATGCTATTGTACTATAAGAAATGTTGGATGCTCTCAGAAAAATCAAGAAAGACTTGCATGAATTGATGAAAAGTGAAATGTACTGTGTACAAAGTAACAGCACTATTTTAAGATAATCAGTTGTGACTGACTTAGCTATTCTTAGCAATATAACAATCCAAGACAACTCTGAAGGTCTTATGATGAAAAATTATATCCATGCCCAGAGAAAGAACTGATATTGTTGTAATATAAGGTCAAGGAAAGGCAACTTCCCAAGGTTCAGAATACCAGCATAGGTGCTCTCCATTTTATTCAGTAACAAACCAAGAACAGAGAAGATCAAAACATGACATCATTCCAAATACAGCATTTACTAAATGTGATTAATCTCCAAGGACTACCCCACCCCAGGACCTTCCAATCATTCAATCAATTACAAAGTCTCTGTTCTAAATACTTCTCCACCCCTAGGCTATACCTTAATTAAGTCCACCACAAAGCCCCTCTTCTCAAATGGAGATTAGTTTCCAAACATAAGGTCAAAAGTTCCCCACCCCTGGATCACAATTGAATCTACCCCAGAGTTACATCAAGTTTAAACACAGCACTTAATACCCAAATGGAGGTCTTTTCTTCATCTTGACACGAGGCAAGTTCTCAGCAATCTTAGTTCCTGGGGAGACAAGGCTTAGCAAGGCCATAAGATACATTGCCAATCCCTTCATGAATTTATCCTCTGTCTGTAGAACAGTCCTAGAACCCCTGAACACATTAGCAAAGCCCTCTCCCAGGATTTCTGTAAACATACAACAAGAAAATCCTTCTTCAGGGCTTCTGAACCAACAGAAAGGCTCCCAGACCCCTGCAACAACAGCACTGTCCTTCACCAGTGGACAGTATT
>NW_027187282.1:4125435-4161561 GCF_028583685.1 Petaurus breviceps papuanus | reverse complement strand
AACATCAAAACAGACAGACAAAGTACCAGCAAAACAGCCATGTCTCCTCAGTCCTTGGCAGCTCAGGAGGCAGGTCTCAAAAGTCCAGGGCAATTCAAAGCGGCCACCAGCAATTCTCTTAGTCTCTCTCTCTCTCCACGAGGTGCTGTTTCCAAAAAGATCTTCCGCCTCTCTCTTGTCTCTCCAAATCTACGTCACCAGCTCCTCCCAGTTCAGGACTTTCTTTTCACATCAAAAAGTCCATCCCACAGGTGGGATTAACAACCTCTGGGTTTTAACACAATCAATTTGAAAACCAAGCCAATACAGGGGAATCTTTAATTGCCATTACTATCACAATTGTCTGAATACAAATTGAAGCATACTTTTTTTAAACTATATTTTTATTTTTTTTATTTTTTGCCTTTTAGAGGGCAATTGAGGTTAAGTAACTTGCCCAAGGTTATGCAGCTAGTTTTTTTTTATGCGTGCTAAGTGTCTAAGGCCCTAACCAAACTTTGGGGAGGGGGAGGAGGGAGAAAAATTCAGAATTCAGAATCTTATAAAAAATGAATGTTGATGGGGCAGCCAGGTGGCTCAGCGAGTAAGAGCACCGGTTCCAGTGTTGGGACAACCTGGAGATCTAATCCCGGGCTCAGACACTCAGCACCACACCCAGAAATAACTGGCCGTGTAACCTTGAGCAAGTTACTTAACCCCAATTGCTTAAAAAAAAAAAATGAATGTTGAAAACTATCTTTACATCTAATTGGAAAAAATACTATTTACATAAAAAGTTATTCATTATTTTCCAGTGACAAGTATTTGGGTAAAATGCCTTTCAAGACTGTGACAGGGCTTGGACTTGATGGTTTGAATGATAAAGATTATCCATACCACATGAGCTTGAAATTTCCTAAGGAAATAAGTGGTGGTGTTACAGGAAAAATAGATTCCCATCGAATTCATATGATATACCTACTGCTATCAAATAAATCTGTCACAACATGAAAATTCCAGAGGTTGTAAATCTAGGTTTTATTATGCTTAAGCACAGGTTCAGAAAATAACCCTGAACCCCAACTGGAGCTTCTAAAGGTGCCTTTACAGGGAAAATTACATCAAAGAGACAGAGAAATAATTTTTTAAAGTATAAATGTGTGCCTCTTAGGCTATAAAGGTCAAGTTAACTTAGTTAAACAGAATTGTAATCTCATATATACCTTAAGGAAAAAGGCATAGTTAAATAATAAGCTCTATAGGTAAACTAAGTCAGGTTACAATTTCAAGTACGTTTAGGGGGTTCGCCAGAGGCTGATTGAAAGGGGGTGATTTATATGCCTCAAAGATAATCAAAGGGTTGGAGCCAGAAAGATCCTAAATACAGTTAGCTAAATTATGTTGGGAAGCTGAAACACCCTCTTGGCTTCTTATCTGAAGAATGTCAAAAAGTCTTCCCTTAAATACTATCATTCCATAAGTCAGGTTTTAGCTAGGTGAAGTTACTATTAACAGAAAATAAAGATAGGTTTCAGTCAGCCAAATACTTCAGAAGAAATGGCACAATAAAATTTAATAAAAGGAAAATGAAAAATTCTCATGACAGTGCTACCTGAAAAGTGGGCACTCTGGTTCATGTAGATCCAGACCCTCCAATGCTCCCTGCAGTGTCAACACCAATTGAAATTAACTCTAGTCTTGTCAAAATTCTAGCAGGATACTTTAAGAAACAAACTGAGACCCATTATCTGTATACTTTGACCATCTATGCAGACTGTGCAGAGGCTTATGAGAGGATAGTGGCAAAAAGTTTCAGTTAACACCACAGAAGCTTCAACTGTTCACTCTCTGCTGGATCCTGAGGTGTTTGACCAGGGATTCTCTGGTACCACAAGAGTGGAAGGGTAGGTGGCAGTTGGAACTCAGCAAGAGAACTGCCATATTCTCATTGCGTGAGTAGGATGTGGAATATGATCAAAGTGTGACCCACGGAATGCAGCTCACCAATTATTGACCATCAGAGAAAGATCTAGAAGAATTCCTCTGTCTAGAATGGATGATCTCAGAAGCCATCTCAGAGAAATGTCAGTTAAGGGCACCATCACAGAATCCAGTAGCCCTTGTACATCATCCATAGTGGTGGGGCCTAAGAAAAATGGAAAGATACAATGTCTATTGATTAACAAACAAACTTTGAACAAAAGGACTAAAGTGGACCAGCACACAATGCCATCAGTGCAAGATGTGGAGGACTGTCTGCTATGCAGCCCATGGTTTTCCAAGCTGGATTTGCATAGTGGACATTGTCAGATTCCTATGTCTGACACAGAAGACAAGGATAACACTGTTTTCACCTGTCCAGGGATTTACAAGTATAATGTAAATGGAATAGGAAGATCTTCCCCATCTATTAATAGGCCTATGTGACCACATGTGTCCCCTTTTCCCTTGGAACAGGAGCCATGTTCCCAGGTCTAAAGGTACACAGGTATTTCAATCACAGCTATGATACATCCTAAGTTACATAGAGCCCATTGGGGAAGGAACTTGCCTAAGGAGGTGCTTGCTTACAGGAGGTTTGCTTACAGGGAAGCTTGCTTACAAGGAGGCTTGTTTGTAGGAAGGTTTTCACACCTTTGGTACTAAGCTAATTAGACACTGAGTCAGGAGGGTTGTGGTGCCTTCTGACTCTGAGCCTATTAGTTGAAAACTATATATACTGGGAGGCTGGTATTTTACTTTGGGGGCTTGCTCATGAGAAGGACCTTTTGTTTCCCTGGGCGGGACCCTGAGTAGCCGTTTGTTAAGAGCCCCCCAACTACTCAGATGTTGGTGCTCTCCCGGTCTGGTGGTGTTTATAGGTGGTTGTATTACTTTGTTCATAGGAGCCCTCTCTGTTGTCTCTCTGTGATAATTTCTCTGCTTGTATTTTCTACTTATCTGTAATTAAAGTAAGATTGTTGTTGTTGTTGTTGTTGACCCCTCAGTGGATAGAACGCTGGTCCTGGAGTCAGGAGGACCAGAATTCAAATCTGGCCTCAGACACTTAACACAAAAACTAGCTGTGTGACCTTGAGCAAATCATTTAATTCCAATTGCCCTACCTTCCCCCCTCCAAAAAGCAAAAAAAAAAGAAAAAAATTTTAAAAAGATTATTGACCTCTTTAAAAGTTGTCTTTCCTTTAGAAAAGCAGATCAAAGAACCTATGCTAGCAGGCCATCCTGGGTGTGCTAGGGTGCTTGTTAATAAAACAAGTCAGCTAACCAATGGAAAGTTAACCCCTATAACTGAGAGACTGGGAAACTTGCCTGCTTACAAAAAAAGCCCCAGAAAAGAGAGGGGTCCCTTTCAGGACTATTCACCACAACCACCTATTACTCCTAGGAGTTAGTTGGACTTTCTAATGACCAGGTGGAGAAAACCAACAGACACTGATCTAGGAAAAGAAACTGTTCACAAGTTGTACAAAAACATTCTGACCTATAGATGGGTACTGAAAGTGATGTATCCAGTGAAGGAAACTGTGTGCATTGTTACAGGACAGGATATCTGAACCCAGAGACAACCTCTCTCCTTCCCAAAACCACTACGGAGACTCCTCAGGTGCAGATTCAACCCAGTGAGTTAGAATGTACTAATAGCCAGCCTGCCCTAGCTGCCAGACCAGATGCAGACATGTAAGTCTATAATGATCCTGATGGTCTGGTGTAGGAACTGAAAGACCAGTCAGTGACCAGGGAAGGAGACCTGTTGGAGCAGTCACTAGACTGCTATGACGGCATAGGTAAGCCAGAAGATACAGTCACACATGTCTCTAGGTGACAGTGCCAGAGACAGCTCCTGTGAAATGTGCCTTGCATATAATTGCAGATGTTTACTGCTGTCCATGTGAATTACTACATGCTTGAGAATGCTTATTTTTTATTTTACTGTTACGTTCATTTGTGCTGTGTACATGCTATAGCAATGTCTCTGTTCATTGTTTTGGGTACCTGCTACTGCTTATGTTGTTGTCTTTTCTATATAAGCCTATTGATAGTGTCATTGTTGCAGGTAGCTAGCTTTGCTGTATTAGTTAGCCAAGCTTATTCCATCGGAAGGCTCACTGTGTCCTGTGGATGTGTACATACTGAGATGTGCATATGTTAGACGTCCTATAGGTAGGGAGGCATGTTGCCTCTGTGATATCTTTGAAGATGATGCTCTATATAGTGCCACGTATACTGTGTATATTGTGAATGTGCATTTTTATTTAATTTTAAACAGTACCAAAAGTTGGTTACTTGGAATGCCAGGAAAATCACCCTTATTGTTTTAAAGCATTGATATTTGTGTTTCTACTGTATATTTGCAGGTCTGGGACCTGTCCCAGTCGATCTTTGTAAGGGACCACAAAGAGTTTCAGCCCAGGGGAAGAATGTAAGCCAATCTCAAAGCCCATTGGTACAGGACTCTCCTCATTTGGTGGAGATGAATGCCAGTGTGCCAAGGTTGAGGCAGAGTTGGTGAGAGGTAAGAGCTTTAGTTCTTGGCTGGTCTCCTCTGGGCCTCTTCGAGCTTCAAGTTGCATTGCTTTGGGCACCTTAAAGAGAGAAGATGGAACAGGAAAACCCCACTTCAGGTTGCTGGAGGAAAAGACTCTGGGAAGACTTGAGAGAAGTGGACAATCTTCATCATGACTCTATTCCCAGTCTACTGCTCTAGAGACTTCAGTGAAATTCCTCTTGGCTTAGATCCAAGACCTTCTATCTTGGTTGAGCTGAGTTACCTTGCTCCCAAAGGGAGAATTCCTTTATTCTATATTGTCTAGATTTGTATGTATTTCCTCAAATTTCTGTTTTGCTATGATTTGGATATTTAGATTTCTTTGCTATTTACTATAGGCATTCACTGTGGAACTGATTGATATTCAGTGGTAAAGAGGTCAAGTCTTGGATACAGAGTTTGGGGTCCCTCTTTGCTCCCAAAATGACAAAGGGATCAGAAATTAGTTGGAACCTAATTATGCCCCCAGATGAATAATATATATAAGGATGCTTATATGGATATGATATAAGGATATGCTTCTATTCTGGTACCGCCCTCTCTCTGAGGAGAGCAGAGTGGTGGTCTCTGGCCCTCATCCTCCTGCTTCCTTCCTGGCAGGACTGGAAGTGTCCCTTGGAGAAGAGTGGAGATAAGAAAAGGCTAGAGATGTCTTTTCTGCCTCCCTTTGAACCACACACAATGACAGCTTCCTCATAATACTTGGGCCTTGGGGCGGCTAGGTGGCACAGTGAATAGAGCACTGATCCTGGAGTCAGGAGTTCAAATCTGGCCTCAGACACCTAACACAAAAAAACTAGCTGTGTGTCCTTGGACAAGTCACTTAACCCCAATTGCCCTCCAAAAAGCAAAATAATAATAATAATACTTGGGCCTCTCTACACATGTGGGACCCACTTTCTCTACACAGGGCCCTTTCTGCATACAAACAGTCCTGCCAGATGATTCCAGGCTGTCTAGTCTTAAGGGTTCACATGAAGTCAAGAGCCATCCCTCATAGATGAAGGACAAGGAGGAGGAGAAGCAGCTTAGGAAACTGGGACCTGTCCAAAACGAAGACTTTCCCATAGAAAACCAGAAAATTATATTCTAGTCTGGAAATGATACTGATGGGGTGCTTGGGATCTATGTCTGTAATATCAGTTTGTAAAATCAATTTGTAAAACCAGTCTGTAAAATCATATTTCCCCTCCCCAGCCTCAGAGCATTAACTCTGCCCCTTCCCCCTGCCAGCACTCTGCCCAGCAACAGCTCATGAACTGTTTATTTCTGCTTGAAACAATAACAAACTACACCTATGAATCCTTCACTAAACCATCTATAAACATTTTAGCTTAGGCAAATGTTATCTCCCCTTAGTATAATGGCCAGCTGCATCTATGAATCCTTCAATGCACTATCTATAGGTTAACTCCTCAGCCAATTATACACATACTGAGTCTCCGTTAGCCTTGGTTCCCAACATCCATCTTGTCAACCATGACACTGATGGGTGGCAGACTATGCACTTCTCAGTCAATTTTCACCACTAGCTGACTTAGTGACGTTTCAAGCCTAAAACCACACCTCCAGGTAGGGCCCTCCCCCCCACCTTGGGCTATTTTCCAGTGAATTATGGGCAATACTCCTGCGCAGTTGACATTAAAAGTGCATGTTCCTTTATGTACTAACCACTCCTTAACTCCTCCCTAATCCCACCCTTACTCACCTAGTTAGCATAATTGACATCTGATTTACTGTCTTGACTCCTTAAAACTATACCTATAACTTCTTTAAGTTTGCAGGTTCCCTAAGAACCCCTGCCCACTGTAAAGTGTAATAATAAACTTTTACAATCCTGACTCCAAGTTTGCTTGGGCCTACTGAATTCTTTCCAGACTGAATCGCAGGGATTCTGGTCATTGATCTTGATCAGAGTTCCTGTATAACCTATTGCCATCCCCCCCATCAATACTTCTTTTGTAAATAAGGAGAAAAGCAGACCTTATGTGGTGGCAAGATACTCTAGGCCTATATTTAGCATCTTTTCTGGACAGGACCCATGCTGATCAAGGGAACAGCAGTAGGAGACTTAAATCATCAGAAAGGGTATAGCAAGGGAAGGCATCAGGGTCAGAACAGATGATCAAAATTACAGAGAATTGGGGGGCGGCTAGGTGACGCAGTGAATAGAGCACCGGCCCTGGAGTCAGGAGGTCCTGAGTTCAAATCCGGCCTCAGACACTTAACATAAAAACTAGCCGTGTGACCTTGGGCAAGTCACTTAACCCCAATTGCCTTCCAAAAAAGCAAAAAAAAATTACAGAGAATCCCAGAGAGACGGCTCTTGGAATCATCTGGCAGGCTTATATGCAAAATGTAGTGATGTATTTTGGAGGTAGTGGGACCCTACAGGAATTACATACAAAATTTGTCAGTTATACCATTCAGCATAAGGGAGAAAGGCTTTCTGACTTTACAGTCTGAGCAGATAATATTCAGCAAAGGATAATGTGGGGAGATTCAGTAAAACTGAATTTAAGACTTCTGGCCAACTGAATGGAGTTAGATGGCCTAGTTCTCCCAAACTTACTCTTATAAAACCCTGAAATTTGCACCAGACAAAATAACTCTCAAGATATCCAACCAGACTTCTTCCACCCCAGAACTACAACAAAATTAGACAGAAGCCCAGAGTCCATCATTAAGGGAAACACCAATAAAGCCAGTGCCAGTGCAGGTAAAAAAAAAAAAAAAAGCCTGCCGGGCTCCAAGGCCTGAGGAAGCAAGAGTAGCAAACTCTTAAAGACCCAGGGAGCTGACTAGAAAGCCCAAGGGCAGTAAGCCCCCAATAACAGTGAGGTACCCTATAAAACTAGAGTAAGTATTTAGGGTTGATTATTTGGGATTTCTAGACCATCAGAAAAACTTATGAGTTTATAGTGCTTAAAAATTTCACAATAAGGAAAGCATTCTAGGTCTGTTTAAACACACACACACATTGACCGTTGATCAGCTAGGCAACAGCATTTTAGTATTGTAAGACCATGCTTCTCACATTAGCCTCAGAATCATCACTTATACAGGATTCAGCTACAAATGAGAGTACTTAAGTAGTCAGTACTTAAACATCCAATGAATAAACAAACGCAAAAATCCTCTCAAAAGGAATTGAATACTCCAGGGGGGAAAGTGATCATATGCTTATGGCTTAAAACAAAGAGAGGAAAAACAAATGGTCAATTTCCCTCTAGTGGACATCCCCAAATTAGGGTATTCAAAATGAAATTAGCCCCTGGAGGTTCTCTCCAAGGGGTTCTTGTAAATGAGAAGACCCAGTTTTATCTCTGCTGTACATGTGGTGAGCCTCTGGACTCATTCTCCCAGAGAAGTGATCTATGGTTCTCTTCCTCGGGATTCTAGGGTTACCCATGAAGGATAAGGCATGGTTCTAAGGCTATCAGCTTATACGTTCATTCTGTTGTATTGTCTCCCCCCCCCCCCCCCCATGCCAGTGAGTAGCACTCCAATTCTGTTTAGCTAATTAACATCAACTAGTACAAACATTTTCCTCAGCACCTCCCTGCTCTTCCCCACTGCCACTCCCCCATACCACCTTGGTTCCTGGGGAGAATGGGCTTAGACTAACACAGTTAAAAATAGCACACTTGCCCAAGTTCACTTACAAATGTAGCATGGCTGATGAGTCTGTTGTCTGAGCTGGACTGGGCCAGGTTGGACTGGGCTGTTTTGGTTGCTTGGACCTTCTTTCAGCTTCTAGAAAATCTCAGCAAGAAGTCCAATTTCTGGACTTCTGGTGGCTCATTCTCCTGACCTTTGAAAGCTTCCAGGGTGGCTAGGTGGCTCAGTGAATAGAACACCAGTCCTGGAGTCAGGAGGACCTGAGTTCAAATCTGACCTCAAACACAACACAAAAACTAGCCATGTGACCTTGGACAAGTCACTTAACCCCAACTGCCCTCCAAAAAAAGGCAAAAAAAAAAAAAGAAAGCTCCCAAGGTTGTATCTCTCTAATCTCACCTAAAAGAAGGAAAGATACCACAGAGATAGCCCAGCTTCAGGCTGGCTCAGGTACAAGAGCTCCTGAGGCCTCCTCCCCAATCTGGAGGCTCTTAGCAGCTTGTCTTCTTTCTCTAACATCAACTAGACCAGAAAGAGCCTGAGACAAAAGACTCACCCTGATACCTTTCAAATATAGCAGAGTGCCACAGCCAATCAAAAGGGTTAGGGGACCAGAACCAGTTGCAGAATGTTGGTTGAAACATGCTCCAAAGTTCAGCTAGGTACTATCTCAGCCAAGCACAAGATCTAGGTTTATTGGCCAGTCCCCACACAAAAGAAGGCAAAAATTTCGTCCCTGCCAGTGTAAATGGGAGGTAGTCTCGGAGGGAGAAAGACAAAATTCCAGCTCTTAGCACAGTGCCTGGCACATAGGAGGCACTTAATGAATGGTTATGGCATTGTATTATATTGGAGAATAGTATATATTTTTTTCTAAATAAAGAATAGTATGAATATTTTCATCAAATAAATAGAAGAATTTATTGGAGATAAAATCCAAAATGTTTTAAAAATAAATGCTTGGTAAAAATATTTGCAGTGAATGTACTGGGATAAAGGGTTTTTATGTTTGTTTGTTTTTGGTCTTTTTGGAGGGGGGGGGAAGGCAGGGAAATTGGGGTTAAGTGACTTGCCCAAGGTCACACAGTTAGTATTAAGTATCTGAGATCATATTTGAACTCAGGTCCTTCTGACTCCAGGGCTGGTGCTTGATTCACTGTGCTACCTAGTTGCCCCTTGGTATAAAGGTTTGACATCCAAAATCTCTAGATGGGCTTCTTCCCCTTTCTTGTGTCCTGGACATTCCCTTTGACAGCAGGCAGGCAGAGAGTCTATCTAAGAAAGTCGGTGAATGGGTCCCTGCTCAGAATTATGTTCCTAAACGCATAAAACACAGAAGATTACAAATGAGACCAATTGTGTTGAAATAGTTATCAAAAGTTCACAGGCCCCAGGTAAAGAACCCCCACATAAGAGTCCAAAAATATTTGTTGATAAATTTCATCAATCTCTTTTGTTACTCTATCACTTTCATTTCTGAATATACTATTCCTTCCTCCTATACCCAGTAAGTTGTTCCTTATAACAAAGAATGAAAAGGAAAGAGGGGAAAGAAAAGAGGCTTGATAAACACAACCCACACATAAGCCAAGTCTGACTGGAGAGTGTGAGTGTAAAAGATAACATGTTCCAGCAGGAAGAGAACTGCACTGGAGTCTTTTTGAATCTCAGTTCTGCCACTCACTAGCTCTGTGACCTTGGCAAAGTAACTTGCCCTCTGCTTCCACCTAGGAAGGTAGAACTAGGCGTTTGGTTTAAATTTCTTCTAAATCTAAATCTGTGATCTTACAACTATATATTTTATTCTAGAAGCAGCTGGCAGCCCCAGAGCTTCTAAACAAGACCCTTCTGAGTTGTATGGCCTTGGGTAAGTCACTTCACTGCCTCAGCTCTCTCAGTAGTAAGATAAGAATGATAGTGCCTTCCTCCCAGGGTTGTTGAGAAGAAGAAATAAAAATTGTAAAGCACTTAGTGCCTGGTACAAGATGTAGTAAACACTATATAAGTGTTAACTAGTTTATTAGGCAGGAAGGAAAGGGACATAGATCTATGCTTTAGCAGCTATGTGGAAGATGGCTTAGAAAAGAGGGATGGAACCATTTTGGACAGCACCTTAGAACTATGCCCAAGGGCAATCAAACTGTGTATATCCTTTGATCCAGTAATATCGCTATTAGATCTGTATCCTAAAGAGATCATAAAAATGGGGAAAGGACCCGTGCACAAAAATATTTATAGAAATTCCTTTTGTGTTAGCAAAGTATTGGAAATTGAGGGAATGCCTTCAATAGTAATGAAATACCATTGTGCTATAAGAAATAATGAGCAGGCAGACCTCAGGAAAACCTGAAAAGACTTATATGAACTGATGCTGAGTGAAATGAGCAGAACCAGAGAACACTGTACACAGCAACAGTAACAACTGTGATTGACTTAGCTCTTTTCAGCAATACAGTGATCTAAGACAATTCCAAAAGACTCATAATGGAAAATACCATCCACATCCAGAGAAGAACTATGGGGTCTGAATGCAGATTGAAGAATATTGTTTATTTTTTTTGTAGTTTTTTCTTTTGTTCTGTTTCTTCTTTCATAACATGACTAATAAGGAAACATGTTTTACATGATTGCACATATACAACCTATATGGTAAGGGAGAAAAATTCAGAATTCAAAATCTTATGAAAAAAAAAGAATGTTAACAATTTACTTTATGTGTAATTGGAAAAATATACCATTAAAAATAAAATAATATAAAATCCAAAAAAGGGGGATGGGGTGGAATCAGGTTATTTCAAAAGAGGTTGAGGGGCTGACTCAGGGTTGGAGCCATACAAATGGTGAAAAAGGGGATGGGTGAAGGGGCAGCCAGGTAGCACAGCGAGTAACAGCACCGGCTCCAGTGTTGAGAAGACCTGGACATCGAATCCCGGGCTCAGACACTCAGCACTACACCCAGAAACACCTGGCCGTGTAACCTTGAGCAAGTTACTTAACCCCGATTGCTTTAAAAAAAAAAAAGGGGGGGGGATGGGTGAGAAAGATATCAGGGAGGTAAAATGACCAGACTTGGTAACTGGGGAGGGAGTAGTTAAGTAATGAGGAAGACTCAGAGATTATAAACCTAGGTGATTAGAATTATGGTCTTGCCCTGGTCAGAAGTGAGAAAGTTTTGAAAAAGAAATTGCTTTGGTGGGGAAAGAGAACAAGTTCTGTTTTGGACATGTTGCTTTTGAAATGCCTGTGTTTGTGCATGAACTGATGCAATGTGAAGTGAACAGAAGCAGAACATTATGTACAGTAATAGCAATATTATTCAATGGAGAACTGTGAATGACTTAGCTATTCTCAGCAATACAATGATCCAAGACAATCCCAAAGGACTAATGGTGAAAAATGCTATCTGCCTCCAAAGAACTGATATTGTTTGAATACAGACTGAAGCATGCTATTTTTCACTTTCTTTCATTCATTCTTTTTCTTTTATTTGAATCTTCTTGTGCAAAATGACTAATATGGAAATGTTTTACATGATTAGACATGTATAAACTATTTCTGATAGTTTAGTCTCAGGGACAGGAGAGGAGAGGCGGGAAGTGAGAGATAGAATTTGGAACTAAAAACTTTAAAATGACAAAAATTGTTTTAACACATCATTGAGAAGGAAATAAAAATATATCTTAAAAAATAAAAGGATAAACCATTGCAAAATTTAAAAATGAAATGACTATGTTTGGCCCAGCTGGAAATTTGCATTGGGTACATTGACAATGGACTAGAGCTGAGGAAAGAGAGTAGAGTTGCATCTATAGATATGAGAGCCATCCGAATAGGATAACAATTGTACCCTTGGAAGTTGATGAGGTAACCAAGAAAGGGTGCTGAGAGAAGAGCGCTCAGGAGAGAGGTTTGAGGAACACCTTTACTTAGGAGGTCAGACACAAACGATAATCCAGCAATGGAGACTGAGAAGGAACAGCAAAATTGATAGAACCAGGAGAGAGCAGTATTATGAAAACCAAGAGGGACAATGTTAAGTCAGTGCAAAGAGGTGAAGGGTTGTCCCTGGTGAGAAAGGCTACCTCTTCATTAGAGGCTGGATTAAAGAATGCATGGTTGATGGCTGGTCGGTACAATGTCTGGGTCTCCAGTCAGGAAGATCTGAGTTCAGATCCGACCTCAGACACTTACTAGCAAGTCATTCAATCTCAGTTTCCTCAACTGTAAAATGGGGATAACATTTATAAAGTGCTTTTTAAAATACTAGAGAAATACTATTGCTATCATTATTAATGTGTTCCATTTTCTGTTCTCTAGGGCCACTGCAATGAATGACTTTAGCAAAGTTAGCCAGCAATGAAAGAAATCCACATACTGTCTATCTTTCTATGTCAACCAGGAAAGGCACAAGAATTTATTAACAAAACATCCCCCATGTGCCAGGCATTATTATGTTAAGCACTTTACAAATATTACCTCATTTGATCCTTATAACAACCCTGGGAGGGAAGTGCTATTTATTTTCCCCCACTTTACAGCTTAAGAAACTGAGTTGGTCAGAGGTGAAGTGACTTGCCCAGGGTCACACTGCTAGCAAATGTCCCAGGCTGGATTTGAATTCTGTTTTCTTCCTGACTCCAGGCCCTGCGCTCTATCTACTGAGCAACCTGGCTGCCACCCAGCCTTTAATCTCCTTTAATCCTGTCTGACGAAAAGGAAAAGGCAGCCCTTTTCACCAAGGCCCACCCATCTGCAGTAACCTTGGCACCCCCCCCCCTTTGCTTTTCCAGATCGCCTCCACAATCAACCAGAAAAACTGACTGAAGGAAAATGTCGTGTCGAATAATAAAATAAACGCATCAAAAGAAAAGAAAAAGAAAATAAGCGCATCGAATATCTGGGCACTAACTCTCCAAGACAGAATTCTCAAAAAAATGATCTGGAAAGAAACGGGAGAGTGAGGGCTAATGACTAGGTACGGCGAACGCGGCTGTAATTTCATTCTGTCATTTCATCGGGGCGGCCGTGCCAAACGCCAACGCCTCCTTCTTCCCAGAGGAAGTCCAACAAGAGAATGTGGATTAACAGATGTGGCCACCAAGCACGGTCAAGGGCTGCAGGGTTCAGAGCAGGAGGGAAGGCCCGGCCGCGCGCACACACGCACGCCCCGCCCCGCGGCCCCCCTACGCTGTCCTCCCACCCGCAGAATGACGTTGCCTCCTCCTCCGGGTCTGTAATGATTAGGCCAAGGGGGCGGGGCGGGGGAGGGAAGTGGGACGGCAGCGAGCTGGGAATTCGATCCCCAAAACTCCCTTCCCCCAATTCCCCTTTGCCTCGCCAACTAGTAGGGCGAGGCTGCTAGGGAAGTGATCGACTATGCATGAAGGGGCGGAGCTGGGGCCCTTCAGGCCTCTCCCTTACTGAGACGCACGCGTCTCGACCCCCTCTGCGCAGATGGCCGCTCCCCAGGCCGAGTGCGCAGGCCCCATGGCGTAACTTCTCTATGGTCAGACGGAAGTTCCAGAGCGTCGGCACGCCCAAACCGGGAACTCTATGGTCGGGTGGGGTGGAGACGGGCGTCCTATAAAAGGCGTACGCAGACGCCGCGGCGTCCCTTTCCCTGCGGCGAGGTGAGTGCGTGTGGTCGTGCAGTCTCTCGCTCGTCGCCTCGGCCTCGGCCCCGGCCCCGGCCCCCGCCCAGCCCTGTGCTCCGGCTCCGGCCTCGGCAGACGCCTTTGTTTCCCTTCTCTCCTTTCAGATACAGTCCTTGCTGGCGCTGGCGCCATGGGCCGTCGTCCCGCCCGCTGGTAAGTAGCCAGGGAGCCGGGTTTCATGTGCGTGTAGGCCTATGCGCCATGTCGGGGAAGGCCGCAGCAGCAGCCTAGGCCTCGCCGGCGGTCTGAGCCCCGCTGGGGCGGGGAGTGGGCGGCAGGCAGCCCAGGCCTGGCAGCGTGCCCCCGAAGCGGGCCTCGGCTGTGGGGCCCAGGACCCGTCATGCTGCGTCATGGGGCGCTAGACCCAGCTGCTCTCTCCTCTCCAAAGGTTGGGAAGTAGCTACTTCTTTGCGGCTGCCTATCTCAGCTGTCAGCCTTACTCTGGCTTCCCTTCCCGGCTCTTCGCCCTTAAACTCAAGGTGGGCTTGACAGTTTTCTTAGTCTTGCTGGTAAGTAGGGAGAAATGGGTTTTGAGCGTCCCTTATTTTGTCAGGTGGACCACGAACAAATCTCTTTACTACAGATGAAAAATCTTAACACCCAGTGATGAGCTGCGTGCAGCTAGGTGACACAGTGGAGAGCTGCTGGATTTGTGCTCAGGACCTGAGTTAGAATCCTGCCTCAAAACACTAGCAGTGTGACCATGAGCAAATCACTAAGCCTTTAGTTTTTTCTTCATCTATAAAATGGGGAACACAATGGCATCTGGTTGTCAGGATGACATGTGATCTTTGTAAAGCCCTCAATAAATGATGTTCCATGGGAGAGTTCAAAAATGTAGGTCAGACAATTAATGACTTCTCATAGACCAACCAAACTGAGTTACTTTTATCTTTTTAGTTACAGGTACTGTAAAAATAAGCCGTATCCGAAGTCCCGTTTCTGCAGGGGAGTTCCTGGTAAGTGTTAAGGACACTTGATTCTCCCTAAAGGGGGTGGGGGGGCGGCAATCAAGGATATCCCAGCTTTGCTTTCCTTAACTCAGTCCCATCCATTCTTACTACTACTAGCATTTGTGTGTAACTTAATCAGCTGCCCCTTGGGGCAGCAGGGCACCATGGTGTACTATTTACTTTCTCGTATAGATGCCAAGATAAGAATCTTTGACCTTGGTAGAAAGAAAGCGAAAGTGGATGAATTTCCATTGTGTGGCCACATGGTGTCAGATGAATATGAACAGCTGTCATCTGAAGGTAAAGGGGTGGGGTGGAGCTGGGTTTCAGTTGGTTCACCCTCAGGAGGAAGAGCTATGATCTTCCTGAGATGTTCTGCAGAATGGGGGTACCTAACAGCATCTGGCAGCTAGTCCTTCCAAAACTTATCTTACCATAAGCAGCTCTTTTTTTTTTTTTTTTTACTCTTGGCTTGGTCAAAATGCTTACAATATGTTGCCCTGTTCCCTCAGCCTTAGAGGCCGCTCGGATCTGTGCCAACAAGTATATGGTGAAGAGTTGTGGCAAGGATGGCTTTCATATTCGTGTGCGGCTACATCCTTTTCATGTCATCCGCATCAATAAGATGTTGTCATGTGCTGGGGCTGATAGGTAAGAAGTGTTTTCCTATATAGAATAACTGACCACTAAGATGTATTTTTATGATTCAAGGTTATGTTATGGTATTTCTATTATATAAGTATTCTGCTCCCTCTCCTCTCCCCCCATCCATTCCATGGAACATCAGAAGGGTACAGTGTGGAGGTGCCTATATTTGGGGAGCCCCTATTGCCTGATCAGGCAGTGTCATGTAGCAGAGCAAATATTGATTCAGATAGTCACTTTACTTGCTGGCTCTTATTTCTCCAAATCAGAGGTAAGACTAAGACTTTTTCCAACCTCTGACATTCTGTGATGTCAGAAATGAACCACCATGGCACTAAGGTTTTATACTAGCAACTTGAATTGCTTGTTTTCTTGGCTTACCGAGGCATCCAAATGGTCTGTAGGGAAAGACAGGTATGAGCTTGGAAACATGGACATTAGATATAAGCCCTCCTTTGGGCACATGTTGTGTCTTGGGTGAAGTGGGACTTCCCACACTACCTTTTGCAACCAATTAAGCCGACTAACCCAATTCTCTCAGTGTGGGGCTGGTGTGCAATGGTTGCAGACAGCATTTCCCTGGTTGTGTATGTACCTTGTCTATAATACCGGGTATTCTAAGGGACCTCGGAAACACTTTTGTCCTGCCTAAGGCAACTTAGCCAAGAATAAGCAAGCACCTACTTCACAGAACTTGAAATGTTAGCTGCTTAATCCTCTACTTCCTAGGCTCCAGACTGGCATGCGGGGAGCCTTTGGGAAGCCCCAGGGCACTGTAGCCCGTGTGCACATTGGCCAAGTTATTATGTCGATTCGAACCAAGGTCCAGAATAAAGAACATGTGATTGAAGCTTTGCGTAGAGCCAAGTTCAAGTTCCCCGGCCGCCAGAAGGTACGCCTTATTGTTTCCTGTGGGTAGCATCTTTTTAAATTTCCCAGGCTGGGAGGAGATAATCCCAGGTGGAAGGAAAGATGTCTGTCTCTGGCTTAAGTCATCTTAAATTGAGCTTGACTAACAAATTTTCCTTTCCTGTGTTAAAAGTGCATTAGTGAGAGCAATGCTTTAATCTGAGGTCTGAGGCAAAGGCTGACTATTTCTTTACCTTCTCTTAGATCCACATCTCCAAGAAATGGGGTTTCACCAAATTCAATGCTGATGAGTTTGAGGATATGATAACTGAGAAGCGACTCATTCCTGATGGCTGTGGAGTTAAGTACATCCCCAGCCGGGGCCCCTTGGACAAATGGCGGGCACTCCACTCCTGAGGGGTGTGTGCTGTGACGTCTACCTTTTTGCAGGCATAAATAAAGTAGACATGTTACCTTCTAACTGGATTAGCTCTTCCCAGCCTTAATGTCTTGTCTCACCTCCGGAAATGGGTTAACACTTTGACCATGATTTTCAGGATAGAGGTTGGAACACCTTGGGCCGGCAAGTTTAACCTGAATAAAGACACTGGGTCTGCAGCATAGGTCATTTGAGCTTTAGATACTTGGGTATTTATGTATTATAAAACACCATGAGAAAACAAGCCCCTCTCAGGAAGCTGGGAACTGAAAACTTGAAAGAACTGCAATCTTTGGTTGTAGGTAATGAAGCTTTTCAGCTCTTCACGGTCTTAGAATAGAGAATTCTGATTAATCTGCACTCATGCCAAGTCCACAGCAGAAGTGGAGCATGGGTCTCTGGAGCAACATGGCAGGTGCCTCTCAAAGCTCCTGGTGGCCTTGGGGAGGTAGGTGCAGGCACACTTCAACAGGGTAGTGGTCACTGACTTGCAGTGCCTAGGACACAAGCAATGGGAGTGCTAGCTGGGCCCAACCTGAAGGTTCTAGGTTTAGGGTGCTGCCCCTTGAGATCTGGGGTACCTCCCTTCCCATTTGTGTAGGCTCACCTCCTCCTCGGACATGTCCAGCTCCTTCTGGAAGTTGAAGATTTTGGCTGAACCAGGTACGACAGCCTGGAGCAGAGCCTTCCCATGTACTATGATCCTGCAGAGATCAAGGAGTGGGGCATGCTGAGCTCTTAAGCCAGGGAAAAGTCTTTGAAGTAAATCAGGGGTGGAGAACCTTTAACTCAAGGTCTTCTAGATTGTTGGTTATAACCTTTTGACAATCCAAGTTTTACAGAACAATTTTTTTAAGTAATCAGGGTTAAGTAACTTAATCAAGGTTACACGGCCAATTATTTCTGGGTGTGGTGCTAAGTATCTGAGCCTGGATTTGATTTCCAGGTCATCCCGACACTGGAGCTGGTGCTCTTATTCGCTGTGCTACCTGGCCACCCCAGAACAAATCCTTTTAAGGGGATTTGTTCTGCGAAGTTTGAATTCAAAGGGGCTGGACTTGAGGAGTTAGAGGGCCCCTGTGGACTAGATCTCCTGTTGCAGATCCCCAGGTACTGTCTTCAGAAGAGGGGAATGTGGGAATGAATGGCTTCCATCCCAACTCCCTGTGTGACTCTTAAACCTCCAGGAGGCCACAGGAAAGTCCCTGCCAGTGAGACCTTGGGCAATTTGCCCCATAAACCTGCATACCTGAGTCTCCTGGGCCAGGGAGCTCAGCCAGTCAGCTCCCCCTTATAAGGTGCTTCTCTAAAAGGACCTTCCAAAGACAGGGTTACTTCCTGGCAGATGCCATTGTAACACTAGGGAATGAAAACTCTGGCAAAGGCTTGCCCACCAACCTTTTATTACAAGGAAGCAGGAAGCCGCCAATACCTTGCCATGAGGTTACCCAGTGTTGTACCTAGAGCTAAAACTTAGGACTCAACATTAAGGTTTTCTGCTGTTATACCTTTTCTCCCTCTGTGTGCTCAGCCCAGGGTGGGATAACCTAGGGTTTTTTGTAATCTAAAACCTGTTACAGGGTAAGGTTTGGTCCCTGCCCCTAAGTTCCAGGCCTGCTGGGGACTGATCTCTAACCATTACCCATATGAGCAGATTACAAAATCACAGAACCAGAGTTAATAAGGATTTCCTAGTAGAGCTAGGCCAAAGCAAGCCTAAGCAACATCCCTAGTAGGGCCAATCAAATTCAAACATAGTTGAGAAGATAAAATAGTACAGGACAAAGCTAATGTGAATGTGGGACTTTCTGAATCAATATGTAGCTGGCAGAGATATGTATGTTTGTGTCCTACCCCTGCCTACCTTATTTGAATTTGCCAGCACTGTTCTACACCATCATCTTGGCCAAATGCTATGAGGCCCAACCTGGATGAACAGGTAATGCTGAGAACTGCCCAAGGAGGCAGCAGAGGGTGGTGCAAAAGACCCCTTAAGTTTTGAATAAGAGCACCTGAATTTAATTGAAACTGAAATTAAGCTTAATTTAACTTCAATCTTGCCTATACCCCTATCAGGCAAATTTCTCAGCTCTCAGCTTCTTGGTCCCTCAAGTTTCCTACCTACCAAATGAAGTTGGACTGTATATAGCCTTTGCCTAAAGCCTTCCGTACCAGAGTTGGCTTGTCCTCAGGGACAAGCTAGTCTGACTGGTACTTGGAAAAGAGTACTCCCTACAACATACCTGAAAAAGGGTCATCCCATCCACTGAAGATGGCCCACTAAGGGACAGCTTGCTTCTAAGGCAGCCCATTCAGGTGTCCTTCCCTAGGACAACTCTAGGGGGCAATCCAGTCTCAGATACTAGCTGTGTGACCCTGGGCAAGTCTTAACCCTGTCTACCTCGGTTTCCTCATCTGTAAAATGAGTTAGAAAAGGAAATGGCAAGCTACTCCAGTATCTGACAAAAGAACCAAAATGCAGTCGCATTGGACACCACAACTGAACAAGAAAGGTTTTGCATAGGTGAGACTTAAAGGAAGTCAGGGGGGGTCACTAGAGTGGAGGAGGGAGGGCATTCCAGGTGGGGAAAAGGCAGAAAAAATGTCCAGAACCAAGAGATGTGTCTTGTTTGAGGAACAGCCAGGCCAGAGTATAAGGGAGTAAGGTGTAAGAAGACTGGAAAGGTAGGAAGGAGTTAGCTTAGGAAGGGCATTGACAGCTAAACGTTGCATTTTGTATTTGCTTCTGGGGGTGACAGGGAGCCACTGGAGTTTATTGACTGAGGGGTGTTAGAGTGAGGATTGGGTGAGGGGGAGGTGTATTTTAGAAAGATTACTTTGGTGGCTGGATTGGAGTGGAGAAAGACTTGAGGCTGGCAGCTGGGCCCCCACCCCCTACCCTAGCAACTTGCTATCATCCAGGCCTGAGGTGATGAGGCCTACACCAGAGTGGTGGCAATGTCAGAGCAGGGGTCATATTCTAGAAATGCTATAGAGATGACATCAACAGGCCTTGGTACCATGTTGGATCTGGAGGTGATAGATAGTAGTCCAGGTTGCCTGTGGGCAGTGAGCCTGAGGGATGAGGAGGATGGTGTTGCCCTTGAGAGTTATAGGGAAGGAGGGTTGAGGGGAAGATAATGGGTTCTGTTATTGACATGTTCAATTTAAGATGTCTACTGGATATTCAGTTTGAGATATCTGAGAGGTAATTGGAGATGAAAGATTGGAGGCAGGAAAGACTGGGGTAGGAAAGGGGGGAGAATCATCAGCAGAGATGGTCATTTAAATCCATGAGAGCTGATGGGATCACTAAGTGAAATAGTATAGAGGGAGAAGAGAAGGGAGCCCCACCAAGTCTTTTCTTCTCTAGGCTCAACATAGCCAGGTCATTCTATGGCACAGCTTCTAATTCGGGCTGTTTCATGTGTAGGAGAGGCTACATGCCCATAAGGACTAGAGAGTTGGCTCCAGAGAAAGGAACCAAAGACATTTGCTGTGTGGCCTTAGCATGGTCCCAAGCACAGGGGAGGAAAGTCTAGTCTCTTGGTGATGCTCCTGATGCCAGTGCTCTCACCATGGAGAAAGACAGCCTCTGATTACTTGGGCGTGGGAGGTGGGAGGGGACTATGCAGACACACCCACACACACAATCCCCTCTTACCTGTCATAGGCACAGTGGGTTCTTGTGCTGACTGTGGTGTCTGCCTGATCCCCAATGAGCCAGTGGAATTCTGGGTGACTCCACAGGCGGATGCCCAGCCAGGCCCCTGGAGGCACAAATGTGCAGCCTGCATTGAGGTCACCAAGCAGCATGACATCCTGGTGGGGAGAGGAGCATGAAGGATGGCTATGGAGTCAGGAGACTTGGCTCCACCAATTCTGAATGATGAATTTGAATTTGGCAGAGTTCTTTGACCTCTCTAGACCTAGTTTCCTGATCTGTAAATTAGGTCCAATGATTGCTGAGCAAGGAAAAGGATTATTAGTCTCCAGAATGATGATGGCCAGGAAGGGAGACATGCACACTTAGGGGGTGTGTGTGTGTAGGTAGGGTAAGCCTGGAGGTGACTGAAGTGTGGTAGGGGACTGCCCAAAAGGGGTGAGACTGGCAAGGGATCTAGGGGATTACTGCTACCTACACCTAGATGGTCAACCAGGGTCCAAGACTCCTGGGGAGGTGTGATCTCCCTGCCTGACCCCCCCCCCCCCATTACCTCTACATTCCAATGCTGTTTTACATCCTGGACAACTCTGTAGAGTTGATCAATCTCTCGGGGTGCATTTCGGGGGCAGGCATGGTGAGATATTAGCACCAAATTGCAGATGGCTGGGAGAAAGGGCAGAAGTTAGCTTCTGTACTGCCTCCATTCCCTTCAAACAAACCCTAGCCAACAGTATGAGCACCTCTTCTTTTCTTTATTCCAGCCTGCCTCCTCCAAGAAGCCTATCTTCCTTCTTCTCATTCATATTTTCTGGTTCTCCCGTTCTTGCCAAAGACTCCAAACCTCTAGCAGCTCCTTCCCATGGCAGACAAGGGCTCTGCCACCTCCCGTCCCTGAGAGGCTCTTTTGCTCTTTCCCATTAGCTCCTCCCCTACACAGACACCCACTCTGCCTTGCCTTTCTCTTTTTATTGACAATAAGGTTGAGAGGAAAGATCACTGGATTTGGAATCTGAGCATTTGCCTTTGAATCCTGCCTCTGCGACCTGTGCCTCCATTTCTTCATCTGTAAAATTGAGGGAGGGGGAGGGAAGGTTTCTTCCAGCTCTAGATCCCCATTACTATGTTGTGTGTGATTTTGACACCCCCTTGGGCCTCACTTTCCCCTGCTGTAAAATGAAGTCTTTGTAACTAAATCTGTGGGGAGTTTTCAGTGTCTACCAACATGCTTATCTTCCTGATCCTGACATAGCCAGTACCCCGATATCTTTCAATGGTTAGCTTCTCCCATGATTTAAATAGAGCCAGTGGCGACCCAGCTGTTGAGTACCCTCCCCCATTCCACTCCTCAGGAGTCTGCTTTCTGACACTATTTGTTTTCCTGCTACCTAAGTCTGATTGATAATGTCATTTGGTCAGCAGAGAACAAGAAATTTGCCCAGTCGGATATGGTGTGAGCCACATTTTATATATTACCCCTTCAGGGCTTTTCTACTTGGGACCCCAGAGATTTGTGGAGAGATTTCAAAAGGTCTGTGAACTTAGATGGGAAAAAAAATGTATTTTATTTTCACTAATATCGAATTAAATTAAAAGTGACCCCTTAATGAACCAATTAAGCTCTACATTGCTGTTCTCTCTTGAGTCCCTCGACCTCCTATATCCCTAATTGCACCCAACCAAGCCTCAGCCTTGCCCTCGGATCACTCCCACCACTCATCACCTTCACTCTTACACTCGGGCTGCTGAAAAAAGATGGAAAAATCACACAACTGTTCTGAGAGGGTCCATTACAAATTGATGTTACATAACCTCACCTGGGCCCTCACTGCTGCTAGGCAATCCTACTTTACCTCCCTTGTCAATTCATTCTCCCACTCTCCACAGCATAAACTCCAAACCCTCATCCCTCCTCAAACTTCCCTGCTCCCCTGCTCTCCCCCACCCCAACTCTCTCAACTGAGAACCCTGCTTCATATTGTACAGGAAAAATTGAGACCACCCACTTCTTCCCTCTTCCTCATCTCATATAGGTGCCTTCTGCCACCATCTCCTCCTTTACCCCATGTCTCACATGATGAAGTGGCCTTACTCCTTATCAAGACCAACCCTTCTACCTACACAAGCCCATCCCATTGTACCCTATTTCCTCCCAACAGATTTCCCCCTTTGTCATCCCCATTCTTTCATTTATTTTCAATTTTTCCTTGTCTGCTGGCTCCTTCCCTAATGCCTACAAATATATCCTACCTCTACAATCCTGGAAAAAAAAAAACCCTCACTTGATCCTTCCATCCCCACTGTCATCCCATATTTCTTCTGCCTTTTGTAGCTAAACTTCTTGCAAAGGCCATTTATACTTCATGCCTTTACTTTTCTCTCACTATCTTAACCCCTTACATTCTAGCTTCTGACCTTATCATTCTACTGAAACCACTCTCCAGAGTTACCAGTGATCTCTTGGTTGCCAAATCCACTGGCCTTTTCTCCATCCTCTGTCTCCTTAACCTCTCTGTAGCCTTGGACACTACTAATCACCCTCTCCTCTTTTTCTTTTTTTTTTTTTTGCAGAATTTAGTTTTTAGTTTTTAGTTTTCAACATTCATTTCCACAAGATTCTGAGTTACAAATTTTCTCCCTATCTCTCCCCTACCCCCACCCCAACATGGCGTGCATTCTGATTGCCCCTTCTTCTAGTCTGCCCTCTTTTATATCCTCCCCATTCCCCCTTCTCCCGTTCCCCTTTACTTTCTTGTAGGGAAAGATGGATTTCTATACCCTGTTGCCTGTATATCTTACATATATATATATATCTTATTATCGGATATATATCTTATTATCTTATATATATATATATCTCTTGCATGTAAAAAGCATTTTTTAACATTTGTTTTTAAAACTTTTGAGTTCCAGATTCTCTCCCTTCTTCCCTCCTCACTCACCCCCACTGGGAAGACAAGCAATTCAATATAGGTTATACATGTGTAGTTATGCAAAACATTTCCATAGTAGTCATATTGTAAAAGACTGACTTTATTTCCCTCCATCCTATCCCATCCCCCATCTATTCTGTTCTCTCCTTTGACCCTGTCCCTTTTCAAAAGTGTTTGCTTCTGAGTGCCCCCTCCCCTAATCAGCCCTCTCTCACCCTCTCCTCTTTGATACTCTCTTCTCTCTAGGTTTTCAGGACCCCACTCTTTCCTGGTTCTTCTCTTCTCCTCCTTCCTCTCTGACCACTCCTCCTCTGTCTCCTTTGCTGGATCCTCTAACTATAGGTGCCCTCTAACCATAGGTGTCCCTCAGGGTTCTTTCCTGGGCCCTCTCCTCCCTCTACACTATTTCACTTGCTGATCTCAGCAGGTCCCATGGATTTTATTACCATCTCTATGTTAATGATTCTCACAACTACCTTTCCTGTCCCAAACTCTCTGCTCCAGTCTCCAGTCTGAGATCTCCAGTGATGTGAGATCTCCAGGAGATGTGAGATGTCCAGTCTCACATCTCCAACTGCCTTCCAGACATCTCTACTGGATATCCAGTAGACATCTTAAACTCAGTACGTCTACAACTGAATTCATTGTCCCCCCCCCCCAACCTTCCTACCTTCCCTATTACTGTAGAAGGTACCACCATGCTCCCAGTCCCCCAGGCTCCCAACCTAGGAGCCATCCTGGACTCCTCACTCTCACTCTCCATATCCAAGCTATTGCCAAGGCCTCTTGACTTCACTTCTGCAACATCTTCCCAATTCGTCCCCTTCTCTCCTTTGACCCTGTCCCCACTCTAGTACAGGCCCTCATCACCTCACACCTGGACTATGGCAGTAGTTGCTACTGGGTGGGCCTGCCTCAGGTCTCTCCCCACTGCAGTCCATCCTCCATTCAGCCACTAAAGTGATATGTGTCCTATCATATTACTCCCCTATTCACTAAACTCCAGTGTTTCCTGTTTCCTCCAGGAACCAATATAAATGTTCTGTTTGGCATTCAGAGCCCTTCATAACCTAGCCTCCAGTCTTCTTATACCTTACTTCCTGACATGTACTCTTTGACACTGGCATCCTGGCTGGTCTATGAACATAACCCTCTATCTCTCAGCTCCAGGCATTTCTTTGGCTGTCTCCCATGTCTGGAACACTCTTCCTCCTTTAATTCCCAACTAAAATCCCACCCTCTGTTAATTATGTCCTGTTTATCTAGTGTGTCTCATTTGTTCATGGTAGTTTGTTCTTCTCCACCATTAGATTGTAAGTTCCTTGAGGGCAGGGACTGTCTTTTGCCTCCTTTTGTGTCCCCAGTGCTTAGCCCAGTGCTTGGCACATAGTAAGTTTTTCATAAATTATTCTGAGGGCCATTGGCTTCACCATACTGATTGCCAAAGGGATCCATTACACAAAAAACGTTGAAAAAGCCTAGGTCCCTACTGAATTTAGGTCAGTGAGGGTTTCCTTCTTGCCTGAGGATTCTGCCTTGGTAGAGCTCTAACAGATAGGATCTTCTGTGCAGGTGAAGGAGGTTAATTAATAAAAGTCATCAGTCCAAAGTGACCTTCCTTTGACTCAGCTTACTCCACCACTTCATAGAGAGTACTCTTGCCAAGGTTATAGATAATCTCTTAGTTACTATATTTTCTTCTCAGTGCTTAACTTCTTGGCCCTTTCTGGAGCCTATGAGGTCCCCTGTCTCCCCTTCCTTGGTTTCTGTCTCCTCCCATCCCCTAGAGGAGGGTTGCCCTCAAAGTTCTGGCTAGAAGCACTCAAAAGGGCTCTCTCCCTCTTCCTACTCTTTCCCTTGATGATCTCATCTCTTCCCAGGATTTCAATTGTCACTTTTACTCAGATGAGTCTCAGATATCTATCCCTGGTTCCAATCTCCTCCATGAAACCTGGAGCCCCAATCCAGAATCATCTGCTATCTACCTCGAGATGTCACCGACAGTTCCACTTCCTGAATTATCAGGCCCCAGCTTTTCACCCAAAGGGCCTCCTGCCTGGGTTCTCTGCCTCTAGCTTTTCCCCTCTTCCAACCCATTTACCCTCCAGTCAGTCCCCTTGTGTGTACATCTGTTCACATCACTGCCCTGTTCAGAGCATCACTTACAGAAGAAAGCAATCCTCCCCTCACCCCATCCCCAGCTTTCCATTACAGGCCTCCAGGGTCTACCTTTGGTTGCCTTCCCCCAATTATTTCAGTGACTTCCTTTGGTGTCCTTCATATCCCAGCCAGTCTGAGCTACACTCCTTTTACCCCATTAGGCCTGGCACCCATGTCTCAAGTGTTCTCCTTCCAGAGTATTCTCTCCCTTGAGAATCTGCCCCTCCCCCCAAGCTAGAAGCATTCCCTCCTCCATCTCCCAGCCCTCTCTGACCTTTTCTAGGCAATCTTTCTTTATTTTTGGTCTGGACCCATGATTTCAGCCATGTAGATAACTCCTGATGTGACAATGTCCTTCACCAATGCTAGCTGACAATCGACTCATAGCTTTTTGGTTCAGAAATATCTCACGAGAAGGGACCTTAGAAGTCATCTAGTTCAACTCCATCACTTTCCAGAGGAGGAAATAGTGAACCAGGAAGGAGTGGGGTGATTTGCCCAGGGTCATGCAAATGACAAGTGGCAAATATTAGATATGAACCTTTATATTGAGCTCTTTCTCCCGAGCTCCACTGTCAGGCCCAGGCCCTAGAGTGCTATAAGGCCAGGTGACCCTGGTCTCCAAGGTCACAGAAACTGGCTGAGTAAGAGACTAGTCTTGGCCTGAGCTCTTTCTGCCCCCAGTCTGACCCCCTGGGCACCGTACCACCTGCTCCTTGGCACATTCAAACTTTAATTGGAACTGGAGAGCATGGATTGTGCCCTTTCTCCTCTTATTCTCTCTGTACCTAGCCCACCTTCTCCCCTGACCTCCCCTTCAAGTTCTATTCTCATTTTCCACTTTTTATATCACATCTTCCTCTTCATTCAAGATGAGCTATTTGTCTGGGGTAGGGGGAAGGGGGTGGGAGGCTGGGATCCTTCAGCTGGATCTCCTGGAGAAATGGCTAGACTCCTTGGCATCTGAGCCTGGCCTGGGCAGGGGGGAGGGCTAGAATTAGAGCCCAGATGGTACCCTATCACATTTCTCTAATGGTTTTCAGGATTACAAAATACTTTCCATATATTACTATGGATGAGCCTCCCAAGTGACTCAGGGAAGGGCATATTATCCTTATTTTATAGTTGGAGAAACTAAGGCTCTGAGAGGACTTGCCCAAAGTCCCACAGCTAATAAGTGTCAAAGATATAGTGGGAACTTTTTCAGGACTAGACTAGATGGTCTCTGAGTCTGCTTACTAGTGAGTGTTCACTCAGCATGCCAGGCTGCCTTCTCAGAATTCTAAACAATGGATAATATAAACTGGGGTGGGGCAAGGTAGGGGGCAGGTGGGAGGAAGAGTGGGTAGGTACCTGAATTTGGCCAGCAGAAACGGGCAACAAAGGGTCCGCGAAGGAAGGATTCTGCCTGACCTGGCTCGGCCTCTGGGACTTGGTATGAGTCCATGATGGAAACCACATCTGCTCTGAAGGGAAGGCAAACTTGGGAGATGGGGCTCCAAGTTCAGTTAACCCCTCCAGTGTTGGACCCCCTCCCTTATTTCCCAGCCAGGAACAGGGAGGTCTCTGATACCTGTAGACAAAGACATTCTGCTCCTTGTAGCTTCCCAGGCCCAGGCGCCGACTTTCTAGGGCCTCATATCGGTGGCCAGGGTCAGCCCTGTTCTGGGACACCAGGGTTTTGACCAAGCATCCTCATCCCTGGGCATAGTCCCCATACTATCCCCTTCCTTCCAAACGTCCCCTCCGTTCCCAGGCCCCCCCCCCCCAAACCCCCAAGATGCTGTTCAGCTCTGCTCCCTGGCCCCTTCCCATCTGCTAGGATCCTCCTGGCCTCCTTCATGAGCTTCAGGCAACCTCTGGAGAAACAAGGGTATGTTAGAGCTAGTAGTGACCTCAAAGGTTGCCTGGATCAACCCTCTCATTTGACAGCAGAGGACACTGAGGCCCAGAGAGAGGAAGGGACTTGCTTGAGGTCACCCAGAGACAGGATTCAAATCCAGGTCCCATGTCTTCATTCCACCATCCCCATAGCCCTGCACCTGTTGAGTTCCTGGAGGAGCAGTGACATGGCTGTGCCTTTGCTATCACGGACCTCCTGTACCAGACAGATGTCACATCGGGAAAGAACCTATATCCAGGGAAGGGGAGACAAGGTTTGGGGGGCTTCTGAGAGGTAGTGCCCTCAGGGAGCCCCCCATTTAAGGGGAAAACCTATAATACTAGCCATGATGAGAAAGGTTTCCCTTTCCCCCTTCTGGGAATACTGGGGATGCTCCAGAGAACAACTGTGTGTATAGGGGTGAGGGACAGCTGATAGTCTAGGAAGGGAGCCTGGGGGGAGGGGCAGTCTGTGTGAAAGAATGAATAGTGGAGGGCAGGGCTGACTTGTTAAGGGGATTGCCCAACCCCACCTGCCTCTATACTGATCTGGGTCCCAAACTCCTTCCACTATGGAAATTACTACTTGGCTGGAAGGTGGGATCTTGGGAGAGTTGCCTGAGGCTCAGGTGAAGTGACTTGCCCAGGGTCACACAGCTGGTAAGTGTCAGGAGGCTGGCCTTGAGCAAAAGGAGTCTTCTTGACTCCAAGGCTCTATCTTCCCTACACAAAGACATCAGGTATACATCAGGCCTCCTGTGGGCTACTGTATATTGACAATTTTAAAATATAATACTATTTGGTTTTTATTGTCTTTTTATTTGTGTAACACTCCCTGCCTTTGAGGGGCATCATTTGCCACCAATAAGGAGAGTCCTGGTCCAATGGACTTTGGACCTCGAGTTACATTGTTTTGTTAAGTATTTCCCAAGACCATTTTGATATGGTTCAAGTGGCTCATGGGTATATTGGGAGGCACATATTGCTGGCCTCCTAATAACACTCTGCTGCCTTCTCCCAAGACTTGTCTGAGTCATCAGCCCCTGGGCATGGTTTTGAATGTATAAAATACAGAGGATTGCAAAGGAAACCAGTTATACTGAAATATACTCATCAAAATATTTTTTTAAAGGAGTTTAGGGGGCCCAGGCTAAGGACCCCTCCAGAAGGTCCTGCTGGTGAATGGACAGCTTCCATTTGGAGAGTCAAAAAAAGGACTTGAGTGAAATAGGGCCAGCAGGGGTAGGGGCAAGAAGAGGGACAGTAGTCGGGCATAGGAGCCACAGCAACAGAAGGAGGAGACTCAAGTTCAGTTTGAATGAATTCCCCAGGGCCCAAGACAGCCACTGCCTAAGGATCTAGAAGTGAGGTGTCTGGCTCATCCAGGTTTCACTTTTGATAAGAGCAATTACTAGGACCTGGAGTCAGCTTTTTGGACAATCGACTGGGAAACAGGCCATCCACAGGGTAGAGGAATAGTTTTTTGTGTGATTACTGCCAACAACACTAAATGGTTCCCTCCTACCAGCTTTTAATTGGAGGGTTGGGGGAGGGAGACTGAGACCCTGGGACACTGCAAGTCCATTCTGCTGGGGGAGGGGGAGAGGGAGGAGCTTACCTGAGGTATGATACCTGTACACACGTGCACACACGATCTGGTAGCTTCCTATTTTAACTAATTCTTCTTGCTTACTAGATGTTCCATGTAACTGTTTTTTAACTGCTGAAGTTCTGTTATCCCACTTTAAATTCTGACTCAGTAAGGCAGAGACCTAATGGCTCCAGCGTAGGTATGGCTTCCTTCTAGGAACCCTTGATCTAAGGGGGGGGGGGAGGCGGGGAGCAAGTTAAGACTCCTTTTTCTCACCTTGACCAGTACACTCATGACCTCGGGCCGGTTGGCCTTAGCCTCCCCAAAGCTCTGGATATTGAAGGCACAGATCCTCAGAGTAGCACATGATACCAGATGGAGTTGCCCACTCAGCAGGAGAAGCAATAAGAGAGATACCCAGCTACATGGTGCCCACAGAAGATACCTTGAGCCAGGGGTGACCCTGGGGAAGAGAAGGAGAGAAGTCTTGAAGGGCATCAGTGTCCAGATGTGCCAAGAGCTTCCCCCTGAGCAACACCTAAGGATTACCAAGAACTGATGCCAGCTAAGAATCATCAGCATTGATGTTTTAAGCTTGCCAGGCGGTGATAGGATGAAAACTCAGAGAGCTCCAGCAAAGGGAGGCAGATTCAAAGCACCACTGGGTAACAGCACCCATCCCCAGGGATGCCTGACTCAGTGTGCTGAGTTGGCTACAATTGGAAGATTCAGCTTTGTGCCATCCTGCTCCCCTGGCCTGGGCCTCCCATTGAGAAAGTGCTGAGCAAGGGAAAAGAAGTACTTAGGGGCAGAGCAGAGAGGAGAGAGGGACTGGGGAGACCCATTTTATATTGAGCTAGGAAAGCTTTATCTATTTTAAGGAAGAAAAGATTCTTCTGTTATACTAGCCCAAATTTCCCTTGCCAGGGAGCTCTACTAGGCACATCTGCTCCTCTTAGTGTGAAGCAGCATTGAGGGAGCCTACTGAGCCATGTCCTCTCATCCTCTGCCCCACAGCAACATCCAAGGGGCCTCACCATCCATTTGTATTTATCTGCCCCCAAAGAAGTAATTGGGTGGGTTGACTTAGCCATGTGCAAAGGCAGCATCCAGGGGGTCTCCCTCAAAACATCCTCTGCCCCACAACAGCATCCAGGAGGAACAAACCCCAAAGGCCAGGGGACCTCTCCAGCCATATTCCTTCCATTAACTCTAAAGGCAACTTCTAAGTGATGGACCACATCAAACATGACCTCTCCAGTGCTCCACAGCAGGTTCCAGGGGCCCTTCCTTCCCAGCTATCTCCTCTCTTCATCTGGCCTTCACTGCACTCTTAACCAGGACCCCCTGAGCCAAAATCCAGACCACCAACTGAGCCCCTAAGCCAGAATAGGGATTGAAGCCTAACACAGAACACAGAGCCACAAACCCAGCTCTTCAATATACCCCAAAGCTAGCCACCATCTCAGCCCTTACCCAGAGCACAGACAGAATTCTTGGTTACCTTGGTGACATGTAAATCTCTCTTCTCAAAATTAGTCCACTGTGAGCTCTCTAAGTAGTTTGATCTATAGCCTGACATTAATGCAATTATGGTTATGAATTTATGAAAAACCTTATAAGTTTGACTTATAGATAAGTGATCCATGGGAGGAAGGTGCTGCCCCCTCCCCCATGAATCAAAATGGGGAATTGAGAGAATTAAAACAAGCAAGTAAGTGGTCATGGGAACTGAACAACCCCACTGACTCTTGTCAGTGTCTTGTGACTCAATTCTGGAGCTAGCTCAGTTTCTTTTCTATTCAGTTATGGATCTGGCCCAATTTCTGTCTCATTATTCAGTTGTGGGAATTGTGAGAAAACTTTATTGCATTGTTTGAACCTATCCCTGCCTGGCTGGGAAACTGGACCAGCTCTACCTGCTGCTCTTAACTAAGACCCTAGGTTATGCTGACCAGAAACCCAGTCATATCCAAAGTTTGATGCAAGGAATTTTCTCCCAAATGGACATCTTGAGTGACCCATCCATATGTCTTATCTGAAAATTGGCCTCTACTGCAGCCAGCACAGTTGGTGGGCTAGCGAGTGGTGAGAATAATGAGATGGGGGTGTAATCAAGTCTGTTTATTACAGGACCATTTCATACAGAACCAAAGATACAAGGGGCTCACAGAGTTTATGTGCTCCCCAACAGAAGGTCTACATGACCCAAAAGAATGTAGACACCCCAAAAGAATGCAGACAATGTACAAGGACCCTCCCTTGATCTTGTTTACTATTTACCCTTGCTTAAGGTTAGTTATTTATTAGGGTAATATCATAGGACCATATCCGGAGGCATAAACAAAAAAAGATTACATGCCCTCTTGCTTATCTGCCCTGTAACCTTGTAGATAATTGTATAGGGCAGGGGAACATTCCTTTAGTGGGGCCGAGGGACCCCAAAAGTTCTCTACAGGTCTCATGCAATCTGTTACTGTTTCCATGTTCATTTGATTGAGTGCAGACACTTGCTGGGGAGTAGAATATCTCCTTTTCTGAAATCAGGGAATCGTACCTGGTTGCTGTCCCTCCCCCCAAACTGGAAATCCCTAGTCTTTCCTCCAATTAGAAATCAGATTACCTAATTTGTTCTCTTGCTTACTTGTTTTCTTTTAATTAATTGGTCTTAATTAATTATTTTTAATGCAAAAAAGTCTGTCTCTCCCTGTACTCAAGGTCCTGTGCAAAACTGAGGAGGCCTGGAACCAATTTGTTAGGCAATTGGCACACATTGCTTAATAAATTGATATGCCTGGAAGTTCCAATCTTTGATTCTTCAGTCATTTCATCTTTCAGCCACCACAGGCTGTGGTCTAGATCAGGCCTTCTTAAACTTTTCCCACTCAGACCCCTTCAGCATTTCTTAAGCTATGGGTTGGGATCCCATATTGGGTAGGCTTCTATCTTTAGTCTGGGTTAGATATCACTCTGAAACTTAGGGAACAGAGCAGGCAAGGGCCACTTTTAGGGTGCTATGAAGGCCTAGGTTTGGCCCTCAAGTATGGCATTTCTTTGGGGCTGAGTGTTTGGTCTGGGTTGGGGGTTAAGTAGGGGCCAGCTTTAGGGTGCAATGAAGGAATGATTTTGGGACTCAGTTTGCAGCCTGGGTTTGGGGCTTAATTTACAGCCTGGAATGGAGCTCAGTCTGTAGCCTGGGTTTGAACTTGGCCAGTGGTCTAAGTTTTGTCTCAGCCAGATATAATGAAGCCCAGAATTTGGCATTCAATCTGTGATCTCAGGTAGGCTTCAGTATACAGCCTGAATTTGGAGTTCAGCCTGTGGTCTGATTTGGGGCTCAGGCAAATGTCAATTTACATTGCAATAAAGTCCTGGGATTGGGACTCAGTCACAAATTAACAGTCACAGGTTCAGTCTGCTGATTGGGAGTGGGGAGAATGTGCATTCTAGTTTCAGGCTGGGGTTAGTTTTAGGTTTTATTTTATGATCAATTAGACTAGGTCCTGAATCAGGTATTAGACTGGGGCAAGAATTAGAATACAGTGGTAGGTTGGTTTAGGGGCTCAGTATGGGGTCAGATTATATTTTGGGGCCCAGCAAATGCCTTATCCTGAGCTAGGGTTCAGTCTGAGAGAGATTCAGAGGGTGTGTGTGTGTGTGTGTGTGTGTGTGTCTGTCTGTCTGTCTGTCTGGGTTCACAGCTAAATTTGGTCAGGGCTAACTAGGGCCAGCATCAGTTTTTCATTTGTGTTTAACTTTAGTCTGAACCTAAATTAGGGCTTATCCTAGGGCAGGTTTAGGGTACTTCAGTTTGAGTTTCAGTCTGTAGTCCACATTGGGGCACGCTCTGTGGCCTGCATTTGTGGCTCCCTCTGTAGTCTTGGTTAGGGCTTAGTCTGTGGCCTCCTGTGGGGGCTCAGTCATGGGGCCAGAGTTATGGTTCAGTCTGGTTGGAGTGGGGAGAAGGCTCACTCAGGCTTCAGGCTGGGGATAGGTTTGGTTTCTGATCTGTGGTCAGTTAGGTATGAATCTGGGGTCTGAATCAAACCTCAATGTGGGACTGAGGTGTAGGGTTCAGTGTGGGGATAGCGTCAGGACACTGGAGATAGGTCATTGTGCATTGTGGGTACTGGTTAGGACTGGCTCCAAGGTGGGGAAGGGGGCCAGGGGGGTGGGTACTAGCCTGATAGACAAACTGATATATGCTATTTACACATCATACAGCTCAGGGAAGACGTACAGGAGACAAGGACCTAGGATTTATTTAAAGTACCAAAGTCAATTGAGATTTATTGCAAGACTGCATACAAGAGCTTTAAAAGGTGACCCCCCCCCCAAATTGTCAGAAGGTAAACACATTCAGAGTGACCTCTGGCTCTGACACACAGCCTTTACAGCCCTGTAGTTCATCCTGGGCCTCAGCTTCCCACTTCTGGGCCCCAGGCTGGCCCCCCTGGGTCATTCACCCTTTGCTGACTAAAAACAAAGGCTCCCTTCAGGGGCTCAGTGGAAAAGTGGTGGGTGAGCTAGCTGGGTGGGATTTTGTCTGGGTTGGTCTTGACTGAGGCTGGTTCCTCCAGGCAAGGGAGGAGGAGGAAGAGGAGGAGGAGGAGGAGGAGGAGGAGGAGGCAAGCTGTACCTGTGAGCCTGGACTGGTACAGGATGGCATCCTCCCTGGATGGTAAAAGGAGAGAAGGGTGGGGGCGGGGCAAGGGCTGCTCAGGGTTGCTGAGAAGCAGACACAGGACTCAAGGCCAATATTAAAGTGTACTGTACATGTCTCCCACATCCAAGGTCCACTGAGTCAGTACAGGATCTGGACCTTTGGAAACCATTCCCAGGCTAATAATCCCTGCTGTCCTCTACAGCCCTTCTAGCAGTAACACACTCAGGTCTTAGGTCCATGTTGGTAGGCTCGTGCTTGGACCGTTGGGCTAGTGTTGCAATCGTGGCCATTGCCTTTGGTCCCCTGGGGCAAGGAGCACAGTGGCCTGATAGCACAGTGTTCCCTTTATCTGCTAATACCTGTGGTGTCCCAACCTGGGCTCCCCAGGGGAAAACAAGAGTCATCTTCACATTCAGGGGAATGAGGGTGGTACCCCTCAGGGGAAGGTCAGTCACCCAGGAGTCCATGGAGAACGAGTTCTGGAGACAAAGGGGACACAGGATGGGGATCAAAGAACCTGTGGCAATGTTTAAGTTTAGGGAAATTTGGGGTGATTGGGACACACTCCTGTCACCTACTTCCCACTCTTTTATTCCCAGACTAAGGATCTTTTCAAAATATTCTTTTGTTCTAGTCTATCTTCTCCTTTCAGCCTGGCCTGGCCAACATTTGAGCCATTTGTCTGCCTCCACAATTTAGATAGCTGCTCCAAAATCATTACAGAGCAACTGAGTATCTTTTGGAAGAGTCAGAAGTATTCATTGTTAAGGAAATATGTGCAGCTGCTTTAACTATTTTTGGGGGATGGAATTACACAGCATAATGACCACTCTCCACATGGAATTGTGATCAGCATAAGATTTATTTTGCACATAAGGACAGTATAAAACAGCATTAAAGAGATATAGAAAGATAAGATAAAGTTTAACAGAGTAATAAAAATATTTACATACATCACCAAACTGGGGAAGCACCAACATCTGGGTTCACATGCTGGGGAGTCCCAGCTGGGAAAAATCCCAGGTGGGACTCCAAAGAATATAGTGGTTTTTCTAGATTATATACAAACAAAGAAGGAATTAGCGAGGTCTGATTTAGCAACTGATAGGTTTGGTGGCCGAGCCCACCTATGTGACTTAGCACCTGACTGGCTTGGTGCCAGGGCTCTCCATGATTCAGCACAGGATGTGTTATGGTTACGGACTGGGTCAGAGTAGAAAGGAGCAAGACATCTGTGACTGATATGGCAAAATGTCTGCGTTCAAAAGGACACAGGATTGATTCCATATATTCCTAGAAGGGGAGACAACTCTTCCAGGAAGAGGAATTGATCAGGTATAAAACTGACCTGTCAGTCCTGGGAATAAGGCTGTAGTCACATAGGTCTATAAATGTACAGGGAAGATCTTCATATTTCATTAACCCTTCATGTGTGAAAGGGGGAAGAGAGGGATACTCTTTTTGGGGGGGTCTTTTTTGGAGGGGGGAAGGCAGGGCAATTGGGGTTAAGTGACCTGCCCAAGGTCACACAGTTAGTAAAAGTATCAAGTGTCTCAGGCTGGATTTGAACTCAGGTCCTCCTGACTCCAGGGCCAGTGCTCTATTCACTGTGCCACCTAGCTGCCCTGAGAAGGACTCTTGTGAGACCTTGACATGCTGCCAGTTTTTGGTCTGGAACCCAAAGAGACAGTTTTGGTGCTTGGATTTCTAGACTGGCCTTGAATAGCTTTGTAGGACTGCTTTCTTTTCACCCTCCTCCAATGCCATGTAAAGTTTTGGTTCATGACTTGTCATCTCATGGAATGTGTCTTTATACTGTCCAAGGGGGGACACAGACAGGTTTCTGTGGTGGTGGCTGGCCCTTTCAAAGGAGGAAAACGGTGGGGTCTCAGAGAAGTCCTGCCATCACCTCCATAAGGTTACTTCTCCAGGCCACCCCCCTGCTGCTAGAGAGCCCCTCCTGTAGGATTGATTCAGTCATCAGATTTGCCACTCAAAGCCATCATTATGGCTTCAGTGTTCTTTTCATGAGTGCACCAGTATTCGAGCTGCTGGCAGTCTCCATTTGGTGGGGGTGGGGGTGGCTGATTCCTCAGCATAACAACCACATCAACCACTTATTTCTAGCACCAGTTTTGGTCTTCTAACTGACTGTCTACCCATCAGCAGTCTGATCCACCTGCAAATCAATGCAAGGGCAAAAGAGGATGGATTACAAGCATCTAGGTAGATGTAGCCAAAGTCCCATGAGTCCCACCCTCCAAAATACTGGTTGGTGGTCGTCACTGCAAGGCCTATGTGCCTCTGCCTCTACATGCTCTGCTCTGGCTTAACTGTCATGGTTAAGATATCATTCATATCACTGAGGGGTCCACTTGGTTTGCAGCTGCAGCATATAGCATGTGGCAGTCAGCGGACAAGGTAAAGCCTTTTGCTAAGTCTTCCATCCTCCCCTCCCCTCCCCTGCCCATCCCTTCCCTCCCCTCCTCCCTTCTCTCCTCCTCTCCTCTCCTCATTCCCCTCTCCCCTCCTCTCCTCTCCTCTC
>NW_027187282.1:4111371-4125425 GCF_028583685.1 Petaurus breviceps papuanus | reverse complement strand
CTCCTCTCCTCTCCTCATTCCCCTCTCCCCTCCTCTCCTCTCCTCTCCTCTCCTCATTCTCCTCTCCTCACCTCTCCTCATTCTCCTCTCCTCACCTCTATTCATTCTCCTCTCCTCTCCTCATTCTCCCCTCCTTTCCTCTCCTCACCTCTTCTCATTCTCCTCTCCTCTCCTCTCTTCCCCATGCTGCTAGCCCTCCATCTCTTTTGAAGATGACATACCATACTCTTGTATGCATCACATCCCATTCCCAAACAAACCCACTCTACTGAGACCAATTAATATCAGCAACAGGTTAAAGCCATAGCATTCTAGGGTGTTCCAGGCAATGGAGAGGAGTGAGAACAGTTTAAAACAAACCTTCACTTCTAAAACAACCAAGGGCATCCCCACACCCACCCAATCCCCTGGGGCCCAAGTGTTTCCAACCTGCACTGGGGTTTCAGGGAAGGGAGTCCTGAAATTCAGCGTGGCTGCCATTGTGTCCATAGTGAAGGCAGCTGCTTCTGGAAAGAAGAATAATATGAATTTTCCTCAACACTGCAGAGCTATGTGGCTTCTGCATTTTCATTGCCTTCCCGAGGGGCCCAGTTTTTGTGTCTGCTCCCATCGTTCTCTGTCAAGCTGTTGCCAGGAGGTGCCTCTGTTTGGGCTCTTCTCTTGGGGTCCTCCTTGCAGGCACGGTGCAGGGACCTTCTCTGGAGCATATTCTGGTCTCCTACTGACCTGCTCACCACCCCTTCCTTGTCTGGTGGCTGCAAAATGTTACAATAGCGCCCTCTCCTGGAGGCTCCCCTAAGCTTAAGCCCATCGCTCCCAGGGTTTGTCACAGAGACAAGGACAGAGATAGTTTTTCAATCCAGGGAAATACAATGCCAGGGAAAACAGGAACAAGGGTAGCAGTATCTAGCTACAGAGTCTACACTGTTCCCAGATGCACAAAGCTTTTCACGTTCCTAGGCCTCAAGTTCACTTCCCACGGGAAGTCAGTACTGGGTGTCCAGATTGCCCCGGGTGTGATCCCCCCCTACTCCACTTCTCTAATGGGGGGGATCTATGTGCTTGGTCTTAACTGTCCTAACCCTTAGCCTTCTGGGTTCCATGATGAGGCCTGGATGGGCCCACGCTTCGTTGATTTTGTTTTTCAGTTCACTTGTCTGCAAAGGTATTTGTCAAAACTCTACTTGGACGAAAACGCACAAAAACCCATGTTCATACTTCAGTTGCCCTTAAGCTAAAATTCTTTTGCCCCTCTCTCCTCCAGCTGTAAGGAAAGAAGCCAGATTTTACTTTATGTGTCCATATTTTCTAAACTGATTTGAGCTGAAATCGTTGCTTGGTTGGTTGTTGTCTTCCTTCTCAAAAAGGACCAAAATGGCATCACTATGTTAGGGTCAAGTTACAATGCATCCGACCGTGGCTGATCAGACCAGTATGAGCTTGGAATGCTCTACCATAGGTCAAGCACAAATGGTCCGTGTGAACATTTGGGGTGGATTCTCTAAATTTGTACATGTCATGTTTACTTTCAGCTACTTCCATTCTGCTTTGCTCATAGAGCACAGCATATTCTCTGATGTGGGCATGCCATGCTGGGCGGGCCTGTGCCAGTGTCTCCCATGTCACACAATCAGTTTCAAAGTTGTTAAGAGAGACCTTGAGAGTGTCCTTGTATCCCTTCTTCTGACCTCCATGTGAACACTTGCCCTGTGTAAATTCTCCCTAAAATAGTCTTTTTGGCAAGCATATGTTTTGGATTTGAACAACGTGGCCAGCCCATTATAGCTGTGCTATCTACATTAGAGTCTGAGTGCTTAGAAGTTTAATTAGAGAAAAGACCTCAGTGTCTGGCACCTTCTCCTGCCAGGTGATCTTCAGAATCTTCTGAAGACCATTCAGATAGAAGTGATTCAGTTTCCTGGCATGGCACTGGTACATCACCCAGGTTTCACAGGCATACAACAGTGAGGTCAGCACAGTGGCTCTGTAGACCTTCAGTTGGGTAGTCAGTCTTCTCTTCTCTCCTACTTTCCTTCTGAGCCTCCCAAACACTGAGCTAGCCCTGGAAACTCATGCATCAACCTCATTATCAATATGTGCATCCCTAGAAAGTATACGGCAAGAGTGAACCATTTCCATAGTGTTCTCAACAAACCATCATCAAGCAATGCTGAAGCCATTGACCTCAGGTTGAAGTTAATCCCTCCCTAGCTGAAGCTCCAACTGAAGAAGAGGTTTCGAATGTCATGAGGCTCCTTTCCTGTGCCAAAGCACCTAATGCTGATCCTATTCCAGCTGAGATTTACAGGGGCGGGGGTCCATTGCTCATACAAAAGCTGACTGTAATTTTCTGGGTTATATGGCAAGAGGAAGTTATCCCCCAGTAGTTCAAGGATGCCTCCATTGTTCATCTCTATAAACATTAATGAAATAGATTGCCTTGTGACAATCACAGGGAGGGGGGGTGTCTTTCTCTTAGTCATTGCCGGCAAAATTGTTTCCAGAGTCCTCCGTAATAGACTGATCCTGGAAGAGGGTCATCTACCTGAGAGCCAATGTGGTTTTAGAAAGGGCTGAGGAATAGCTGATATGGTGTTTGCTGCCCAGCAACTCTGGGAGAAATGCCGGGAACAGAACAGAGGTCTGTCTGTACACAACATTTGTAGATCTGACCAAGGCCTTTGGTACAGTCAGTCATGAGGGCTTAGGGAAAATTATATCTAAATGTGGTTGCCTAGAGAAGTTCATCAGTATTGTACGTCAATTTCACGATGGCATGCTTGCCCGGGTTCTGGATGATGCTCTCGTCCTTTCCCAGTCACCAATGGAGTGAAACAAAGCCGTATGCTCGCTCCCGTGCTTTTTAGTAAGATGTTTTCAGCTACCGGTATTTTGTCAAATGCCTTCAATGAGGACAGACACGGCATAGAGGTCATTCACTGATGGTAAATTCTTCAACTGGAAAAAGCTACAAGCCAAGACCAAAGTGAAGGGAGTGTTGGTGCATGATTTTATGTTTGCAGATGATTGTGCACTCAATGCAGCCTCGGAAGCTGAGATACAACCAAGTATTCTGCTTGTGCTCATTTTGGCCTAACAACACCAAGAAAATACAGGTACTCCACCACAGCCAGCACCATACTGTGGATAAGTTCACTTACCCTGGCAGTATACTTCTAGAGCTGATATCAAAGAACTACTGCTTTTATAATTGTCTGGATTTATTTTTCTCTCTGAGTTGTCAACTCCACCCAGTGCCACACCTCTCCCTTCCTAACCTCACCTATTTGGCTTCCCATTCCTTAGCTTCTCTCACTATCCCCATCCCCATTCATCCTCCTTCTCCTTCCACCCCATTCTCATGTCTCCACTGCTCCCCCACCACATCCTTCCTCTCACCCCCTCCTCATCTTCCTTCCATTCTTTTCCCATCCTTCCCTCTCTCCCTCCCCCATCCTCCTTTCCCCTCCCCCATCTTCATTCCTTCCTCCCTCCTTCCCCATCCCCATCCGTCACTCATCTCCATTTCCATCCCTCCCTCCTTTCCCTTCCTATGTGTCCCTCCCTCCCTCCCCCACCCCATCTCTATTTCTCCCTCCCTCCCTCCCTCCTAATCTCCCCTTACCCCTCTCCTTTCCCTCACCCTATTTCACAAACTCACAGTCAGGAGTTTGATGATTTTTCTCCAAGTCCTGCTGTACTTGGCTGTGTGCTTTAAAAAGAACATTAGATTTTTAATCAAATGAACTGTTTTTAATAAGGGTTTCAAAATTTCTAAAATGCCAGTGATTGAATAGTGCACGTATGTCACAGACTCAACACACAGCTCTAGGCACATAAGATTTAACCCTAAATCATAAACACAGCTTTCAAAGTCCTCTTGAGAACAATGAAAGTTAATTTTTCAATTTGTCAAATTTTCAGTTTGTCATTTTTCCCCAAATCAACATCAGTCCTATTTCCCTCAGTTTCACTCAGCTTATTCCAGTGTCCTCTATCTCCTCATTGCCTCTGGACAAGCTGAAAGGTTAGAGGGGAGGGGAGTGATCCTCACCTTTTTCATTTCTTTTTCCTTTTTCGAATTCTCTATTTATTTTTCTTAAGGACCTCTGTTATCTTTGTCTTCCTCTTCATCTTTGACATAAGCTTCCTCCTCCATTCATGTTTTCTGGCTATGAATGAACCTTACTCTGGCAAACTGGCTTCTTCCAAAGTCACTGTAGTTTTTCCTTTCCCCCCTTTACTTTATTTAGAAGGCTCAGAGGAAGCCAGACCAAACTGCTACCCATATTTCCTTTGATTTTCATCTTCTAACTTGGAATAGGAAATTCCTCCTCTCCTTCCTCCTCTAGCTTTCCCTCATTCACCACATGTTACCCATCATTGTCCTGGTTCACAATGACAGTCAGGACATCATCTCTTTGCTGAATGAAGCCTCAGTTTCTCTGTTGGGATAGAACTTTTTTCTATCCTCTGAGTTGAGGTGGAAAAGTGCTGACACATCTAGTTTTTGTCACTGGTATTTCCTACAAGGTTGGGGACAACTGAGTCTGTGATCATGGATTGTGGGTTCCCTAATTGTTTCCAGATGAGATTCTCCCTAGCCTAGCACAGAGTATCTGACCAAAGAGGGTGGCAAAGTGGAGAACTGATGGCAGAGAAACTGAATTCAAAGTCCAGATTAAGATGGAAGTCGAGAGCTGCCAACCAAAAGTATAGAGTCAGAATCTAGGATTGGGTTCTTGCAAGCAGATTCCCAGACTGTAGCCTCTCTCTCTCTCTGTCTCTATCTGTCTCTCTCTCTCTCCATACATACATACATATATATATATAAAACTACTGTCCTCAGGGTGATGGCTCGTACAGATATTAGAATACAGGCTAAATCTGGGGATAAGATTTGGTTTCAGTTTGTAACTCTGGTTAGGTCTCAGTGTAGGGACCAGAATCTGGTCTCATTCTGTAGTCAGTTTTAGGAGTCTGAGATTAGGGGTCAATTTAGGACTAAGGTGTAGGCTAAATGAGGGCTAAGGTTTTATTTGGATAAGGAAATGGCAAACCACCCTAGTATCTTTGCCAAGCAAACTTCCCAAATGGGATTACAAAGAGTGATGACTGATCTGTCTGAACCTAAGGTTTGATTGACGCTTAGGGTCAGAATCTGGTCTCAGTCTGAGGCCAGCCTGGGTTGGGAGTTCAGGTTTAGTCTTTTCCTCCAATCCTACCCATCTTCTGAACTTTGCCATTTCAGTTGCTGCTCCCTCTATCTTTCTGGTTATCCATATTAGAAGTCTCAGGGCCATTCTTCCCCACCTTCCTCACTCTCTCAGTGCCATATGCAATCCATCAGCAAATATCCTAGGACCATCCTACCTGTACAATAGCTCTAACTTCCTGTACTTACTACCTGTACAACTCCTCTTCCTCCTCAGATAGCCACCCCCTCCCCCCCTTATTCTGGTCTTCATCACAGATCACTTGGACCACTGCAGTAGCCTCTCCACTGGCCTCCCTGACTTAAGTCTTTTGCCCCTTCCAATCATATTCTTTTTTTTAAATAGAATTTTATTTTTTCCAATTATATGTAAAGACAATTTTTAGCAATTATTTTTACAAAATTTTGACTTCCAAGTCTTCCTAAAACGGCAAGCAGTTTGCCAATCCTATTCTTTTTTTTTTTGCCTTTTGGAGGGCATTTGGGGTTAAGTAACTTGCCCAAGGTTACACGGCTAGTTTTTTATGTGGGTGTTAAGTGTCTGAGGCTGGAACCGAATGCTGGTCCTCCTGACTCCAGGGCTGGTGCTTTACTCACTGTGCCACCTAGCCTCCCCCAATCCTATTCTTTTTTTTTATTATTATTTTTAGTTTACAATATTCAGTTCCACAAGCTTTTGAGTTTTAAATTTTCTCCTGCTCTCTCCCCTCCCCCCACCCCCTCCCCAAGACGGCATGCAATCTGATATAGGCTCTACATATACATTCATATTAAACACATTTTCACATTAGTCATGTTGTAAAGAATGGAATAAACCATGAGAAAGAAGAAACAAACAAAAGAAAAGAAAAAAGAGAGAGCAAATACTATGCTTCCATCTGCATTCAAACTCTGTAATTCTTTCTCTGGATGTGATAGCATTTTGCATCATGAGCCTTTTGGAGTTGTCTTAGAACCTTGCATTGCTGAGAAGAGCCAAGTCTATCAAAGTTAGTCATTGCACAATGTAGCTGTAACTGTGTACAATGAGAACAGTGTTCTCCTGGTTCTTCTCTCCTCGTTCGTCATCAAATCATATAAGTCTTTCCAGGTTTTTCTGAAGTTTGCCTGCTCCTCGTTTCTTATAGCACAATAGTGTTCATATACCACAAATTGTTCAGCCATTCCCCAATTGATGGGCATCCCCTCAATTTCCAATTCTTTGCCACCAAGAAAAGAACTGCTATAAATATTTTAGTACATGTGGGTCTTTTTCCCATTCGTATGATCTCTTTGGGATACAGTCCTAGAAGTGGTATAGCTGGGTCAAAGGGGTATGCACATTTTTATAGCTCTTTGGGCATAATTCTAAATTGCTCTCCAAAATGTACTAATGTACTACAAATGTACTACAAAAATGTACTACAAAATGTACACTAGTACAAAAACAATGTACTAGTGTCCCAATTTTCCCATATTTTCTCTAGCATTTATAATTTTCCTGTTTTGTGATGTTAGCCAATCTGACAGGTTGCTGTGGACTCTGAGAGTTGTTCTGATTTGTATTTCTCAAATCAATACTGTCAGTTTTATTCTTAAAGGACTAGTTTGACCATGTCAGTTTGTTGCTCAATAAACTCCAGTGGCTCCTTGTTCCTTAAAAAAAATTTTTTTTGCCATCTTTTATTTTTATGTTGCCTACACTTCCACCTGTATCCTACCACTCCCATTCAAAGAGCCATTCCTTATGGCAAAGAATTTTCTTCAAAAGATATGGAGAGGGTGGCGGAGCCAAGGTGGCAGCATATAAGCCAGAAAACTCCCTGCACTCCCCCCATAACCACCTCAAATACATATAAAAAATGACTCTAAACAAACTTTAGGGCCACAGAACCCACAAAGTGACAGGGAGAAACAAACTTCCCACTGAAGGCAGCCTGGCAGGTCGGAAGGAAGGGTCCATCACAGCATGCTGGGAGCAGAGCCCAGCCCCACGTGAGCCCGAGGTTTTAGCCTCAGGATGGCCAGACCAGCCATGGCTAGAGGGATGTCTGGAGAGTAGATCACCAGCAGCTGTGGTGGTTTCCAGAATTATCAACCCATAAATGCCAAAGACAGAGTGAGAGGTCAGTGTAGACTTTGCAAACAGGGGGTCCAGGAGTATGGTCCGGTCTCTGCCCCCTGGGGGGAGAAGCAGCTGAGGTGTGGCAGCCGTGCAGCCACCACTGAAGATTATAGGGGGACCAAGCAACCATTCTGAGGGGTAATTGCTCTTGCTTTAACCTGCTTGTTAAGTGGAGGTCCTGGGGTGTGTGACAGTGAGCCAGAGTGTGTGGAGGCTTCAGAGAGGGCAGCCAACTCATAGCTCCAGCAGCTGTGAAAACCCCAGTGATTTGAGACAAAGCTCTCCTCTCTGGAAGCAGAGTTCTACTGTGGCAAAAGCTCAAAAGTCAAGTAATTGAGTGGCAACGTGAGCGAGCAAAGGAAGAAAAGCAAGCACAGCAATCCAACTTTGGATTCCTTTTTTGGGGACAAAAAAGATGAAAGCATGGAAAGGCAGGAAGACAACAAAGTCAAAACTCCTGCACCATAAGCTTCCAAGAAAAATATGAACTGGTAACAGGCCATAGAGGAACTTAAGAAGGATTTTGAAACCCAAATAAGAGAAATGGAGGAAAAATTGGGAAGAGAAATGAGAATGATGTGAGAAAATCATGAAAAGCAAGTCAACAACCTGACTGAAGAAAATAACACCTTAAAAAATAGACTAACTCAAATGGCAAAAGAGGCTCAAAAAAACCAATGAGGAGAAGAATGCCTTAAAAAGCTGAATTTGCCTGATGGAAAAAGAATCTCAAAAGCTCACTGAGGAGAATCATTCCTTCAGAATTAGATTGGAGCAAATGGAAGCTAGTGACTTTATGAGAAATCAAGATACTATTAAACAGATCCAAACAAATGAAAAAATAGAAGGCAATGTGAAATATCTCATTGGGAAAACCACTGACCTGGAAAATAGATCCAGGAGAGATAATTTAAAAATGATTGGACTACCTGAAAGCCATGATCAAAAAAAGAACCTAGAAATCATGCTTCAAGAAATTCTCAAGGAAAATTGCCCTGATGTTTTAGAACCAGAGGGCAAAATAGAGGTTGAAAGAATCCACCCATCACCTCCTGAAAAAGATCCCAAAAAGAAAACTCCTAGGAATATTATAGCCAGGTTCTGGAATTCCCAGATCAAGGAGAAAATATTACAAGTAGCCAAGAAGTAACAAGTTGAATATTGTGGAAACACAATCAGGATAACACAGGACCCGGCAGCTTCTACACTGAGGGATCAAAGGGCTTGAAATATGATAATCTGGAGGTCAAAGGAGCTGGTATTAAAACCAAGAATCACCTACCCAGCAAAACTGAGTATCATGTTTCAGGGGAAAGTATGGTCATTCAGTGAAATAGAGGACTTTCAAGCATTCTTGATGAGAAAACCAGAGTTGAATAGAAAATTTGACATTCAGACACAAGAAGCAAGAGAAGCATGAGAAAGTGAACAGGGAAAAGAAATCATAAGGAACTTATCAAAGTTGAAATATTTACATTCCTACATGGAAAAATGATAATTATAACTTATGAATATAAATGTGTGTGTATATATATGTATACCTACAAATATATGTCTATATAGGAGGGTATATGGATGTAGGAATACATATGTGAGTGTGGGTATACATGTGTATAGGTATACATATACAGAGGGCACAGGACCAATTGAATAGGAAGGGATGATACTTAAAAGGTGAAATTGAGAGGTGAGAGAGGAATATTATGAGAAGAGATGGGGAGAGATAGAATGGGGTAAATTATCTCAAATAGAAGAGGTAAGGGAAAACTGTTACAATGGAGGGAAAGAATAGGAAAGCAAAAGGGAATGGGTCAGCCTTATTCTCATTGAATTTGGCTTAGGGAGGGAATGAAATACACACTAAATAGGGTATCTCACCCTACAGGAGAGTAGGGGGGAAGGGGATGAGAGGGGGGATGATGGAGGGGAGGGCAGGTTGGGGGGGGGAAAGTTAGAAGCACATACTTTTGAAAAGGGACAGGGTCAAAGAGAATAGAGCAAGTGGGGGGGTGGGATAGGATGGAGGGAAATATAGTCAGTCTTTCACAATATATCCACTATGTATAGTTTTGCATAGCTACACATTTACAGTGTATATTGAATTGCCTATCTTCCCAGTAAGGGTGGGTGATGAGGGAGGAAGGGAAAGAATCAGGAATCCAAAGTTTTAAAATCAAATGTTTAATATATATATATATAATTTTTTTACATGCAACTGGGAATTAAGATATACAGGCACTGGGGTATAGAGATCCATCTTTCCCTACTGGAAAGTCAGAAGGGGTATGGGGGAGGATATAGGAGAGAGCAGATTGGGAGAGGGGGTATACAGTGGGATCGCTGTTTTGGGGTGGTGGGTAGGGGAAAGATGGGGAGAAAATTTGTAACTCAAAGTCTTGTAGAAATGAATGATGTAAACTAAAAATAAACGTAAAATAATTTTAGAAAAGATATATAGAGAAAAATTTAGCACAGCAATCACCTTATTGAAAAAAATATGATCTTATATGCAATGTTCCATGGACTCCTACCTCTGCTATGGAGAGGGGAAAGACTATATTTTCTTTATTATTTGGGACTGAGCTTATTCTTTAAAATTTCTCAACATTTGCTTTTGATTACTTTGTGATTTTTCAACATTAACATTGTTGAACAGTTGTGCCCATTATTTCCTTGGTCCTGCCTACCTCAGTTTGCATCAGTTCATAGAAGTCTTTCAGCACTTCTCTGCATGCATTATGTTCCCAATTTCATATAGCATGCTAACATGCCATTACTTTTGTTGTCCATGAGAACAAACCCAAAATCTGAAATAGTTTTAGAAAGAAATTGATGAAGTCGTTTGAGAAAGAGAGAGAGAGAGAGAGAGAGAGAGAGAGAGAGAGAGAGAGAGAGAGAGAGAGAGAGAGAGAGAGAAAGGAGAGAGCCAGAAAGAAAAGATGTCTCTCTCTTCCCAAGGTTCTGGAAGATTTATTTTTTCTATAGGATTTCGACAAAATTATCCCCACATAAGTTGCATACAAATCACTCAACACAGGTATTGCATGGGAGTCACACACAAATCACATGAAGGAAACCCCAAACATGAGCTTGGATGCACCCAAGTGTGGAGAGCCAAAATCTTTTGAGTGGATCCAGAACCCATGGGATCCTAGGTAGTCGTTCCCAGCATTCCTAGAGCGTTACTGGGCTTGGGTGATATTCTGGGTGCAGACAACCTCTAATCCCATAGAGTTGGGTTTAAACAGTGTAATAATTATTCTGAACAATAGAAATAAATCACTTTCCCCCAAACTTTCATGGACAACAGTTTATTTTGTCAATGCCCAGTCAACGGGCATCTGATTGGTTTACACTGCTTGGCTACCACAAAAAGTGCTGCTTTCACTATGTTGGTGGATATGAAGCTTTTCTTTTTGTCAATGACCTTCTTAGGCTATGTACCTTTCATGGAATCTGGGTAAAAGGAGATGTTAATTTTAGTCATTCTATTTGCACATAATAAACACTTAACAAATGCCTGCTGACTGACCGGTCAATGGCTTGTTTCACTCTAGGTCCTGACCATGGGTTTGTTCTCTACTGAGATCAAGGTTTGTCTTGTGACCAGGGTTAGATTTTAGTTTGTGGCCACAGGTTTGGGTCTCACTGTTGGGCTGGGGTTGGAGTTTAGCTGTTGCTGGGTTGGTCATATTCAGGTCTCAGTCAAAGGCCAGGATTAGGGTTCTGAGTATGGCCAGCATTAGGTCTCAGGCTGAGGCTAGGCTCAGGTTTAGGTTGTAGGCAGGGTTAGGGCTCCCTCTGGGCCTGATTCAGGTCTCAGCCAAAAGCCAGGGTTAGGATTCTGAGTGTGGGTCTGTGATCAGGCTCAAATCTGAGGTTTTGTTCAGGTCTCATTCTGGGGCCAGGTTTATGGCTCCATCTGGAACAGAGATCAGAATTCACTCTGATGCCTAGACCTGGACTCAGTGTAAGGTTCAAGTTTGGTTGTAGTTAGGCTTCCCTTTGGACCCTCAATTATATCTCATATCAGACGAGTCAGGTTTCAGGCTCTAGCTCCATTCAGGACCAGGTTTGGGCCTCAGTCAGGGCTCCAGGATCAGGGCTCATATTCAGGCAAGGGTCACTGCTATGTCTGGGCCTCAGGTTCAGACTCAGACTGAAGCTAGTGTTAGCCTTTGGTTTTTGTTCCGGTTAGAGGTCAGTGTGGGAGGGTTTAGAGCTCTCACTTTAGATTCCAATTTGGAAGGAAATTGGGGCCTGGGGTCAGGGCTCAGTCCGGAGCCAGAGTTAGGACTCTGCTGCTTGAGGCTCAGTCTTAGTCCAGCTTGGTGATTCTGTCTGGCATGAGAAAATCAGGGGTCTCAGTGAAATCTATATACAGGATGGTTTGAAATTTTATGTGTATGCTGAAGAGTTCAGTGTAGGACTCAGGGCTCTACAGGATGTCTCTCTCAACATATATGTCTACATATAGATATAGATACACACACATACATATATATACATATATATGTACACACACCCCCACACCCATATATTTCAAACTTCAGTCTACTTAGATTTCATTGGCACCACTTCCTTTCCCATAGTAGGGATTTTCATGGAAGAGTTCTTTGTGTATCTCTCTCTGTTTCAGTGTTCTTGGCCTTGCAAACATTTGTTTCTTCTCTGCAAGGGCTGCACTCAGATAGCTGTACCAAATATCATTCCAGAACACTTAGGTATCATCTTCAAGGACCAGGTGTGTTTCCTGTGGCACAGGAGAAGAGGAACCTATGTGAGGGTACATGGTGTATATAGACATGTTCTGCCAAGTTTGAGTCATTTTCCTGGGCCAAGTTTCTTTTCAACCTGGGTTAAGATTTGGTTCATGAATTATTGTGGATTCCCGCAGTACATGTTTACACTGGATCTGATATATAAGGTACTTTCTAAGCAGAGGGCGGGCCCTTTTTTTTTTTTTTTTTTGCTTTTAAGCAATCGGGGTTAAGTAACTTGCTCAAGGTTACACGGCCAGTTATTTCTGGGTGTGGTGCTGAGTGTCTGAGCCCAGGATTCGATCTCCAGGTCGTCCCAACACTGGAGCCGGTGCTCTTTACTCGCTGAGCCACCTGGCCGCCCCTAAGCAATTGGGGTTAAGTAACTTGCTCAAGGTTACACGGCCAGGTGTTTCTGGATGGGTGCTGAGTGTCTGAGCCCGGGATTCGATCTCCAGGTCTTCTCAACACTGGAGCCGGTGCTCTTACTTGCTGAGCCACCTGGCCGCCCAGGCCGGCCCTTTTAAGGGAAAGAAATAATGGAGTTTTCTATAATTTTTTTTTAGCCATTCACAATAGGAGGATAGCTTCCTAGTTTCTAACTTTTGGCTTTTGCAAAAAGAGCTGCTATAAATATTTTTGTACATACCTTTATATCTTCCTTTGATCTCTTTGTGGCATAGGCTTAGCAGAGGTATCCATGGATCAAAAAAGGGTATGCACAGTTCAGAAACTTTGGGGACATAGTTCCAGTTTGATTTTAAGAGTGGCTGGTCTGGGTCACAGTTCCAACAGTGTGCTAGTGTGCCTGTTTTCTGACAGCACCTCCAACAACTGTCATTTTTCTTTTCTATCATTCATTCCAATCTCACGGGTGTGAGAAGGAACCTCAGAGTTGCTTCAATTTGCACTTCCCTGCTTAATAGAGTTGGGGAGAATTTTTATATGGTTGCTGATAGTTTGATTTCTTTCTTTGAAAACTGCCTGCTCATATCCTTTCCTTTATATATTTTGGGTTTCTTTTTCCCAGTTAGCCATTTCCCTTCTAACTTTAACTGCATTAGATTTGTTTGTGTAAAAACTTTCAAGTTTTATATCATTGGGATTGTTTTATTCTGTGTGATCCTCTCTATCACTTAATTAGTAACAAACTCTTCCCCTCTCCAGAGATGGGAAATGTAATTTCTTCCTTGCTCCTCTAATTTGTTTATGGCATGATCTTTTATATCTAGCTCTTGTGTCCATTTGGAACTTTCTCTGATCTAGTTATACCTCTCTCCTGACCTCCACTCTCATTTCACTAATTGCCTAGAAGATATCTCAAACTGGATGTCCCATGGGCATCTCAAATTCAGCAATCTCCAAAACCAAGCTCTTCCTCTTTTTCCTCAAATACTTCTCTCTTCTAACCTTCCCTGTTACTGTTGAGGGTGCCATCATCCTCTGGATCACCACCTACAGTCAGCTTCTTTATTCTTTCAATCAATCAATTAATCAACCAGCATTTATTAAGCACCTATTATATGCCAGGCACTGTGCTGAGCCCTGGAGATACAAAGAAAGGCAGAGTAGTGACTGCTCTCAAGGAGCTCATTATGCCTCATAATGCCTCTGATTTAATCTATTGTCAAGTCTTATAGTTTCTAACTTCCCAACACCTCTCATATAAGTTTCTCCCCACCCCAGTGCATCCTTCACCCAGCTGCCAAAGTGATCCTCCTAAATGGAAAGTCTGACCATGTCACTGTCTACTCAAAAAATTCCAGTGGCTCCTTATCAGCTCCAGGAACAAATGGGATTATGAATCCTCTGGACCCTACTGCCTGAAAGCATATGTTACATTTTACCCCTCCCCTAGAGTTTCTTTCTTTCTTTCTTTCTTTCTTTCTTTCTTTCTTTCTTTCTTTCTTTCTTTCTTTCTTTCTTTCTTTCTTTCTCTCTCTCTCTCTCTCTCTCTCTCTCTCTCTCTCTCTCT
>NW_027187282.1:4099254-4111271 GCF_028583685.1 Petaurus breviceps papuanus | reverse complement strand
TCTCTCTCTCTCTCTCTCTCTCTCTCTCTCTCTCTCTCTCTCTTCCTTCCTTCCTTCCTTCCTTCCTTTCCTGGATTTGGCTAATGCAGAAGTTTGTTTTGCATGATTATACACATTTGTAATGGTCTTTTTCTTCTCTTTTCAAGACACGGGCAGACGGAAAGAATTTGGAACAGAAAAGAAAGTAAAATTGAATGTAAAAAAAGAAGAAATGGGGATCAGTAGGACCTTTTTTTTAAATTTTTTTTTATTTTTAAAATTTTATTAAAGCAATCAGGGTTAAGTAACTTGCTCAAGGTTACACGACCAGTTATTTCTGGGTGTGGTGCTGAGTATCCGAGCCCGGATTTGATCCGGTGCTCTTACTAGCTGAGCCACCTGGCCGCCCCTAAGCAATTGGGGTTAAGTAACTTGCTCAAGGTTACACGGCCAGGTGTTTCTGGGTGGGTGCTAAGTGTCTGAGTCCAGGATTCGATCTCCAGGTCTTCTCAACACTGGAGCCGGTGCTCTTACTCGCTGTGTCAGTAGGACCTTTTTAAAAAGCCAGTACAGTCAATATTAGATTTACTCATATATGGTCCAAGAAGTAAAAGCCTTTAAAATATCATTTTGGCCAAACAGAGGAAATACAAGGTTTTCTTCTTTTTTTTTTAATCACCATTACCCTAGTGGGGTGGTCTAGGTCAATCACAGCATGATTTTGCATTAAGAATTAAGCTTGCATGCACACACAGAAGGGGTTGAACAGGCTGCAGATTCATGAAGAGAGGATGTCTCACACACACACACACACACACACACACACACATGCCCCTGGGGACAGCAGGAGAAGCTGCCACTCACAGGGGAAGCCCCTCCAGAAAGACAGACTTTCTAGGTACAGTTGAGATACTTTTTCCATGGGGCATGGGCCTCTTTCTGTTGGGGAGGGGGGTGTTGATGCTTATGGCCAGACCTTAGAAAAAGTAAAAGGGTAGTGGGAGAAGTAATCTGACACCAAAGCCCCCCTCTAAAGAAAAAGTTACAAGAGAAGAAAGACAAAAAAACCCAATGGAAAAAGCCTGTCTTCCTCTGCTCTTTGAGAGCTATTTAACTTCAGAGTACATAGATACTGCTATTGCCCCTGCCTTTCTCGTGGCAGGGTTCTTTCTTCTAGCATATCTCCTTCTCTCTCAATCTTCATGACCTTGCAAACGTTTGTTTCTTCTCCACAGAGGCAGGTCAGCAAGCTAGCTGGACAAAAGGTCATTTCTAAAGCAGAATCTTCTTCAAGGACCAGCTCCCCTTCCTGCAGAATTGGAGGCTGAGGGAGCCCTATAGGGACACATTGTAGACTGTTTCCTATTTAGTTTAGCTCTAGGCCTAAGTTTTCTGGGCCTTATTTATTCACAGATAGAGTGTGGTTCCAGAACAATCAATCCCTGAAATATTCCTTCATCCTAATCATAGGCCTGTGGTCCACCAGAGTAGAGGTAAGGGAGTGGGGGTGGGGGGGGCACAACTTAGAACTGAAAATTTTGAAAGAATTGGAAAAAAAGAGCCTACTCAGTATGAAGCACTGTGCTAAGTTCTGAGTATACAGGGAAAGGTAAAAAATCATCTCTGCTCTCAAGGAGGTCACAGTGAAATGGACAGCTGCAGAGAAAAAATGACCCCAAGCCCAATCAATTATTCTGAGCATCAGTTTATTGAGCTGGCCATTGACAATATCCCAAGGAAACCTTAGGAGAGCTGCCCTGACCATCGGGAAAGAGGAAATATTTAAACCCAAAAACCACAAAACAGGTGTGGGAAATAAAGTTAGTCTTGTGGGAAGTAAAGTTAGTCTAACAATGGTAGATAAGCACATCCGTTGTAGCCAGGCCTTGGTCTGGACAGTTGTATAGTCCTTGCCCTGATTTATTTTGAGACCCAGATGTCCAGGATTATTCTGACATCTTACCAGGAAGTATGGCCAGGTCTGTTTCTTACAAGAGAGGGGCTCCTGGTTAAGCATGTATGAGTTCAGGAAGAATTCAGTAATTTTCCAAACTTGTTACATACAGGGGCTTAGTATATGAGGCCACGGGCATTTCCCTAGTCTAATGGGAGAGACAACATGCAAACAACTTTGTCCATAAAAGATGTGTACAAGATAAATTGGAGACAGTGATAACTAACATGGATAGAGTACATATATTCTCCCACTGAATCCTCACAACCACCCTGGAAGGCCAGTGCTATTATTTTCCCCATTTTACAGATGAGGAAACTGAGGCAAACACAGGTTAAGTGATTTGTCCAGTGCCTCACAGCTAGTAAGGTACTAGCATTGAGGAATTGCTCAGCACAGTGCTTGGCACGTAGTAGGCATGTAACAAGTGTCTATTGAATGAAGGAAAGAAGGAGTACCAGGAAAGGCTTTTTGCAGAAGGCAGGGGGTACTGAGTCTTGAAGGAAGCTAGAGAAGCCACAAGACAGATGAAGAGTGAGAGCATTCCAGAATGGAGGGAAGTCAGTGAAAAAGCTTGGAGTCAGGAGACTTAGGAAGATCACTTTGCCGGCTGAATGGAGGATGGAGTGATGTGGAGACGGGCATGAGGCAGGGAGAACAGCTGGCACGCTAGCGCAATAATCCAGGTGCCATGTGCTGAGGGTGTATCAGCAATGCCATATTCACAATGCCTATGGAGATTACAGATATGCTGATATAATTATCCATCACAAAATACATCATGCTTGCCATATGGGGGAATAAACTAGAAAATTTATTAAGATACCAAAAGACTGAGTCCCAAAACCAGAAAGTGAACGCCATCAGAGTAGTTATGACATTGGCACAGGTAGGTAAAGTAGAAAGCACGCACATTTTCAAGCCTTTAAAACAGAACAGGCTACCTCAGGCAAAGGTCCTCCTCTCCCCACTCACAGCAACCACCCAGCGTCCAGGAAGCGCACTCCCAGCAGCTCCGGCCCCTGGCAGTCCTCAGCAGGAGTCCTTAGCAGAAATTCTGGCTAACTCAAAAAGGGCTTTGCGCTGCTGCTGCCTCTGCTGCTGCTGCCGCCGTCGCCACCACCGCCAGCCACCACAGGAACTCTAGTTTGGCTTCCGCTTCCTCTTGCTCCGCCCCTTCCTGCTACGTCAGCAAGTCCAATGGGGCATGGAAGATCTTTAAATCCCATAACCCTTACAGAGGGCCTGAATCAGGGTTGGGGTACTGTCAGAGGAGGGAAGGGGCCTATATGAGAAGATATGAAGTTGGGCCTTTGTAAAGCCTGGCTGTGTGGAGTGAGAGAGACAGCGAGGTGTCTAGGAGACAGGTGGGCAAACTATGGACCATGGGCCAAATCCAGGCCACTGCCTATTTTGATAGGGCTTGAGAGCTAAGAATGGTTTGTGCCTTTCTCAGTAAAACTTTATTTAAAGCCTTAAAATCCGTTCTTATCTCGTGTATGCACAAAAACAGGTGCATCATGGCTTCGGCCCCCAGGCCATTGTTTGCCAACCCCCAGCCTAGGATGCCACCTAGGTGGTGAGTCTGGAGCACTAGGAGGCTCATCGTGCCTTTGACAGTAATAGGTAAATTAGAAAGAGGGGAGAGTTTAGAGGGAAAGAGAATAAGTTCAGTTGGGGATATATGAAACTTAAGACGTCTATGAGTTTTCCAGTTGGATCTATCCAATAAGCAGATGGTGATGATGGTGAAGGCCAGGAGGGCAGTCAGGGTGTAATGGTAACTAATTTTGAATTTGAAGATCCTTTTATATTGGCAAAAGTAGCAGGTACCTAGCACTTAGTAATTGATCAAGCCTCTGTTGGGGAAACAGAAGGTATGAACTCCTGTCTCCTGTTACTGACATAACAGGAAGTTGGCTGAGGGAAGTGAAGTAGGTAATACTGTGTATATAGGAGGGGCCCCATAGAGGCATAGTCAGAATTTCCTTGAGACCGAGATCTGGTGGCAGAGCAGCTACAGAAGAATGGAGAACTGAGTCCTGAAAACTTGTGGTGGTAGAGCTTATTCTGAAAAGGAGCCCAGAGCCAGGAGCCCAGAATCCGGAGCCAGGAGCCCCAGAGCCAGGAGCCCAGAGCCTGGAGCCAGGAGTCAGGAGCCAGGAGCCCAGGTGACCGAAGCATGACCAGGATGCTGAGACTTTGCTTGTTTGTGGCTTGGTTGAGCCTTGAATTCCCTGGAGCAGAAATGGTGAAGAATCTGACATGGACCAGACCCTGTGAATGCCAGTGTGGAGCAGGACCTCCCCAGAGAGCTGGTCAAGGAACTGGGAGCTGTCTGCCATTGAACCCAGGTGACAGTCTGGTGAATCCAGGTAGAAACTGGGACCATGGAAGGAGATCCAGGGAATCTGAGAACAGGGCCCAAGTCAAGATGAAAAGACCTCTCCTTGGGTACTGAGTAATTATGGAATTATAGTTTACTAGTGACCTAAGGGGTGGAGGGTTTTGTGTATGATACTTAGTAAGACTTTGCTGAATACTTTGAGTACTTTGACTATTGTTACTGATTAGTGACTGATTGGTTAATCAAGACTTTGCCCCAAGAGTGGAAGACTTTGACTGTGTACTTTGATACTACTGATAAGTGACTGATTGACTTAACTTAGTGACTATTTTACTTTGAGACTATGTTGTGAATATTATATTGTGATTTTCTGTGATAAGTTGAAATATGGTGAATGCTGTATTTTGAATTATGCTGTACCTTGATTTTCCATGGATGTTTTGCTTTTGTTATGGAATAGAGTGATCACTATACTGAGTAATCAGAACCTTAAAAAAAGCTGTTCACAGTAGCAGTTCTTCTGGAAAGTTTCTGTGCATGGCATTACACAGGGCTGAATAAACACATCTGAGAAGCCTCTCCATAGGGCTGATCATTGAATCCATGGGAGCTGATGAAGTCAGTACATCACAGGAAGCAGAATCTTAACTGGATGATGAATATAGATTGTATGGAGCTCAAAGGAGGAGATGTGAGTGATAGTGGTAAAGAGAGTCTGGCAGTGGCAATGGGGAGCAAGGTGGGCCTTGCTTGCACCCCCACTACAACCGGGGAATGGGGGCAGGGGTATGAGTCACAGGACAACCAGTGCTGGAAAGGGTGGCCAGGAGGGAGAACCAGAAGATGGAGGGAGTGAGCAAGGAAAAGGTTTAAGAAGAAATACAATTTTGTTGCCTATGGAGCAGGCATTGCAGAGAGTACCGTGGAAGAGGTAGCTAGATCTGGAGTGGGTCATTATGGGGGATGGGTTGGCAGAGATGGGAACAAAGGAGTGGGCATGAGAACATCTGTGCTTTGTGCAAAGACAGCCAAGGATTCAGAATCACTGGGAGGGGGAGGCAGGGCTGGGTAAGGGGGTTTGTGGTAGTGTGCTAATGTTGAGGGATGAGTTCAGGCAGATTATGATTTGTCAGTCCACCCATGAGTCCATCAAGAAACATTTGCTGAGCACCTACTATGTTCCAGGAACTGTGCTAAAGGCTGGGCAGACAAGGAGAGGTAAAAGACAGTCCTTGCTCTCAAGGTAGGAGCTCACAGTCTTCTTATCTCTAGAGGGCCAGCCAGCAGGCATGGAGAGTGAGGAGTGAGGCTGGGCCTTCTCATGATATGGAGATTTGGGGCAAGGACTCAGCAGTCATTGAGTCAGCTTCAGGGTGGAGTTGTCCCAGGACTCAGGCAGCAGCTGGAAAGGAGGGAGGGTGGAGGAAAGGTTGGTGGTGAAGCCCTGTGGGCAGGAGGTGAGACAACAGGATGGAGAGTGTGCCAGGAGGGCTGCTGAAATGGGTGGCACTCCTGGCCCAGGCAAGACCTTTCTTCTGGGCTGGATGAGGCAACCAGTGTGGAATTGCAGCAGGTCAGGTCCTGTTTGGTCCTAGGCTTTTATCACTGGCTCCTACCCTCTATCTTCTGGCTCAGCCTGGGTTCAGGTTGGTGACTCAGTATGAGTGAGGGTAGGCTCAGCAGCTTACTCTGGGCTTCATCTTTGGTTTTCCTTTCCAGCCAAGGGTAGGTGTGAATCCAGGGCTGGGTCAGGTCTAGGCTGAGGGCTCCATCTGGGCCCATGCTGGGAGTTTAGCCTGAGCCTAGGGTTAGGGCACAATCTGATGGGCTCTGGAGCTGGATTGGGGCTCAGCCTGAGGGCAGGTAGGGTTAGGGTTTAGGCTCCCACTGCCTTCGAGCTAGCATTCTGGAACTTCTCAGGCCCTCCTGTACTCCTTCCATGATTGCATGTAGCCCATCCCCCAGGACCAGAAATCCTGCCTCCTCATCTGTAGAGCCTCCCAGGTCTTCCTTAAGGAAAGCTCAGTTCAGATGCCCCACCACTGGCCCCTCAAGCTCCCTCCACCCTCGAATGCCTTAGGTCGCCTTACTTGTGTGGCTCTCACTACTCAAGTATGAACAGAGCATAAGTCCCTTGAGAGCCAGGATTTTGCTGAGTTTTCTCCTCTCTGTATCCCTAGCACCTTGAACACCCACAACCCCATGGCAAGCGCCATCTTTGCGCCTCACTGGTGCTGGGGCCCAGGGAGGCAAGATCACACAGAAGAGTAGAAGTCTGGGGTGGGATCTCAACTTGAGTCCTCAGTCTCCAGAACCTGGGCCCTTTCCGCCATACGGTGCTGTCTCCCTCCTTTCTTCCAGAGTGCAGCAGCTGTCATTCTTCACCCCTAGTCCTTGCCTTCCTAGGTGGGCACCTCAACACCCCCATCTTGAACATCCTGCTCTTTTCTACACGACGTTCAGGTTCGTCTTCATGGACATCTGTAATCTTTCCTCCTCTTAATTCTCATCTCTGTTCCATGGAGTGCGGAGGCTCGAATGATGGCCTTGGTTGGAGTATTCAAATCCAGTCCTAGACACTGATTAGCTGTGTGACCCTGGGCTGTCACCAAATCTCTTCCAGTCTCAGTTCCTTCATCTGCAAAATGGGGACAATAATAGCACCTTGTCAACACGTCAGTGGCTCCCACCAGGCCTGATCAGGATTTGTTTGGAAAAGGTTAGGAGTAGTGGCAAGATTTTGGGGAGACTCAGCTGGGGACTAATAACCTCCTTAGCAGTTGCCTCCCAGGGCTGTTGTGAGGATAAGATGAGATGGTTTTTGTTAAAGTGCCTGGCACTGCAGAGATGCCTGTTCCCTTCCCTTCCCCCTGTGTGTGCTTCCTCTATTTGACTGGCATTGCTGTAAGGGTGAAATGTGTTTGCGTCAGCTGTATATCCCCCATGTGATACTGGGGCACTGCAGTGGGACCCTCTGCAGTGGAAGCACTCCCCATCTTTCATGGGCTTCCTTCTTTAACCTTATGGAAAGATGGGCTGCCCCCCTGTCACTGGTAATAATTAACCAGGGAGAGCATACAAAAATCTGAGGAGCTCTCCACCAGGTGGCGCTGCTCAAGCTGCCAGAGCAAGATGAAATTGACCACCCTGGTTCCCATTTCCTGGAATGTTGTATTTTACTCCTCCCCAGGCTTCTCTGGTACCCTAATGGAACTTGGGGGTGTCTAGAATCTGCTCAAGCACTGACCCATTATGTCCTGCAAATTTTAGGGGATATGCTGAGACCCAGTTTCATTTAATTCGGATTAGCTTTTATAAAGGAATTAGATTAGTTTTTATAAAGGAATTAGATTACCTTTTATAAAGGAATATTAACTCAAAAGTGTTGTCATTGTTCATCCTTGGTTTTCAAAAAGGGCCAATGACATAATGGAGTGATGTCTTGACTCCCATGTGAATTGGATTTAAGTGAGATAGAGTCGCACAAAATGATATGCCCCTCTCCCTTATCCTGAGTCATGGAAGTCCAGTGGCAGGACAAAAGTCAAGCCTACTGGTAATGGCTCAGGATGCAGTGGGTGACCTTGGCATCTTCGATATCTGACCAAGCTCTAAGTGCTCCACATTTCCTGCTTCTGCTGGTTTCACAGCCTATTGGAATAAATTGTTCTCATCCACTCATTCTGCTAGGGAAAGTCTTCACATGCTTGAGGTAAATATTCCCCTAACTCACCAACAGGTTTGGAACCTGTCAGCTATTGGGGTGTGGCTGAGGCACATGCTTCTTGGAGCCATAGGTAAGAGTTGAGTGAATCAGGTGAACACCAAAGGTGGATGGACAACCCTGAAAGGAGCTCAGCAAGCCCTCACCCCAGAGGAGCTCACTCTGCTCTGGCTACACTCTCTTCTTTCCCCCATCCTGACCCCTTGGTGAACCAATTCAACTCCACACTGTCCTCTTCCCTTAAGTTCCTTGCCCCCTTCTCCTAACTCCAGTCATTCCTTGCTAAGTGCCAACCTTGGGTTACTACCATCATTTCTTGCCTTAGCACCTCCTAATGTGCTGTTGAACAGAGTTGGAGAAAATCACAAAACTCGATTGATGGTGTCCACTGCAAATTAATCTTACATAACCTCAACTGGGCTCTCACTGCTGCTAGGCACACCTTCCTAATTAACTCACTTCCCCATTTTCACAGCAGTTCTTCCAAACCTTTTCTTTCCTTGGCTCCACCTCCCCCCACCTTCTCATCTGAGAATTTCACCCCAAATGAAATAATATTTCTAAAGCACTGAGCACAGTGCCTAGCACATAGTAGGTGCTTCTTTTCCTCACATTTCACTGAAAAATTGAGGCCATTTTCATTAACTCCCTCCTCCCGTTTTCATCATCTCTTGTCACTCACACACCTTCTGTCACTATCTCCTCCTTCATCCCTGTCTCACACCTGACCAGAGGATCCCATTCCATCCCATTTCCTCTAACACATTACCCTCTCTGTTATCCTCACTTTTAATTTATTTTCAATCTCTCCTTGTCTACTGGCTTCTTCCCTACTGCCTACAAACATTCTTGTGCCTCCCCCATCCTTAAAACCCCCACACTTGATCCATCCATCTTTGATGGCTGTCACTTCATAGCCCTTCTACGTTTTGTGGCTAAACTCCTTGAGAAGGCCATTCTTTCCTTCCATTCTCTTCTAAATTCTCTGTAATCTGACTTCAGACTCCATCATTCCACTGAAAGTACTCTCTCAAAAGTTACAAATGATCTCTCAATTGCCCAATCCAGCTCTTTCTCCCACAGGACCCCTCATCTCCCAACTCTGGGCATTTTCCTTAGCCACTATGGCCCATGCCTAAAATGCTCTCTGTCCTCATCTCTACCTGGCAATATCTCTTCCCTGCTCAGTAAATTCTATCTCCCAGTTTATCTGACTTCCTTCAAGCCTCAGCTAAAATACTACCTTTTACAGGAAACCTTTCCTGATGTCCTTTAATGTTAGCACCTCCCCTCCATTGCTTGCCTACAGTTTGTCCTGTAATATTATTCTTGGTTGTTTATGGATGTTTGCAGGCTGTGTCTCCCACAAGTCTGTGATCTCCTTGAAGGCAGGAATTGTCTTTTGCCTCTCTTTTTGTATCCCCAGCCCTTAGCACAATGCCTGGCACATAGTAGGTGCTTAATAAAGGCTTATTGACTGACTGCCTTTTGGATATCTGGATTTCAGACTTGACATGCTCAAAATAGAGCCCACTATTTTTCTCCTCAAGTCCTCCTCTCTTCTGAAGTTCCCTATTATGGGAAGTATGTGTCATTATGTGTATTCCTGGGAGGTATGTGTCATTCCAGAATGAGTCAGATGGCCCTAGCAACAGCGCCAGCTGCCTCCCTTGCCTCTGTAGATCATGGCAATCAGCAAGTCTGGCTCCACTGGCATTTGTGATCATAAAGCATCACATTCAAGTTTAACTGAAAGAAGAGGCAGGTAATTCCAGAAAGTGCTGGCTGATCTGACACCCCTACTCCTATCTAGGGTTTCCTGCCTGTCTGCAAAGTATTTAGGGGATGACCACTTCCCAGTGTCTCACAAACTCTGTTTTCCTCTGCGGGTATTTCCAGGGCCCTTGGGTCCCCATAAAGATCAAACAGGGCTACAAAAATACATGACTCATCTTTTTCATATTTTGGAGCAGGTATACTGTTGGATGGATGAATAAAATGCGAACCACATAGAGCAGGAAAGATTATGGATCTCTAATTTTTGTTGCTGTTCAGTTATTTCAGTCATGTCCAACTTTCCATGACCTTATTTGAGGTTCTCTTGGCAGAGATACTGGAGTGGGTTGCTATTTCCTTCTCCAGCTCATTTTACAGATGAGGAACTGAGAGAAACAGGGTGAAGTGACTCGCCCAGGGTCACATAGCTAGTAAGTATCTGAGATTTTAACTCAGGAAGATGAGTCTTCCTGATTCCAGGTCTGGCACTCTATCCACTGCAGTGCCACCTAGCCTGTCTGTAGTTTACTAAACACTTATAACATACATGACATTGAAAATGTCTGGTGAAAATGTCTACTTGGCCCTAGTGCCTAGTGCACAGTGCCCTCTCATTTTCTCTCTACTCTGCACCCATGGGTGTATCATCCCAACTGGGTTCAGTCCTAGGGAAGCCTAGAGGTTAATAAAAGGGAGGCTAGGCTCCCCCTTTCACATATTCTGGCCCTGTCTCCCCCCACTATGGTACCCCAAGAGCAAATTCTTTGAAGCTTAGCTTTTTGCCTATGTTTAGCTTGGGGGTGGGGGAGGAGCTTCCCAATGTACCACAGGAGTCAGGAATGAAACAGGTATATATTTACCATATACACAATGCCAAAGGACACCAAAATCACACAGTAAGAACTGACACAATGACTTAAACCCTGCTCAGTTCATCCCCAAAAGGCCCTGGGATCTAGTTGGCTGGAAGCAGTCTGTGAGGTGTGCCCTCATTATCTGCTGTTGGATTTAGCATTCAAATGTTCAATTTGGCCAATATTAGTATCCCCTCCTTGGACCAATGAATTGGCAGGGACCTCCCCTTACCCAAAAAGTTCAGTCACCTGGTTGATCTTGTTACCCTAAGAATGACCAATGAGTAAAGCTCAATGTTTGAAAGGTATTGCCATGTCCTCTGTGGAACTAGAAAATCTCAGTTCCCCAGCAGCTTGAGGAAGCAGCTATTCAATGTGTTGGCCAGTTTGATACTGAGACCTTGAATTGAGACCAATCCAAAGCTGACCACACCTCCAGAAACAGGTGTGAGCTGGGGTCCCTGACTACTGCACAAGAATTCTAAATGGGAGAGTGCTGCACCATTCTCTTCCCCTTTCCCCTGGAGCCCACCATCTCCGGAACCAGATGCTTTTCAATGGCCCTGAGAATTTCTTGACACACATATGAGTAGTATACCTGCTGTTTCGTGCTACATGTCCCATAAGCATCTCACACTCAACATGTCCCAAACAGCACTCATTCGCTTTCCCTCCAAACATCCCTATTGTCAGTGAGGGCACCACCTCTGCCCTGTGTCCCCCTCACCATAGCCACATCTTGACATTTCGATCTTCACAACTTCTCTGGGATTCCTCCTCTTCTGGCCACTCACATCGCTGGGCCCATCCAGGCCCACCTCATGTCTCACCTGTTCACATCCCACCTCTGATGTTCAAGGCCCCATGAGATTTCGCCCAGTTTCATTAGCTGAAAAATGGGAGGGTTGGTCTGGTTGGCTCTAGCTCTGTGACCCTAATTGGGTTCCCTGCCTTAAAGCTCTCTCCTCTCCAGTAGGTCAAGCCTCTAGCATAAAGGGAAACTCCTGTTTGTCATTTCAAGCCTTTCACAGCCTGACTACAGCCTTATGATACTTTCACTCACACATTCATACACATGTACACACACATGCTTACATTTACTCATATACATATTCACTTGTATGCACACATCCACATCCATTCACACACTCATGCATACTTACATACATACACACACATGCACACATCTACACTCATATATATTCATAAATGCACACTCACACATACATATGAGTCAAGTATGAAACAGATATATATATATATATACACACACATACTCACAATACACACACTCATAATTTATACATTCACACACACGTCCATATTCACACTCACACATTCATACCTATCCACATGCACACACATATAATTCACACCACTCAT